>NC_136991.1:32953035-32990535 GCF_032717465.1 Coenobita brevimanus | reverse complement strand
TTTTTGATAACAGTACACTGGTGTCATAAAAGCAGAAATGTTACGCTGCAGAATGCTATCCTACATCCAGGCTTTGAAAATTCCTTTATTTCAGCATGTAAATATTGTTTCATAGACCCCAAAAGCCATATGATGTCAGAAAATGGGGAAGAAAGTCAGGATGATGATGATATTGATGATAGTGATGATGATAATAATAATGATGAAGATGGTGAAAATATTGCCTCAAGGCCGACATAAAGGAGCCCACCAAAAGTCTAATTATTCGGAAGGTAAATATTGCCGTAATGTATCTCCCACGCTAACGACATAATCCCGTGTGTCCGCGCTTGTAAAGCCCTGGCTGCAGTCATTAATCTTCCTCCTAATGCCTAACACTGTGGTAGTCTCTTAAATATGTTGATGGCTATTTTTAAATACTTCTTGTTACCCTCGGACGATTTTACTCAGCTTGTGAAGAAATTATAATAATGTAGGAGAGACATCATAAGCCTCTCGGTATTATTTTTATATACATATATATCTAATGTCCGGTGATGTCTAGGTTATCACTATGAGGCGCATCCATAGCCTATTTGCCTGTGTATTACCAAAGCTTCCCACCGTGGTAAGCTTAAGGTGAAGGTGCCGAGCTCACCAAACGATTCCATGGTAACCATTCTAAAAAAAAAAAAAATTGTTATGGTTCGGTTGCAAGCCTGCATCACTGCCAAAGACGACTGTGGAAACGGAAACGGAAGAATGAAAAGTTTGTTGGTCAGCGTCATAAGAGAAGTCGACTCCAGGTGCGGCCACAGAGGACCAGACCACTGAGCTCTGTAATATGGAGGGGCTAGCTCATGGGTTGTGCTGTGTAGTTTGTTGGTCCGCCGCCACTGATGTAGTAGCAGCCATGTTGAAACATCCCGCCTGACACCCTCGCCATTGAAATCAGCCGATGAATCAGGGAAATATAGTACCATGATCCATTGTGCAGTTTATGGATGCAAAAATGCGAACAGGAATTCATCGAAGTGAGATGGCAGTACATTTCACACGGAAAAAATATAACTTGTTGCTACTTCTATGAAATAACTGATAAACACAATACACTTCGTGTAACATGCAGGATACATTCGTGCAACATGCAGGATATTCACATCACATTAAAAAAAATCCAAGGTGCAAAAATAGGTGTTCAAATGCTTCGTCAAGAAGCACTGGTATCTGCATCTAAAGACAATAGTTTTTTGAGCACTTTATTAACAAGAGAGACAGAGAAGGCTTCCTCAATACATGTGAGTGTAGTTAAAATCTGTCATGAAACTGAGAAATGCTTTAAATTTTGAAAAAGAACGAAAAGTAATTCTCAAAACATCAGCCAATGCTGCTAGCTATTTCCGCAGCCGTGTTGCACATCTCACACTGAATTACTATACAAAGAATATTTGACTGTCTAAAGAAATCACTCTTATGTTTAACGCCTCCATTGAGGACAATCAAGTTCTCAAATTAATAAAACTGGTACCACAGTGCAACATTATTATTAGGGTACAACACATTACTAAAGAAATCTATAATAGACGAAGCTCTTGGTACTCGAGTAAGAAAGCAGCTGGGTAGGTTGACTGTGTTTAAAAATAAGCTGGAAATAATTAAGGAAGTATGTTTATGTCCATTAAGATATGTGTAGGAAGTACTGTTAATAGCTTCTAGATAATGACACTTTTTTATTGTATATTATGCGTTTTATTTATGATGGCTAAATATACATTATTTTCATAAAAGTGCTCTTTACATAGACCTGAATTTTTTCTTTGTTATCATAGTTAAACAGATACTAGGTTATGGACGTAATAAAGAAAAAAAGAAAAAGAATGTTCTGCAGTGCAGCAACCTATGACGTTTTTTTTTTTTTTTTTTCATACTCATGACTAAATTTATCCCATATAATTCGTAGAGCTAGGCCAAAAAAAAAAAAAAAAAAACTTTGTTTCTGTATTACGATACATACGTAAACATATAACACTGAGACAGAGAAAGCAAGCTAGGAACAGGGTTCCAATTGCATTATTATGGTGGAGGCGACTAATGCGGGTGTTCCAGTATGACGACCGTGTCACACGCTCACTGGGCAGATAGCCCCTCTATATTACAGAGCTCAGTGGACCAAACCGGTAGTTGATTTCCGTTCTGTGTGCCATTTTTACACTATTTCCTATCCAGGAAAGTCTAGGCTAGGTTACTGTAGGTTTGTTTTCTTAGTATAAGGATAGATTAGTTTGTTATTCACTTGGGGTAATCTTTTGGGTTAAGTTAGATTAGGATAGATTAAAGGTTAGAATATAGAAAATATAAACCCTCGTAATGGAAGAATGATCATCCAGGGAAAATCAAACTTAGTGCGCAGTGCAAAAATGTTACACAGAACGGAAATCTGCAAGCATTTGTCCGATACAGTATTTAATTATATAAATACTAAATACCTACTTTGCTTTGCATGTTGGCTAACTTCGGACAACTTTCTTGCTCAAAGGAAATACGAGCACTGAGAAAAAAAAAAAAACAATCATGATTAAAGTTTTTGCGGAGAGTAAAGAACTTCATAATATATTCCGGCTTACGACAGACGATTAAATACAGTTCACAGAAACTCTCTGCAGTCCAAAGGTACATATTCTTTGCACGTCTAAGTTTGGTGTAAAAACCGTAAAAGTCCTGCAGATCATAGGGTAAATATTTCTCCAATGTCTTTCTCCTCCAGTAATTTATCATCCCGGTTATGAGTAAACTGATGGCGCGCTAATGACTTTGTTAACTTCATTACAACCGTAGCCTTCCTCCCTGCTTGATTTTACCCTGTCTTACTAACGCTCACATCCTTCCATCCACCATCTTTCTTTAGCCCTTCCTTCTCTCCACATTTCCTCTCCCCTCCACCTTCGCAAGCTCCGCCTTTTCCTTAATTTTTATGCAAAGAAGAAGGAAGCAAAGGCCAGAACCCCGCAAGATTATTTTCTCCAATAAAGATATAAAAACAAGATAACGAAGGGCCAAATTCTAGATCCCCTCATTTCGAGATGCCCGGACACACATTTAAAAATCTGGTTGTCATTGGCAGTAAGATATATAGATAAAGGAAGACAATTCCAGAGTACTGTAGACCTGTTGGATACATGAAGAACTGGGAGTAAGAGCTAACTCTTGCATTACAGGGACAGAAAAAAGGATGAGAGTTTGATGCTATATGGTTGCCATGCGCCGACCGTAGTGGTGGAGGAATGCAAGCAAACAGCTCAGAGGAGCAGTGGCCATTGAAGCAGCGATAGAAAAGAGATAAAAGATGCAGCAGTGCGGGGAAGAGATGGGACTGATGGGGGTCTGTGAAAGGAGGAGAGATAATGAGTTCACCTTGTTGAGAAGAGTTGTAAGTGGGCAGCCTCCCCATACATGAGAGCTGTACTCTACACAGGGGTGAATAAAACCCCTGCATAAAGTCTACAACTGTGCATGGCTAAAGAAGGTATGGAGTCGACTTAGCACACGTAATCCCTTGGAAGAGCATTTTACGAGGGGTAATACGGTATCTTTCCAAGTTAAAACCCGAAAGAATGAACCTCAGGTATGTTCAAAGATGACGGAGGATTGAGTCAGGTATTGTTAAAAATTAGAGAATACTCCCGTAGAAGATTTTTACATGTTAAAAAATGTAAGAATTGAGTTTTTGATGCATTACAACAATAAGTGTGCGTCCACACTGGCGACAAAACACATCTGCAGCACAAAATACAACATAGTAGGCAACAACGTGTCACGCTGATAATGATACAGTGTTGCAGACATGTTGGTACTAATCTGTAGGTGATATGTTGGCAACCCTGATGCGGACGAGTCAACGTGGTTGCGGGAGATATCTAAGCAGACACACACACACCAACAGCGGCGGCGTCAGGTACTCAGGTTGGACTTTGGAGAAAATTATGGAGTGGACCAGAGAGCAGACTGTACATTTAATAGATAGTTACCAGGGACACACTCTACTCTAGGATCCCACCCATGTACTGTACTTTACAAGCACAAATTTAAGAGGGCAGATGCGTGGTGAGAGATTGCAGAAATTCTGAAGGTGGAGAAAGGTGAGGCCGAAAAAAAATGAAAAACTTAATTACTCAGTTCAGAAGAGAACTGAAGAAAAAAAGAGAGAAAATCTGGTAATGGAGCTAATGAGGAGTACAGGAGCCAGTGGTTTGCATTCAACAGCATGTGGTTTCTGGCAGACAAACACAAGCCACACAGGACATACGACGCTGGAATAGGTAGGAAAATATGTATATCATTGTACTACAGTTATTTTATTTTGTCCCATATACAGTACACTACTTTGGTTACATAATACGCAGTTGGATATACTGGCATACAGCCATGTCACAGCAAGGCGGTCTTGGCCGATATTGGCTGCCAAAAGTTTGTGTCATGTTTACTTCTATGTGTGTCAATCATGCACAACAAATGCTCGAACTCAGATCTGAATAAATAAAAGAAATTATGGAATACTCCTTTTTCTTGTACTGTAGGTGGCAAAGGACAGGCATCATCCTCTGTTAAACTGTGCACGAGACCCAGCTGTCCCGCATTGTTCCTGTTATGTAATAAGGACGGTCTCACCCAGACTCTACGTCGGCGTCTCCTCCGATGCCCACACAAAATAACTACTGCAGCAGCTGCCGCCAAGGCGTTCTTGCATGCCGACATGACCTTCATGTCTACGGAGACAAGTGTGGACGGCCTCACCAAGTCGCCTCTTGTTGCCAACATTTTGCCAATATTTTTACATGCACTGTTACATACATTGTTGTAGATATGTATCCAAATGTCGACTGCGGTGTATGGCGCAGTGTTTTCAACTTGTCTGGAGACTAAATGTCGCCAGTGTGGACGCACATTAAGAATAATTTTACCTCAAACAGAGATATGAACTAAGTCAGACATCTCGATGCTATAGCCTCATCCCTTGTTTGTTGAAATAACTGTTGAAGGGGGTGCTGTGAGGTGCGAATGGAAAGGTGATGGGTGGAGTAACCACCGTACGAGTAGATAGGGTTAGATGTACAGCTTAGGTTACTGATGAATAAAATGAAGAGTTGGTGATAGGACAGTGCCCTGAGGAACATCACTATTAATAATTCTAGAACAATGGTCACAAACAACAGCAGCTACAGAACGATCAGAAAGGAAGCTAAAGATGTAGGCATAGATAGAAAGAAAGAAACTGTGAGAGGGCAGTCTGAAAATTAAAGATTAAAGATTTATGCTTTTGAGACGTCAAGTGCAATGGCAAATGGCAATGCTATCACCAAACTCCCGAAAAAATGATGACCAGGAGTCTGAATGGAAGGTGAGAAGATCGATCCCTGACGGAATCCACAGTGGTGAACGTAAAGATTGTTATGGTAGAAAAGGTGCTTTAAATTTTTGTATAGATTAGATTTAAAATCTTTAGAAATACAGGATGTTAAAGCAATTGGGCGATGGTCAGAGGGTTGGGAATGGTCACTCTTCTATGGGGCAGGCTGAATGAGAGTCTGCTTCCAGCAAAAAGGAAAGTTACAAGTCGACAAATGCTGAAGAGTTTACCTGGGCAGTGTGTAAGCACAGAAGCACAGTTCTTAAGGACAACAGGAGGAACTCCATCAGGCCCATATGCCCTGTTGACATTGATGTCAGTGGGGGGTAGAAAGCAGCCTATATCAATTGTAAAAATATTAATGTCAGTCATGAAGAAGTCAGAGGTGGGCAGTAATGAACGAACAGCACCGAAACAGTATAAAGTGGACTTGGAGGCGATGCTCTGGGCAAAGACTTCTGCTTTTCAGCAAAAGAAACGGCTACAGCGCCATCAAAGCAGGAATGAGGAGGGAAATATGATGAAGTAAAGTTGTTTGAGAGGTTTTTGGCGAGGTGCCAGAAAGAACAGGAAAAATCTCAATTGAAGAGTTCAGAGCATTTAATATGAATCAAATTATTCTTAGGAGTGTAAAAAACAGACTTAGCATGGCTCCAGACAGAGACATTTAAGATATGAGTTCAGAGTTAGAGTGCTTCTAGCAACTTTTGTAAGCCTTCTCCTTGTAGTGGACCGCATCAGAAAAAGCTTGATTAAACAATTCTTTTTTCTTCATTAGTCACACGAAAACAGAAATGCAATATATGCTTCCATGCTAGAGAGAATAATCTCTGTATTGCACGAGGCACACTGGGCTGGTTCTCGGCCTTCAAAGCAATAGTCATTCCAGGGAAAATCAAAGAAGTACTGCCTGAGGGCATCCCAGTCAGCAGCTCCAAAGTGTCACATCCACTGCTTCTTGGGAGGGTCTATAGGCCTTACTAGAGCGACAGGACAGGTTAAGGTGATAGAGTTCTGATTGGAGGAGCCCAACGGAGAGAAAAGAACAGAGTATGCAGGAGAATTAGTTGTCAGGAAGAGGTCAAGTATGTTGAAATTACTTCCAGGTCGGTCAGGGATACATGTAAGGTGATGTACAAACTGCTCTAAGTCATTATGGAGAGAAAAGATGTAGGCTTGTTCACCAGGTGGATCAGTGAAAGGAGAGGAGAGCTCAAGGTGGTGGTGAACACTGAAATCACCTCTAATGGAGATTGCTGGAATGCCTTCCATCTTAGACGTAAGATAGCCACAGATTTTGTTCATAGTCAGTAGAACTAGAAGAAAAGTACACAGAACAGATATATATCGTCAGAGGATAACAGGATAACCGATGCGAGAGAGTAGAGTACTCAGATGATTCAAGTTCAGGAACACAAGAGAAAGATATGTTGCTGTGTACTTATACACAAAAGCCACCTTCGGCTTTGAAGTGAGTACTGAGAAAGTAAGAGGATACACAGAAGGGTTTGTCACAGACAGCTGAGTCTCACAGAGGATGAGAAGGTGAGGTTTAGAGGAAGAGAGGCTGTGTTCAACGGAGAGAAATTAGAAGAAAGGCCACGAAAGTTGCAGAAATGAACAAGGAATGAGTCAGACCGTGGTTCCATGCGTTTCACTTGGCCTTCACCGAGAGAGGGGTAGATGTTGCGAGGCTTCGTGCTGAGACGCCTTTTTTTTTTTTTTTTTTTTTCTGCATTTAGAATAGGAAATTTGGTGTGTAATGTGCATGTAGTTTGATGATGAAAGTTAAAGAAAATTGTATAGAACTGTATGCTAGCTTGAGTTCAGCAAAGGGGAATGGTCAGAAGCTAGTCCCGAGGGCTGATGAAACGGGAACTCCAGCTCTACCTGTCATAAGTTTTCTATCCACCTTGGGAGTACCGCCCTTTCCGACTGGTGCTACAGTCAACTCCCCACAAAGCCCGTCACGTTTTTGATATCGCTAATCCTAGATCCCTTCCTGCCGATTAACCCTGACATTCTTCATTTATACTAACCCTACGTTCTTCTACCCACCTTCGTCCTTCCACGCCAGTCTCTGCCCATACGTTGTCATCTCTCCTGCCGTCTCCCCTACTCCACAAACCGTGTTTTTGCCCTTCCAACTCCGTGATTCCTTAAACTAGCCTTGCATTCTCCCTACCCATCATCTTTTCTTAAAAATTCTTCCCTGCACATCTCCTTTCATACCCTTCCTTTTCACCCTGCCAATCCCTCATACTATTAACCTTATTTCCTTCCTACCTAGTACCTACCTTCTTACGCAATATCCCCTTCATACTCTCCTTGCCGCCCCCTCCCGTGCTGACCCATGCCTTCTCCACTTCCACAAACTCTGTCATCTTCCCGGCTATCTCCCTGGCTTACAAACTCTATCTCCTACCTTTCAAGTGACCCTGTCATTCTTCAAACTAGCAATGCATTTTCTCTACTTATTCTCCTACACCTACTTTCCCCAGATTTGTCTTCTTCCAGTCCCCTCCCCTGCCTCTTCCCTTTGTTCTACAAACTCTGTGTCACACCATTGGCGTCTCCCCATGCCTACAATCCCTCCCCCCCCCCCCCAAGTGATTGCAATTCTTTCATATCAGCCTTACATTTTCCCAACCCACCATCTTCCCTTGTCAACCCTTCCTTTTCCCCCTGCTCTTTCACTCCCATGACCTTCTTCTTCACTGTACTACTCCCTCTTAATACTCGCCTTGCCTGCTTCCTAGCCACCTTTTTTTCCCTACTCCCCCTGTTTCCTCCTCCAGCAACTCCATTCGCTGTAAACCCTACCTTCTCTGCTACAAGTCCTACCACTACCCTCACATTCTCATACAAATCCTATCTCCACCCTTCTAGTTCCGTGCCACTTTTCATATCTCCTGAACTCCACACCACCAAACTCGCCCGTAGTGCCACATCATCTTAGCCACCACCCGAGTCATGGAAGGTCAGTATAAAATTTACGAAAAAAATATCAATACACCATGTGACAGAAATCACCATTTTATCAACAGAAACAAATTTACTTTAGCCAACCAGAGGAGACTGTTAGCAGGTCTGAATTTTTTTTTTTTTTTCTTTTTCCAACACGGGTTTAGTAGGCTGAGAAACAAGAGGCTGTACAGTGAGAAGGTCCAGTGGGGTGAAAGAGAACTATAATATAGGTGTCTGGTGTGAGTTAATTACCTCCCACAAGGAGGTTATGTTTTACCCTGCGTTGGTTTGTTTGTCTATTTGTTTGTTTGTTTGTCTGTTTGTTAGCAGGATTATTTAAAAAGTTATGAACGAATTTTGATGAAATTTTGTGGAAGGGTAGGCCATGGGCCAAGGAAGAAATTATTAAATTTTGGGCCGGATCCAGATCCGGATCCGAAGCATCCCGCACAATATTTCCAGTTTCAATGAATTTCAATGAAATTTTGTGGAAAGGTGCGCCAATGACCAAAAAAAGAATTGGTTAAATTTGGGGGCGGATCCCGATCCGGATCCTCCATCCACGGATCCGGATCCAGGATTACTCAGAAAGTTATGAACGGATTTTTATGATTTTTTTGTGGAAGGGTGGGCCATGGGCCAAGGAAGAAATGATTAAATTTGGCGGCGGATCTGGGTCCGGATCTGGAGTATCCCGCACAATATCTCCAAAAGTTCTCAATGAATTTAAATGAAATTTTTATAGAAAGGTGGGCCATGGACCAAGAAAGAATTTATTAAATTTTGGGGTGGATCCGGATCCTTGTTAACCCATTAGCACTCAATGTCCTCAATATAGGACGGAACTGGGAATTTTCAAAATTTAATAAAGAAGGGAACCCTGGAGTAAGGACCTATGAGCTTCGAGACTATGAACCGATAGGCGGAGGGAGGTACGCCTAGCACCCTTCCAGCAAAATCCCTCGCACAGGAATTCTGAGGGCTAATGTGTTATTGGCAATGGCATTGGCGGAGGTATGAACAGTCTGGGCGTTTTCTAGTTGTATTTGTTTTGTGTAAAGTTAGAGACAAGTTCTTCCCCTCAAGCCCTTCTTCCTTCCCTATTAATCCCTCGACAACTCCAGTCCTCCTTACTCTGACACCCCTTTTATGGTGAAGTTACTCTTTAGCCTAACCATGTTCTTCCCCTTCTCACCCTGTTACCTAACCCTCCAGCTCCCTCCCCTGCAAATCCTGCATCCATCCATGTTTAAGCCCTGGCAACTCCCAGGCCATCCTCTTCTCCTATCCCTGCCTCTCATATCTTACGCTACATTCTTCATGTCCACCCTTTTCCCCTTAAAAACCCTTTCTTCTTCCCCGTCAGTCACTTTATACCTTTCCTCCTACCCCGCCACTTTCTTGCAATACTAACCTTACCTCTTTTTACCAGCCTTCTTCCTCTACCCCCACCCCCCGTTTCTTCCCTTTCCTACTCTTCTCTCTTGGGAATCCTGCCTCTTTCCTTTCTTCTACAAACCCTGCCGCCTCCCTTCCCATCTCATCTTGCTTGCAAACCACGTTTCCTCTAACTAACTCAGCCAGTTGTCATTCATACTAACCCTACATTCTCCCTACCCATTTTCTTCTTCCTCTAACCCTTCCTCCTCCTCTGTCAATCCTCTTCTTTATCCTTCCCCTTTCCTCACAATACTAACATAATTTTTTCCTACCCATCCTCTTCCCTTACTCTCTCTGTTTCCTCTTCTGTCAGCTTCGTCTCTAGCCCCGGCCTCCTTCCCTACGACAAGCTTTGCCACATCCCCTGCCAACCCCTTAACTGCAATCCATGTCTCCTCTCCCCTCCCCTGCCCTCTTCCCTTCTCATCCCCTCTTCTTCCTTCTCTCCTACTCTGTCTCCCCTCCCCTCCCTTCCCCTAACCTCTTTTACCCTGCCCTGCCTCCTTCCTTTCCTCATCATACCTCTTCATTTCCTCTCCTCTATCCAAACCTCGCCCCTTTTGCCTTCTCTCCTCTTTTCCCTTCCTTGCCCATTATCCTCTCCTCCCCCTTCCCTACCTACCGTTTCCTCTCCTCCCCTCCCTTTTCTCCTCGTCCTACCTCCTCCCTTCCCATCGCTTACCCTGCCTCCTCCCCTACCCTCCCATCCCCTTACCATGTCGCCACCCTACCCAGCTGCCACCCTCCCCATCTATCTTTCCTTCTTAGACACTCTCCCATGTCCTTCTCTGTCTCCTCCCATGCCATCCCTTTGAATCGCTCATCCCTTATTTTCCCTTCTATCTCCTTTTCTCCATTCCCTCCTTTTCCATTACCATATTTTACCCTGAACAAGCTCCTTCTCCTTCTCTGCCCTGCCTAATTCCTCTTTCCCCTCTCACATTATACCGTCCCCCCTTACCCTGCTCCCCTGCCCTCCCGTGCTCAGCCCTGGCCTGTCTTCCCTTGCCTCGTAAACTAGCCAAGGCGAGGACAACAATTTCCGTGTCAATAAACGTCATCCCCCACCGTCATCAGAGTGAGTGAGGCTTCCCGATGGACCTACCATCCTCACACTCCTCCAACTGCTCTGTCTCTTCCACTTGCATTTATATATAACTTTCTCATGCTCATTTCCATGCCTACTTTTAATTCTTTCTAAGACTACTCCTACTCCACTCCATGCCTCTTTCTCATTCAATTTCCTCCTCCTACACCTCCTCCTCCTCCTCCTCCTCCTCCTCCTCCTCCATCTTGAGTATTGTGTGCAATTCTGGTCTCCGCACTACAGAAAGGACATTGAAAATTTAGAGAAAATTCAGCGAAGAATCACAAAAATGGTACCACGACTTAGAAACAAACCATATGAGGAACGCCTTGAAGAACTTAAATTATTTAGCCTAACGAAGCGCAGGTTAAGAGGGGACCTTATTGAAGTTTTCAAAATCATGAAGGGATATGACAACTTAGACATGAATAAATATTTTGATATAGACCGGTCGAGTCAAACCAGAAGTAATGGCTGCAAAATCATGGGAAAACGATTCCAATCCCACGAAGCAAAATACTTCTTCTTTAACAGAGTTGTAAATATCTGGAACAGATTACCCTCAGATACCGTGAACAGTATCTCAATTGAGACATTCAAAAACAAATTAGACAAGTATTTGCATGAAAATCCTCAGCTGACTCTTTTTCTGTCCGAATAACTTGCTTTTATAGCTACGGTACATGTAAGTTCATGCCCCCTTAGTCTACAAGACACCCCGTAAACAATGTACCCGTACATAGTGTTGCGTCACAATATTATACATTTCCAATTTATTCGGTGCAAAGAAAGCAATATAAGCACAGATTAGGATCTGCACAGATAACCCTGAGTTAACGGTCACTACTCTTACTTTCGACCTGTGATGGGCTGTGGATCACTGAGGGTCCCTGTTAGTCAAGTGACCACCATCGGGATTTTTTTAATGTACCAGGGGTCACTGCTTCAGGATGAAACTTGTGTACTGTCCCACATGGGAGAGTTCCTTGTCTCAGTGGAGTGAACGGAGCTATTGCCTGATTGACTGCTGCCTACCTAAAAAGCGCCAGGGAAGGTTGCCGCACCACCCCTAAACATCCACTCTGTGCATTGCACATCCACACTGTGCACTGTGCAGTCCCCTTTTATCTGAGACACCCGTCCTATATACTTTTCAGTCTCCCCAGCGCAAAGAAAGCAATATAAGCACAGATTAGGAGCTGCACAGATAACCCTGAGTTAACGGTCACTACTCTTACTTTCGACCTGTGATGGGCTGTGGATCACTGAGGGTCCCTGTTAGTCAAGTGACCACCATCGGGATTTTTTAATGTACCAGGGGTCACTGCTTCAGGATGAAACTTGTGTACTTGTCCCACATGGGAGAGTTCCTTGTCTCAGTGGAGCAAACGGAGCTAGGGCCTGATTGACTGCTGCCTACCTTAAAAGCGCCAGGCAAGGCTGCTGCACCACCCCTAAACATCCACACTATGCAGTGTGTAGCTTCCACGTTATGTCCACAGACTTCCCATTAACTCAATGTAACTGGTTTATAATGTCATGCCGTAACTATTATTTTATTTGTTTACTTTCTCTTTCAGGTTACTCTATCGGGTAGCTTATAGATAAAGTATTATAGAATGTGACTTTTCCTTTCCAATGTTTCCTATAAAATTTCCATGTCAGTTTTTCCATGCTGCATGGTGGTTTTTCTCACTTTTTCCTGGAGGGTTTGGTGGTGGGGGGAGCCTTCTTGCTTTCCTATCCTTATCCTTCAACATGTAGAGTTAGATCTTGTAGTCATAGTTTTCTCTAACAAGCAGCCTCGAAAGGACCATAAGGTCTGTTGCTGTTTGCTTTCCTGTGTAATCCTGTGTAATCCTGTGTAATCCTCTTCCTCCTCCTCCGCTTCCTCTTCCTTCTCCTCCTCCTCCTCCTCCTCCTCCGTATCTTCCCGGACCAGTTTTCCATCTCAAGCTGTCGTTTCACTGTCTGTGTGCTTGTCTTTCTACTAGCCTTCCGTCTCAAGTTATTGTTTCCTTCTCCATGTCTGCCTATTTTCCAGCCTTCCAGCTGTCCCACGTTTTCCTTGTATTTCTATGTGTCTGTCTGTCTGCCAGTCTTCCATCTCAAGCAATTATTTCCTGTCTGCTTATCTATCAGGCTCGTATTTCAGTCCCATATAATGATGTTTATGTCCTTGTTTGTCCCCCATCCCTCTCTCTCAGCCTATTGTTCCTCTGTCTGTCTACCTATCTATCTGCCCGCCGACCTTCTGTCTCAGTCTTTTACTTCCCTGTTTATCTATCTGTCTATCATCCTTCCATCTCGTTCTTCTGTTTCCCTCTTTGTTTATCTATTTGTCTGTTGTCAACCTTCTGTCTAAGACGAAGGGTTCCCTGCCTACAGTATTATTAAGACTGTCTGCCTATCGCTGTTCTTTTTCAAGCTGTTGTTTCCTCTCTCTCTCTCTCTGTCTTTTTATCTTTTTATCGGCCAACATCTGCCTCTAATTTTCGCCTCCCTGTATATCAACCCTCTATTTCAAGCTGTTGTTTACCTATGTATCTATGTTTGCCTTCTTTCCCAATGCCATAGTGTTGCGGGTCAGTTTTGTTTTTATCGGATATTTATTGTTCTATCCTGATGCTGCAGCTTTTCATGCCTTTACTTGTATATCTATGTGTCGGGTCATATGCGTGGATCTTTCTCTTATTATTCTACCTTGTTTATGGCTGCCTAGACTTATTTCTCTGTGGGGTTATCGTTTTAGCCCGTTGAAAAAAATCTCTCTCTCTCTCTCTCTCTCTCTCTCTCTCTCTCTCTCTCTCTCTCTCTCCACTGCCATTAACCGCCTTCACACACAGACGTATATATGGTATGATCAAAGTGGACGGCCATCATCATGTTTCTCCCCTTTGTCCATCTCCTCGTTCCTCCTCCTCTTCCCATTCTCTCTCTCTCTCTCTCTCTCTCTCTCTCTCTCTCTCTCTCTCTCTCTCTCTCTCTCTCTCGATCAGTGTATAAATGAATAAATAAATGAGTTAGTTAATAAAAGAATATACATATGTGTCGTATATATGAAATAGAAGCACTCAAGATGGAGGACCAATTGATCCGAGAACCAACATTTGACCTGTTCCTGTGACCTTGACCTTTGACTGAATGATCTAAAAATCGAATCTCGTCATCCTTGTAATACCCTGAACACTCCCATATTGTCTAAATCGGAATGAATCTGTTGAGGCTAACCTTGCCACGTGACACTGACCTTTGAATTTCACTAAAAGTTCAAAGGTCAAGGTCAATTCGTTTGTTATCGTCTTACCCTGAACTCTTCCTCAAACTATGGATCATCTTAGAACTAAAAATACTTTGCCATGTGACTTGACCTTTGATCTCTTGCTCTTAAAAGCTACAGGTCAATCCCTCGGGTGGGAACGAAGTTTGAGGCAACCTGGATTCAACTATGTTATTTTCTTCACACACAGGCAGATGGGCCGAACTTTGACCTTATCGTGTAATCTTGACCTTAGACTAATTTTCCTCTACACTGATCCAGACCGTTCTTGTCTTGCCTTCAACCCATCTACCAAGTTTGATCTGAGATAGGACTGAAACTGCTAAAGGTGAAAGTTTAACTTAGCCCCGTGACCAAGGTATATCAGACAAACTTTTTTCAGTTATTAACACACACGCACACACACACACACACACACACACACACACACACACACACACACACAATCGCGCGCGCGCGCCAATGAAAAAAACAATATCGCTAAACGCTTTGCGAGTCAGGGTATATAACCCATATGAACGAACAAAATAAGAGGCATGTAATAAGTAAGGTAACTGGAATACAGACGGATATAGATACTGATTGACAGATATGTGTAAGATATAGGAAGATATGTAAAAAAATATATATATATATAAAATATAATTATACAGTTATACTGTATTATATGTATCACATACAGATATAGGAATGAACAAATTAACAGGTAATAAGAGGAACCTGGAATATATTATAAATATATATATATATATATATATATATATATATATATATATATATATATATATATATATATATATATGTATCTAATATATATATATATATATATATATATATATATATATATATATATATATATATAAAATATATATATATATATTAGATACATAGATAAATAGATATAGATACATATAGGTAATGAGACAGGTAGATAGGTAAAAAAAAATATGTATTATATATATAGATACACAGTTACCCAAATGATAATTCATTACTCAACTCAATGATTTATTGTTGGCAATAATTTACAGTTGTCTGGACAGCTGGGTACATGACACACTCGTGCTTAATAGTGGCTCGTGCATACCCTCAGATCTTTAAGGCAGGATAGGTTAGAATAGGTTAGATTAAGCCAGGTGAAGCTAGATTAAGTTAAATTAGGTTAGTTCAGGTCATGCAAGGTCAGGTCGTGCCACGTCAGGTCATACTAAGCAGAGCTGGGGGTCAATTATGAATTGAATTGGAACTGAATTGAAATTGATAAAAAAAAAAAAAAATTAAATTGGAATTGAATTGGAAGTGAAAAATTTATTTATTTTTAAAATAATATTAACTGAATTGAACTGGAATTGATATCAATGAACTGATATGAATTGATGACTAAATTGATAAAATAATATTTTATACTGTAATATGCGAATTCATTATTGCACAATAATTATCTTACAGTATACTGAAATAAACAGTAAAATATACAGTTTGGTATCACAAAAAAAAGGTAAAAAATAATTTGAAACCTCATTTTTATATCTTTCCGTTAGATTAATGGTACAGTACAAGGTAGAATAAAATTGATTCTGAACTGAAAACATATTAATTGAATGAAATATCGACCATAACGAACTGAACTGGAACTGAATATTTCTTTTTTACGAATGAATTGAATTGAACTAGAATTGATTAATTCAAATTTTACTCTGAATAGGAATTGAACTGAAATGACAAAAATGAACTGACCCCAGCCCTGCAGGTCCGGCCATGCCATTTCAGTGTAGGTTCGGTTTTGTTAGGTTAGGTTAGGTTACATTACGTTAGGATAGTATAGGACAGATTAGGTTAGGTTAACATAACCAGGCTTCGGTTAAGTAACCAGTTACATCAGCAAGTCGTAGATAGCATCACCCTTTTAGTCCATGGTAGTTTGTTAGCAGGAGTACTACAGGGATTAGTTCTAAGGCTTCTCCTGCCCTCTCCCCCTCCCTCAATATCTAAGCCATCTTTCCTCCTCACCATCTCTCTCCCTCTTACTCTGTTACCATCTCGCACCCTCTTCCCTTCCTTTTACTCCACCTCTATATTCCCTTCCCTTCTCTTCCCATCCCTTCCCTCCTCTCTCTCTCTCTCTCTCCTTCAATATTTACCTTTACTATTCACTCTTTCCTCCCCATGCTCCTCTCTCATGCTGTATTTCTTCATTTTCTCTCCCTTACTCACTCATTCCCTCCCCTGTTCTTCCCTCATCGTCTCTCTATCTATTCCTTTTCTTCTCATCCACTTCCTATCCCTTTTCCTCCCTAATAATCTCCCACCCTCCTCCTTTCCCCCCCACCCCACCCTCTGTCTCTATTCTTCATTCACCCACTCTCTTCCTCCTCCCTAACCTCTCAACAACTCCCTCTCCCACTTCCTCCTTTCCCGTCTCTCTACCACACTCATTCCCTCTCCCCCATCTTCCCATACTGCCTATCTCCCCTTTTTCTCTCCTGCTTTATCTTTTCTTTCCCTGTTTTCCTCCGTCAGCCTTCTTCCATCCTTTTCTTCCTTGACTGCCTCACTATCCTTCAAAGCTCCTATTCCTAATCCCTCTCTCCCTCCACACCCGTTTCCCCTCCTTGCTTCTCTCTGTCCCTGACTCTCGTCCTCTTCTCTCACCCTCTGCACTTTTTCATTCCCTCTCCCCTATCCTTCCTTCCTTCCTCACTCCCTCCCTTAGCCCCTCCCCCCTCCTACACTACTTTCTCATACTCTCATTCTTTTCTTTTATATCGTGTACTGAACTGAAATCTGAATGACATTTTTTTTTCTTTGGTCACATTCTACTTCTGCCGTACCTACTGTACATGAGCGGCGCAGTCCGGTGTGTGAGTCCCTAACTGTGTCACTCATTCACTTACGCACTGGATCACTGTACCGATATGTATAGTATGAGATTAGCAAGTCACAACCGAAGACTTTTACGAACGTCACACTCTTATGGGAGGGTGCTGATGGGTGAGGGGTATTGGTAATGTGTCTGGTGTGCGTCTGGGGTATGTCTGGGATGCGTCAGCAATATGTCAGAGTGTGTTTGAGAGGTGTCTCCATCTGAGGTGTTCATTTGAGATGAGTCTGGGATGTGTCAGGGTGTGTTTGAGAGGTGTGTCCATCTGAGGTGTTCATTTGAGATGAGTCTGGGATGTGTCAGAGTGTGTTTGAGAGGTGTGTCCATCTGAGGTGTTCATTTGAGATGAGTCTGGGATGTGTCAGGGTGTGTTTGAGAGGTGTGTCCATTTCAGGTGTTCATCTGAGGTGTGTCTGGGGTGTGCCTGCAGTGTCTAGGATGTGTCTGCAGTGTGTCTGGGGTGTGTCTGGGGGTGTGTCCGAGGTGTGTCTGAGATGTGTCTGAGGAGTGCCTGAGGTGTGTCTGGCGTGTGTCTGGGGTGTGTCACGGGTGTGTGAGCAGTGTGTCTCCAGTTTTTCTGGGGTGTGTGTGCAGTGTGTCTACAGTTTATCTGGGGTGTATCTGCAGTGTGTCCGGGGTGTGTCTGCTGTATGTCTAGGGTGTATCTCGGGTGTGTGTGTGCAATGTGTCTGGGGTGTTTCTGGGGTGTGTGTGCAATGTGTCTGGGGTGTGTCTGCAGTTTGTCTGGGGTGTGTTTGCAGTGTGTCTACAGTTTATCTGGGGTGTGTCTGGAGTGTGTTTGCAGTGTGTCTGGGGTGTAACTGGGGTGTGTTTGTAGTGTGTCTGGGGTGTGTTTGCAGTGTGTCTGGGGTGTATCTGGGGAGTGTTTGTAGTGTGTCTGGGGTGTGTTTGCGGTGTGTCTGGGGTGTATGTGCAGTGTGTCTGGGGTGTGTTTGGGGTGTGTTTGGTGTGTGTGTGCGGTGTGTCTGAGGTGTGTGTGTAGTGGGTATACAGTTAATCTGAAGTGTGTCTGGGATGTGTTTGCAGTGAGTCTGCGGTGTGTCTGGAGTGTGTCTGAGGTGTTTTTGCAGAGTGTCTGCAGTGCATCTGCAGTTTGTCTGGGGTGTTTCTGGAATGTGTCTGAAGTGTGTTTTGCAGTGTGTCTGGGGTGTGCCTGCAGTGTGTCTGGGGTGTTTGTAGTGTATCTGGTGTGTGTCTGGGGTGTGTCAGCAGTGTATCTGGTGTGTGTCTGCAGTGTTTTTGAGGCGTGTCAGTAGTGTGTCTGCAATGTGTTTGGTGTGTGTCTGTAGTGAGTCTGGTGTGCCTGCATTATGTCTGGTGTGTCTGCAGTATGTCTGGGGTATGTCTGCAGTATGTCTGGGGTATGTCTGCAGTATGTCTGGGGTGTGTCTGGGGTGTATGTAGTGTGTTTTCAGTATGTCTGGGGTATGTCTGGAGTATGTCTGGGGTGTCTGCAGTGTGTCTGGGGTGTCTGCAGTGTATCTGAGGTGTGTCTGCAGTGTCGGGTGTGTTTGAGAGGTGTGACGAAAGGCAAATGACACCTTTTGGGATGTGTTGGGGTGGTGGATACAGTTTGGAAGGAACGGCCATCAAAGGTGACTTTTTAGTAGCCTATAGCATGAACTCTAAAACACGTTATTTCATTGTCCGCCTCTTTTAATAATATTTTAACTGAATGCAGCCGGCTTTGATGTTAGTTTTCAATCGCTTGTGCAGCAGTCTTTACTCCTGTTATTTTTGTTCCTATTGTTACAAGAGGTTAGGGAACGTTGAACTTTTGTATCTTCTATAGTATCACAGTAAATTTATTGATTCTCGGAAAAATGCTGATGTACAGTAGATGAGGACAAAATAGGTACGAGCGAGCGAAGCATGCAAGCGTAGTGAAGCGACGTTTACGGTCAGCCGAGAAATAAGCGACCCGACACCACCCGACCCCATATTCCCGATATCTATTGCTACTCGGGACTCGGAGTAATTAGAACCAAATAGCGCGCACAGTGAGTGCAGGGGTGTTGGGGGGGTCCACTAAGCTATCCCTGCACAAGAAAACTAGTTTAACGGGCAACCTGCTCCTTTTGTGGGCAGATATAGTAAGTTGGGCTGGGTTGGGTTGGGTTGTTAGGTTAGGTTAGGTTAGGTTAGTGACTAGTCACTAGTCACTAACCTAACTTAACCTAACTAATCTACTGCATCTGCCCACAAAAGGACCAAGTTAACTGTTAAAATTAGTTTTCTTGCATGGGGACAGCTGCTTAGAACCCCTCCCCCTCCCTTACATCCCCGCACTCACTGCGTGCGCTGATTGGTTCCAATTTGTCCGCGTGCCGAACAGTAATAGACATCAGGAATATGCAACCCTGCCTGGCCCGACACGACACGGCCCGACTGAGATGGTTTTAAGGCTAGTCACTTTTCTACTTCGTGAGACTGAGAAGAGTTTCTTTCAGCACGTAGTACATACATTCAGTAAATTTTGCTTTTAGCTATATATTTCCTCATGAGACCAAAGGAACCCCTTGGATTCCCAGCTTTCCAAGAGAATGTACCGAGGGCTTCAGTTAACATACACCACTTAGAAATCGATTTAAAACACTATGAAAGTGACACACGCAAATATGAGTTGTTTCTCACATACATATGTTGAATGCTAGCGCGCGCGTGCGCGCGTGCGTGTGCGTGTGTGTGTGTGTGTGTGTGTGTGTGTGTGTGTGTGTGTGTGCGTGCGAGAGAGAGAGAGAGAGAGAGAGAGAGAGAGAGAGAGAGAGAGAGAGAGAGAGAGAAAGTAAATATTTTTGCTCAATTATTCTTCTATCATAGTTCAAGTACCTCATCAGAAGTGCTGAAAGTTTACAGTAACTTTACACCAAGAGGAAACTATGAAGACGGGCGTATGTATAAACGCCCGCTCGCTCGTCACGCCCTAACATCACTACTGGTAGGCTATACGAGTACATACACATTTTCCTTTTCATTCAGATACTTTGCTATACTTCTCTAACTACAAAGCACTCAGAGATCACATACCTCCGTCAATGCCGGATTCGGATCCGGATCCGCCTCAAAGTTCAATCAGTTATTTCTTGGTCCATGGCCCACCCTTCCACAAATTTAACTGAAATTCATTGAGAACTTTTGTATATATTGTGCGGTAAGATCGGGATCCGGATCCGTCCAAAAATTTGATCACTTCCTTCTTTGCAAACGGCCCACCCTTCCACAATATTTCTTTGAGATTCAATTAGAACTTTTAGAGAAACTGTCTGGACACGCAAACAACCTAAAAAACACAGGTGAATACATAACCTCCTCTTGCTTCGTTGGCGGAGGTAATTATGGGGAATATGCTTTACAGTACTAGCAGAGATTTCTAGAAAAAAAAATAATGAATCATTCGATGAACAGGTAACAAATGTTTATTTTCATCACCATTTTCATTATCAGTGTTAACGTTATCATCACTATCATCAATCACCACTCCCAACGACCCTATTTTCAACTAAAGCATAGGACTGGAAGGATACAGCACACTTGCACACGCACACATGCTCAAGTGCTCGCACACGCACGCACACGTCCACTTGTGCACCAGCGCATGCACATATGCAAGCACGCACCCACACAAGCGCGCTCATGCACGCGCACACACACACACACACACACACACACACACACACACACACACACACACACACACACACACAAATCGCTTCACACTACCTGAGGTATGAGGTAAAGTTCATTCCACTGATCTAATTTCGGTTACAAAGAACAAATAAATATAAATAAACATCAATATATAAATATTCTACTTTCTCCTGCAATGTGCTTTATCTGTATTTGGGTGGGTGATAAGAGAGATTAATGATAATGATCTTGGCTGGGTTCATGAGAAGAAAAAATAAGGAAGAAAGTGAAAAGATATACTGTTTAAGGACAAAACTTTTACAGAAAAATCCAGTTGCTTCTCACCTGTAATCTGATCAGCAATTTATCAACACATCATGAGAAAAAGCTGAACTACAGCAAATAAGAAATGTCATGAAGTTATGGTTAACTTATCCGAAGAAATTTAATGTTAATATACAGTTTTTCGTAGAATAGTCATACAGTTGTACAAATCTAAAGAACTGTCTTCGTAATGAAGGGTTTAATGGAGAATGCTTCAGTCTTTCTTTCCTTCGTTCTTTCCTCTTCCTTCTACCTGCGGGTGACTACACTGAGTGACAAGCCAAATGGTTTCCTGTACACTAGGAAACCATTTACTACGCTGGGTGGTAAACATATAATCAAATTCTGGCGCCTGGTGGTTTAGCGGATAATGCACGGCGTTCCAATCGGATTGAGCGGGTGAAGGTTTATATCCAAGGAATGGCTGGAGTTTATTGCTCACGTAATGCCACTCTGGGATGAGTGAGGCTGGTCACTCTCATCTTAAACGCCTGGACTAACTTGCCTAGCCCCAGGCTCCTACGCTCCTCGTGGGACAACGTAGGATTGAATGATGGATGGATGGATGGATGGCTTCTAACTTTTGCACGACGAAGGTATTTCCTGAGTATATATACTTGGTAGTAACACGAGTCTTAACGAAATAAAGGAGGAAGGAGATGATACTGAAGTGTTCAGCGCTTTAACTAAGCCTTCTGACACGGCAAGGCAGTGTTCTGTTACAGAAGTTACTGAGACAGGCCCTTCCTAAATTACATAAAGTCGTGTGTGCATGGCAGAAATACAAATGTGGGAATCGTAAAAAAAAAGGCTACTGGAAGTTAAATTATGAATTAAAGGGAACTACGGTACACTTAACATTCTCAGGCTCAGATTAATTACCCGCAGATGAATGAAATCGTCTGCCATCTGGCATTAGCTGGAATAAAGTACGCTAGAAGACACGACCACAAGTAGGTAAACAAACTGCTCTTATTGATGTTCTTAACAGTGATCAGACGTTTTGTAAATCCTGGTATATGATTTATATTTGTGGTGGATGGTTACAGCCTTCATAAACCCTTCACTGCCAGACATCTCCCCTAAGCCAACGGTCATACCACGTTGAGTGCACCGCTTCTCGTCCGATCAGCGATGTTAAGCAACGTTGGGTCTGGTTAGTACTTGGATGGGTGACCGCCTGGGAACACCAGATGCTGTTGGCATAACGTTGGGGGAGGCGGTGGCTCAATCGGTAGAGAGGTGGCCTGCAGTTCTACCGGACCCAGGTTCAAATCCCGACTGGGGCAGGGAACAGTTTAAGGATTTGAATTTCATGAAATCAGACTTTACCGATCCACCAGAAGACCCGCCGACATGTTGTAAAAATACCCCGCTAATACCAGTACACCAGTCCTGTATGAGACAGCCCTAGCATGTATTCAATATGGACGATGGGTGTTAGCGCCGAGGTGGTGACATGTAGAGAGGTGTATGGTATGTAGGACTACTGGGCCTTGAAAGCAGGCTGTGAAGCCTATGCCCAGAGTCGGACACATTAAAAAAAAAAAAAAAAAACAATAAAAATGTCTGAGATTAACAAGAATAAGCTATAAATGACGCATTCTGAGTTGTCCTGACAACTGGTTCTTTGGTTGCCGGAGTTCGCCATAGACCGGTTTAGTTGGCATGATAGTATATACTTCTTTAACACTTTTGATGCCATGGACGAAACTGCGTATTTTATCCAGGCTAAATCCAGAATCTTTAATTCTGGTGAAGGAAATTCATGGACTACAAAGGTTGATGAGTTCGTTATAAGCCTCCGACTACTGAAACTTTCATTTGAACAACATCGTCATTTATTCACTTCGTTTACGAAAAGGGGCTGATACTTATCAAG
Organism: Coenobita brevimanus; assembly: GCF_032717465.1. Classification (NCBI taxonomy): domain Eukaryota; kingdom Metazoa; phylum Arthropoda; class Malacostraca; order Decapoda; family Coenobitidae; genus Coenobita; species Coenobita brevimanus. Next base: position 32,967,643 of record NC_136991.1, on the reverse strand, counting down.
AAACAGTCGCCAAGAGAGAGATGCCAGGGAAAAGTTGTCAGAAAGACAATTCTCGTGACACAATTTCACCCTCTGCCTGCTAGGAGCTCTCTCGAACGAACTAAATTGCCTGTTGTCATCCTAAATGAAAATCCGAAATGTCGGTTACCACTAGCAGGGAAAGCTTTTAATATTTTCAGAGGTGAATTCCCAACTGAACATAAAAAAAAAAATCGAAATAACCTGAATACAATCCTGGACTTCACTATCAGCAGAAAAGTTGTTAAATACTGTCAAGACTGATTTGCCCTGGAAGTGTTTACCACCCTTTACCTCTTCAGTCAAAGGTCGTCAATACACCTGCTTTCATAGTGTGTGTGTTATTTTCTGGCAAGTAAGTGAGTGAGTGTATGTATGTATGTATGTACGGTATGTATATATGTATGTATGTGTGCGTGTTGTGTGTGTATGAGTGTATGTGCATGTGTTCATTCTGTGCGTATGTGCTTGTGCGCATGTACGTATGTGTGCTGGTGGATGTCCGTATGTGTGCATGTGCGTATGTGCAGGTACAGGTTCGTATGTGTACAGGTGAAGGTTCGTATGTCAGCAGGTGCATATGCAGGTCAAGTGCATATGTGTGCAGGTGCATGTGCAAGTCATATGCGTATGTGTGCAGGTGTGCATATTTACAAGGATACGTGCGCATATGCATGCGCATGTGCATGTGTGCATGTGCATGTGCATATGCGTGTATGCGCACGAGCGTATGCGTGCACGCGCATGTGAGTATCCGTGCATGCTTATATGCGTATGCAAATTTGCGTATGTGTGCATATATGCATGTGCATGTGTGCATGTGTGCATATGCGTGTGTGCATAAGCATGTGCGTATGTGCATGTGCCTGAGCATGTGCGTATGTGCATGTGCATAAGCATGGGCGTATGCATGCGCACTTGCACGTATGTTGGCAGGCACATGTATATGTGTGCATGTGCGTATATAATAATAAATAATAATAATAATAATAATAATAATATCACCGTTAAATTGTCCAAGGACAATTTTGATAAATAAAAACTTCCCACAGCCATTGCCTATTAGAAGCAGAGCTAGAAAGGGACCTTGAGGTCAAGGTCTCTGATTTTATGCATGTCACCTTAGGTCATCACAGTCTATAAAACCAACAAGTCTAGTGGCTCTAGCTTTAATCTTTCATGGAATTTTAAGTGACATCCGGAATATTCGGAATAGTCCCAATTTTTTACCCCATGCGACCTCAGAGAATAGTCAACCGTTTGCAGCCATCCTCCTTTCCCCTGTATGGCCCCGTTAAGGCTATGCTGCAGTGAAATTTCAGCTTGCTAGCTAAAGTGGTTTCTGAGATAGCATCCCGGAATCTTTTATATCTGTCTATTTATCTATTTAGATATATAGATAGATAGGTAAAGATATATACAGTATACATACACGTAGACAGAAAGGTAGACAGACAGACAGAAAGACACACACACAATATATATATATATATATATATATATATATATATATATATATATATATATATATATATATATATTATACGGAATACATTCTGAATAATATCCGGTGATCCGGTTGAAGGATTGGCATCATATTCGGCCAGAAAAAACCGCCTGCTGGGCAATTAACCTGACAAAGATTGAAGGCTCTAGGCCACAAGGCCTCCGAGTAAAAACCATTTAATTTTTAATTGGAAAGAATAATAAGAATATAGATAAAAACAAGAACACTTCCCACAGCCATCTAGGAGGTTTATTCGAGAGATAGCAGCCTTCTGGCTGAAGTTGTACAACTTGAGGAAAGCTCAAAAATTCTCCTAAAAAAGTTAATGATGTACGATGGCACTGGCTAATGCTGCTATGCAATGGACCTTTTATACAGTGATTTAGTAAAATGCTGAACTAACAAGATCAGTGATGATAATGCATGAAAGTTATTATACATCTATATTTAGTACCTTAAGTCACTGCGTATTATTATGTTAATATAACAGTATATTGTATGTTTATTGTTTAAGCCTACACCAAAATAATATTAAAGTATATTAGCAAAAACTACCCATAATACTATGATAACACTGCAATACTACTATAATATAATAATACCCAGTTTATGATATTATTGTGTTTGCTGTTGAAAACAAATCCGTGGTAATGCTTTCACATCTGATGACTAGTACAATGACATATTATACAGCACTATATGACTGAATTGCAGGGATTGATCATACAGCTCATGTCCGTTACACAACTGACTCAAGTATCTTACCATTCATTGTCATTATATCATATTCAATGAATATCGCATAAAACCACGTTTTTAATTTCTTCTTACTTAATGTGTTTGACTATCTCCACTCATATATTTTTATAGCCAATGTCATATCATATTCAAATATATCTATATCTATCTGTCTATCTATATACAGAAAATCTATTATCTGTCTATCTATCTACCTATTTATCTATCTATCTCGATATCTATCTATATCTATATCTATCTATCTATCTATCTATCCCAAAATTAACATGTAATTACAAAGGTATAATATATACATGGTTGATGGTATGTGCGCGTGTGCTTTGCGTTGTGATGTGATGTGGTGTGTGTGTGTGTGTGTGTGTGTGTGTGTGTGTGTGTGTGTGTGTGTGTGTGTGTGTGTGTGTGTGTGTGTGTGTGTGTGTGTGTGTGTGTGTGTGTGTTGGGATTTACCTATCGATCCATCCCCTACATTTGGTCTCGGAACTATGATGTGGCAGAGGTCTTGAACATGTGACCATGCCTCAGTTTCATGCCTGTTACCCACAGAATCAGTGAAATCAGGACTGAGTGTTGTTTCACCATAAGTTTCTACGTCTCCATTTTTTGTTCAGTATAACTAAATATCCAGTTTGATGCCATGTTCATTTTCCTGACAACACAAAAACAGCCAGTTACTGAAATCCAACATACGATAGAGTAAATGAAATTTACTTATTTTTCTTATACAATACAGTCTCGACCTGTATCAAAAATCAGATTCGTTGCTGCACTAACCAACAGACTTAGGGTGTGTGGGAAACGTTGGAGCTTCTTCCCCCCCCCCCTTTTTTTTAAATTATTATAACATCAAAGCCCTACACTTGTAAAGAGATTGTTGACTGCAGTTGCATTTTACCAATGCATGTACAGAGAGACAAACAAACATCTTTTCAAACAAAGATGATTACACAGCGGTAAAATCGAACCATTAGAGACAGGATTTTCTTTGTGTCTCACCAACAGTTAATTATAATCAGACGAAACTGGGAAAATAGTTTCTCTCTCTCTCTCTCTCTCTCTCTCTCTCTCTCTCTCTCTCTCTCTCTCTCTCTCTAACTGTACTTGGTGTTGGTCAGCCTATACAGCGCTAAGAAATAATACGGCTCGCTAACAATAATAATCCCACTTTTCCGTTAATATGTTGCAGGAATCAAGACTAGTATAGGATTTCCCTCAGATGAAGATATTCAGCACAGGGAGTCTCTAACTGAACAGGGTGGACATAGCTTTCACTGACCCTAATTAAATGGTATAGAGGCAACTTCATTTTAATGAATATAAGGCCAGGGTAATGACGGTGTAGAAGTTGCTACACCAAACAATTATTAACACTTTAGGTCACGATCAGCCATATCCTGTGTATTCTTATATGGACACAAATATCACACCATACTTTAGTAGAACGGTGAAAGGATTAGAATCCCACACCCACAGCACACACACCAGGTCTCAAACTTGAATTACCCTCAAAACAGCTAACAATGCAGTGGTGCGATGCTGCAAGCACTGTATATTTCGCCCTTAAAGCGAGCGAAAAATCCACGCAGAGTCGCATTCATGAGGCAGTGTTAATCAGTTCAGGAGAGATATCTAGTACTGAGGAGTTCTGAAGCAAGCTTCATGAACGCATTTTTTTCTGGTTTATTCTTACTACCCTTAACTCAGAAAAGACCTCGTACTGAATGACTAATTCATCTAATTCATGGCTAATTCATCTAATTCGAAAAAAATCTCTTCGATGCTGAATAAAATCATCTGGTGACAGCAAAATTTTTTATTTAAAACAACACAGTGAAATACTTCATCCCTCTGCTTCGACTTAACTGTGTAAAATCGTCTGGCGGCAGCGAGAATCAAGTAAAGAAGGTACCGTCGTACTGAGAGTTATAATGACTCTCTTAAAAAACAATTTCTATATGATCCCATCACATTATTTTTAGCGTTTCTTAATCACCATCAGTCGCCCGGTAAATCAGGAAATAATTTCCCCTTGTCGTTGCCTTCCCTAATAAAGTATGATTAAACCTAAAACTTCGGTTATACTTTTACTTTCATATTTTCCCCAACCATAATTCTGAGTCACTTATGATACTCAGTACTTCTAATGTAATTCTGTAAGATCTAAAAGACTGAAGATGTGACTTAAAAAACACTGATTCTTTACTGAGTCTTGATTTCTCGTACATGAAGAGGAACAAAGTTAGGCCGAAACTGTTACATATGCAAAATAATAATAAAAACGATAATAATGATGAATAAAGAAAGATGATGCATGATGATGAATGGTGAATGCTGATCAAAAATGAGGGACGATGCATGATGATGATGAACAATGATGAATGATGGTGATGGGTGATGAACGACGATAAACAATGATGAAGATCAAAAATGAAGAATGATGGTGAAAAAAGAATGATGGATGATGATGATGAAAGACGATGGATGATGATGAATGGTGGTGAAAGGTGAATGATGGATGATGAATGATGATGATGATGATGATGATGACGATGATGATGATCATGATGATCATGATCATGATGGTGGTGATGATGATACTGATGGAAATGGTGATGTTGATGATGACTATGATGACAAATTTTCGCCCATTTGAATCGTTATTGCTATTATCATTATAAATGTGTCAAATCAAAAGATCAAAATCAGCAAGTCAATAGACAAAATTATAAAAACGATCAAGCAAAGGGGGAAGCTCGACAAGAAAATACGAGAGGTGAGACAAAGTAAAATTCCGGCGTTGCAGATCTCGGTCCTTAACTTAGCACAGGTTTTTGTCCTTTTGCGAGTCACTGGTAGAATATGATACTACTTCGGCTCTAGATTATTTCCACCGCACCATGTAGTAGTGTTACTCTCCAGACACATCTCAGCATTGAGGAAATGGAAAGAGATCGATATCAGGCCAAGTTAAAGTATCACAGTAAAGTGAAAGATTACACTTAAGCTGCAATTATGCCTCTTCTGACTAAAATTGTTCCATCTTGTATAATGGGTAGGATGTTAAACGAAATCCCATTTCACTGGGCCACGTTAAATGCCAGACTAATTTTGGTGACAAGAAACGAAATGCCCAGCATATGAACCAGAGATGTGGAGTGTTCTTGGAACATTAACATTCTACGCTACACGATCGGCCTGTCTGCGTCAGAAAATCGGCCATATTACTTTACCTTGGGACTGAAATTGCCATCTCTCCAGCTTTCATAGTGAGCTGTAACAATAGATTAACACAAGAATACGGTGCTAGTCATGAATAAGTGCTTTGGAAAGAATAGAGAGCTATGGAAAATCGGCTGCAAAATGACGAAAATATGATATAAATTAAAATGAAATAAACTATAGCACTCTCGGGCTCCTATATTCACTCTCAGAGGAATAAAGTCGTCGGATGTTAGCTGGAACAATACTGGCGTTATCCCGACAATGACGTAATGGTTTCATCATTATCGCTCTTAGGCTCCGAAATCACTCTCACCTGAATTAGAGTACGCTGTGTAATTAATGATATTAATTCTTTAAGTACAGTGAGGCTTTATTTCGAAGTTTTCTTCAATAAGACAAGTTTGGGTGCTCTCTGTGGCCTTCGTCTTAAATACGTTCTCGGGTTGACGGTCTCTCATAAACTGTATAAAGGCTAATGGAGGTAAAAAGAAAAATTTAAACAAGTCCTCGGGTTGAAGGGATAGCATCCTACTTTGTATGACTTACATTATCCTTTCCTTCCATAAGTATAGTTAAAAAACAGTATTAATGTGTCATTTGCAAAAATATACTGGTACGAAAGAGCGCTCGGCAGCCTCCTGAACAAACCAGTGTGTGGCAGTGAAATAGCTGATTATTTATATCAGCAGTTCCCAACCTGGGAGCCATGGCCCCCAAGGGGGCCATGGGACATTGACTGGGAGGCCATGGGCCTTATTGGTCTATCTATCTATCTATAGCCCGACGTCCTAATCCCGCAAAGGGTGGCCGCAGACAAAACGCCTCCAAGTCACTCTGTCACCCACCATTTGACTACCCTCCCCCCAACTCACCCCCCCCTCCCTCACATACCTCTCAACTCCATCCCTCCACCTCATCCTTGGTCTACCCCTCCCTCTCCCTCCCTCCACCTCACCTACATACACCCTCTTAGTCAGTCTTTCATTCTCCATTCCCTCCACATGTCCAAACCACCTCAGTGTATTTCTCCTAATCTTCTCAACCACATCCACATCTACCCCACAACGTTCCTTCACTTCTTCATTCGTCAACCTATCCCTCCATGTCACTCTACATGCTCCTCTCAAGTAACTCATTTCCACTGCTCTCACTCTTGACTTGTTCCCCTCTTGCAAGGTCCACGCCTCGCTTCCATACGTCAGGGTAGGGATCACAATACTATCATGCAGTGACTTAACTTCCATACTCACCTCCCTATTTCTCATCACTGCTTTCAGTGTACCAACAACCTTCCTTCCCTGCTGTACCCTTTCACGTACTTCATCCCCCAAAGTTCCATCCTTACTCATCACACTACCCAAGTACTTGAATGCACTCACATTCTCCATATCCTCACCATCCAACCTCACTGCACACTCTGTGACTTCATTCCTCTCAAACACCATAACTTTACTTTTGTTTACATTAACTTTCAGCTTCCTCCTCCTACACACTGTCCCAAATTCATTCACCAAACCTTGCAACTCCCATTCATCTTCACTCAACAATACTGTATCATCAGCAAACAGCAACACCGGAAGCTTCCAAATCTCACCCTCATTCATTAGGGCCAGCCTTATTGGTAATATAAGATATTATAAGGTATTTGGTCTGGGTAAAACCTGACAGAAATCAAGTATGAAATATACCTTACTGTGCTAGTTTAGCCTTAAGTATATTGGGGTAATTACCGTTTTCTGCACAATATCAAATATTAAAAATATATAAATATACGATGTGAGTTATATAGGGGCCATGGAGCTTTTCATAATTTTCTCGGGGGGCCACAGGACCAAAAAGGTTGGGACCCACTGATTTATATGTTATTTACCTGCTTCTTTATAATTCTGAACCTTGGATCGTTTTCTCGTGTGTGCTTAAAATGCACTTTCTTGCACTATATTCCTGCAGTCCCTACCAATGTTCAGAACCGAAAATAACACAGAAGAGAATACAGCATTGCAACATGCATAAAAATTCGCTGAGGTAATGGTATAAGAGCCTCCTGAGATGACTAAGACCCTTGTTATAATAGTATCTTTACAAACCTACACACAAATATACATAATATTATATAGATAGAGATAGATAGATAGACAGATAGCTGGATAGATAGATAGATAGATAGTAGGCTGGGAAGGGTGACAATAAGCATCTTGGCTGGACTTTACTCTTGCTAGCGACGTTTCGCCAATTTTCTTGGCATCATCAGGCTTAAGAATATACGGTGCATATTACTGAACACAATGAACTGAAACCACACAAGTAAATATTACAATCGTTAAAAACTACTTCCTAAACACTTGGCATGTTAACCTTTGCAGATCAAGATCTCACCCTTACGTTCACGGAACATACGGGCGTATCCTCTCGTACTGGCAGACATCTTACTTCCATATTCTGCAGTTCGTTCTCATTCACTTGAATTTGATCATCCCTTCACTAAGAAGGATTTTAAAATAATAAAAAAGGCAAATTCACCCAAAGACGATAAATAATTTGACGCCATATTAGGCAACTCCCCCCGTCATTAAACAATCAAATCACATCTTGTTTTTTAAACGTTGTGAAACGAACCAATAACCCATATCCATAAACTTTCTTTTCCATTGTTGAGAGTAACATCCGCGTCATTCTTTTGGCAACCGTCATGAGATATGCGCACAGACAGATTCGTACAGACTAGGTACATATGCTTATAACTATAACTTTATGGGTAAATTTCTCGTGTGACTCATTGTAGTTTTGAAGAAATACCTATCTTGATCTGCAAAGGTTAACATGCCAAGTGTTGAGGAAGTTATTTTTGATTACTATAATTTCACTTTTTTTTTTTTTTTTTTTTAATCAAAGTGTTCACTAATATATATATTCTGTAGCTTGATGATGCCAGGAGAAATGGCGAAACGTCGCCAGCAAGAATAAAGTCCAGCCAAAATGATGCTTACTGCTACCCTTCCCAGCCTACTGTGTATAACTTCGTTTTAGAGAGAGAGAGAGAGAGAAGCACGATAACACTAACCACCGCCACGTTTTCATCCCTGTTGGTCTGTGTGTGACAGTTTGTTTACTAAGTTACGGAAAGTCTAATAATAATAATAATGATAATAATAATACGAACGTAACGGGAATTTATGAGGGAGTTATCATTGACCAGAAGATAATTCACATTAATCATGGTAAAATTACCTCAACCGACAGGGACCCAGCGGATATATTAATTACATACCAGCTATGCACGACGTGGTGAGGGTGCGTATCCAGCCACTTATCCAACCTTACATGAGACTGGTACCTGAAAAAGAAAAAAATATTAAAGCTAAAATTAGTATCATATAAGATTTTTAAATTTTATTTTCATACCATTATTTTGAACAGTTAATACTTCAAAAGAATTACGAATCTATATTTCATTTTGTGCATCTACATGAGCTTGCACGCTGGAGAACAGTACTGTGAGTTCAGACAAGCTAAACCATACCTTGAGAAAAAACCTTGTAAGTCAGATGATGTTTCTAATAATTTGAAAAACATCGTTAACGTTGACAGAACATTTTCACATGGTATATCTCAAGCACATTTTTGTATGATAATCCAACGAAACAGAGAAAAAATAAATAAATAAGCACAGCCTGCGAGTCTAGAAGGGACAGGACGACCTAACATCTACTATTAAAGGCGAAGGCCCGCGAGGGAGAGAGGCTTTGTGAAGGCAAGAAGTTTATGTTGGGGGAGAAGGGGGAACTGTCGCCCCCTGGCAAGTTATGAAGCCTTGAACAACTGGCTTTTTCTTATTTCTGCACCCAGTCCCTGTGATTTGGAGTGTAAAACTGTCTTCACTGTGATAAACCCCATCACTACGAGGGCTCTCTCGTAAGCTGAGTAAAATCGTATGGCGTTAGCACCAATTATTTATTAAGGTCGCTAGGTCAGTCAAGGGGTTGAGTGAGGCTGTGTATACCCGCATCGTTTCGGTGGGTGAAGCCACCAGCAGCCTGGTCGGTAGCGGGTCGTTTACCAATCCTCCTGACTTGAGTTCAGTCTCATCACATGGCAGAAATTGAAGAGTGCAGTAGCGTGCCATATTTCATGTGTTCACACATATTCGCACCCCGTTAAGGTTCCCTCGAAACATATACAGAATCTCTGCCACAAACACAGCCACTCTTGCAACACATATTTCCACACGCACTTTTCACCATACTCTTAAGAGCCTGCCCGCAGGTAAAGCAGTGGACGAGGACTGGTCATTTCTTCGGTGACAGAGGGTGGTGTTTCCAACTTTAAGAATCAGCTGCCTTTCGCGGCCCGTAAAACACTGTTGAATGTGTATCGTTGTGTCTATGTAAGGTGTATATAATCTAGGCGCTACAAAACATTGTATACATTGAGGTGCCTCTATGCTGAATCAAACTGAATCACGGTAGCATGAATCTTATATGAATGCCGTCATCGTAGCAGAGAGATTAACAAACGGTTTAACCTTTTCGGTACATAATGTCTATTTTATTTTTAGTTAGCGTCAGTTCGGTTTTAATTAGTGTTGGAGATATCTCCGGGGCAAATAGGATAACAAATATGCCAGAAACACTTTCAGTACGATAACATTTTAAGGAGTTTTCTGTTGACCAACGGACGAATTATTCAGACCTTCCATGTAGAACGGGTTAGTCTCTTCACTACGTTTTTTTTTTTTTCTAAAATTTCATCAGGTTAACAGCAGATGAGTACATTAACATGAAAGAGGCTGTCTACTGGTGAAGGGATTCATTAATGCTGTATCTAAACCCTCCACCTCGAAAAGTCCTCTCCACCCAAACTGAATAAAATCGTGTGGAGTGGGAAGAAAAACAAGAAAGAGCACCCAGAGTGCCAAACCTGCGCCCACCAATTAGTGTATCGGCCGAACATTGGACCTCGCTCTGTCGTCTTGACGTTCAACAAACTGCTCTTAAGACTGAATCATTTCACCCTTCCCTGGCCCTTAACTCTTCCAGCAACTTTGGTCTAAAACGGATCAAAACTGTAGTTGATCTTGTTCTGTGACTTCGTCTTTGACTTAGTGCTCTTAAAATTTTACTGCATCTTCATCCTTGGCACACCTTCGGTTTTTCCTTTTTACTTTCCACAAAGTTTGGTTCAAATCTGATGAAAACTGTTCGAATTATAGCGCTCAATATTTGACCTTGTCCGTGACCTTTACCTTTAACAGATTACTCTCAGAACTGACCTGCATCCCTGCTTTACCCTGAACCCTCCCACACAGCTTGGTCTAAATAGGATCGAAACTGAAAGTTGATCTTGACATGTGACCCTGATTTTCGATTGTTCCTCTGTGACCTTCACATTTCATTTTTTGTTTCCAAAATTGAATTTCCTTATTTTCGCCTGATCCTGAGCATTTCCGCAAAGTTTGATCTTAACTGGATAAAAACTGTTCATGTTGACTTTGTCATGTGACCCTGACTTTTGACCTACTGTTTCCAAAAATTTATAGGTCAACCCCTCGGCTGACCCTCACTCCTTTCACCAAGTTTGGTTCAAATCAGATCACATGTCTTAGCTACTTTGTTCACACACAGGCTCATGCGTCGAAATGGATCATTCCTTGTGGTTCCAACCCTCCACTGATTATTTTTAAAATTTACTCCACTAAATCTTGCCTTACCGTCAACCCCCTCACCAAGTTTGGTCTCAGTCAGATAAAAACTAAGTTGATCTTGACAGGTTATATTTTGACCTATCCCTGTGACCTTGACCTTTGACTTTTTGTTCTTTAAAAATAAATATAGGTTTCCTCCTTGGCTGATGCTCAGACATTCCACCAAATTTCGCTAAAATCGGATTAAATATGGAGTTATTTTGTCAGCATAGCCACACACAAGGACAGATACAGGCCGACAAAAAACAATAGCCTGCTCTCACTTAGCAACTGCAGTGTAATGAAAAGACGTGTTAGAGCTGAATAGGGTAATACAGCGTTCAGCAACCAGTATGCCGCCAAAAGCTTTATGGTTTGCCGTAGTGTATTACCCTCCCCCTCCTCCTCCTCTTTAAAACAATTGAGGGAATATATTATTATTATCCCGGTATATAAATAAACATAACAGTTAAACGTTACTGTTGGTAATATACAGTATAAAGGGATGTATTAAAGTTCACTTCATTTTCATATATTCCTGTAATACGAGTAGGCTACTTATAAAGCCACCGCCAGGAACTCTCATTTGGACATGGGTAATCATTATGGAGTGTAAGCGTGAGTTATTCAGTATGATGAGCCATGGTTCGCGAATCTTGCACATGTAAAGGCATTGGCTGCTGGTGTTTTAATGCTATTATTATGTCATTCATTCAGAAGTAATATAGCAGAAGAAAACTCTTGTCAGAGAGAATACTCGTACTGTGACTCGGTATGTAAGTGATTCTTTTCCCTTTAACGGTTGAAATATTAGTTGGCAGAGAATACTCGTACTGTGACTCGGTACGTGATTCTTTCCTTCAACGATTGAAATATCAGTTGGTTATCTCTCTGAAGGCACGAAAGGAACTTGTGGACATTATGAGTCATTCTAACCCCATACTTAAATTTTGTTAAGTACCCAAGATATATTTTGGGTTGTGCTAAGAAGACAATACAAAGCTATCCCCGAGTGTGCTACTGAGGTAAGGTTATCATTTGTAATTACATATTTGTGTTAACTAAGCGTTTCAACATTAACAGTACAAAGAACAAAAAGGATTATGTCTCAAGTCACCAGACGAGGAACTTCGTGTGAGGCTTTCTATAACAGAACCAGACATTAAGAACCTGTGTTCTTCAAAACATGCACATGTTTCTCATTATTTTTGAGTGAGAAAATCATAACATTTTTATTTTCTGGGAAAAACATTTTGACTAATTATTATCACAGAATTTATTAGTGAAAATTTAAATTTTACTTACCGCTGGAAATATTATTTTAGTATATGTTCGACCAATACACGTCTCGATAAAACTGCCAGAGTTTATCCTCTGAGAAAGACATTATTTTGGAGAAATTACCGCATGTGAAAGTAAGCATATGCATAATACTGCATGCACTCAAAAAATCTGTATTTAAATATATGGTACTCCACACCAAGCAAATATTGTTCCCTTTCATTACTTGTTGGCAAAAGTAAAAATAATATGCACTGTTGACACTTATCATGACACATATTTATTAAGCGTGCCGCAAGAGTTCAACAAACTGAATATTGTGCCGAGAAGTAACAGTGGTTGCGAAGTACTGGGTTAATATACTTGTGGCAGTAAATTCTATCTTCTTATTGTGATGACTGATACAGAAGTGACACAAAGTCCATCTCCTAGCGTCTGTACTGTATGCATCCCCATAGTTTTATCATCCCAGTTCTTTGGGAGACTGTACAGTTGTAAATAAAATTATCGTTTCACTTTTTGATGCAACAGTACCTAATCTCATAATCACTTTTTTTAAATGTTAGTTCGTAGTACTCGGTTGAAAAAAACACAATTTACCATCTCGTTGACTGTCATTATAAAGTGAATTAAAATTGGTATTACTATTCGAAACTGTACCTGAGAAATCGTTCCTCCTCTGGTTAAAGTGGGATGGAATTTTTTCATACCACCCTTCCTACCTCTAGACGATGATGAGGACAACAACACCTTCTCCTTTTCCTCCTCTTTCTCCTCTTCTTCATCCTCCTCTTTCCATGTCTTCATCTTTTTCATGCACCTGCCTCCTTCTTCTCCATCACACACCCTCGTAGCCAATCTCTCACAGTCCATTCTCTCCATATGGCCCAACCACTTAAGGTAATTCGGTATGATTTCCACCCCATCAGCCCCCACAAAGCGTCTCACATTAATAATACCATAGGAGAAAGTTACAATCCAAAGAAAATAGAAAAAATGTAGGCATATTTCCGCTAGGGCTATACACACTTCTGATGAATATTTCTTAAATTCATTACATAGATAGATAGATGGATAGATTGATAGACAGATGTACAGCCTATATATATATATATATATATATATATATATATATATATATATATATATATATATATGTGTGTGTGTGTGTGTGTGTGTGTGTGTGTGTGTGTGTGTGTGTGTGTGTGTGTGCATATAATATATATGTATATATAATATATATAATAATATGTAATATATATACGTTATATATGCTGGGTGGTAACCATATAACCAAATTTTTGGCGCCTGGTGGATTAGTGGGTAATTACGGCGCTTCAATCGGATAGAGCCGATAAAGGTTTATATCCAATGGGTGGTTGGAGTTTATTGCTTTAGTAATGCCACTCAGGGATGAGTGAGGCTGGTCACTTTCATCTTAAATGTCAGGAAGAACTTGCCTAGCCCCGGGCTCCTACGCTCCTCATGAGGCAATGTAGGATTGGTTCTACGCTCCTCATGGGGCAACGTAGGATTGGATGATGATGGATGGATGGATGGATACACAGAGTGTGTATATATATATATATATATATATATATATATATATATATATATATATATATACTGGTGAGAAAATGACAGAGTATAAGAGCATAGTGGAAGAAAGATTGGGAAGGTATGAGCTAGAGCAGATGGAAGGGGTGGAAGACGTATGTAAGATATTCACGGAAGAGATAGGCGCAGCGTGTGAGGAGGTTTGTGGAGTGAGGAGGAGATGCAAGGGTGTGCAAGGGACAGCATGGTGGAATGATGAGGTGAAACGAGCTGTGGAACAAAAGAAGAAGGCATATGGTGAATGGTTGGCGAGTAGAGGTAGGGGAGAAGATGAGAGAGAGAAGAGAGAGGTATATGTGAGCAGGAGAAGGGAGGTTAAGAGACTGGTGAAGGAGAGTAAGAAGAAAGTGGATGAACAGTTTGGGAGGAATCTGAGTGTGAAATGGAGGGAGAGTAAGAAATTGTTTTGGAAGGAGGTAAAGAAAGTAAGGCAGTGTGAAAGGGGAAGTAATAGGGGAGTGAAAGATAGGAATAATAGATTGTTGGTGGAGAAGAGAGAGAAATTGAGGAGATGGAAGGAGCAC
>NC_136991.1:32808035-32948035 GCF_032717465.1 Coenobita brevimanus | reverse complement strand
TGCAGATGATAATGTGTTGTTAAATGAAGACGAAGGGGAGCTGCAAGGCTTTGTGGGGGAGTCTGGGAGTGTGTGCATGAAAAGAAATCTAAAGGTGAACGTAGGGAAGAGCAAAGTTATGGTCTTAGAGAGAAGTGAAGTCAGTGAGTGTACAGTGAGGTTGAATGAGGAGGAAATGGAAAATGTGAGTGCATTTAAGTACTAGGTAGTGTGATGAGTAAGGATGGAAGTTTGGAGGGTGAAGTGCTTGAAAGGGTACAACAAGGAAGAAGGGTTGCTGGTTCCTTGAATGTAGTGATAAGAAACAGGGAAGCAAGCATGGAAGTAAAAAAGTTACCACATGACAGTATTGTGACACCAACTCTAACGTACGGAAGTGAAGCTTGGACCTTGTTGGACGGACAGAAGTCAAGAGTGAGAGCAATGGAAATGAGTTACTTGAGAGGAGCCTGTGGAGTCACATGGAAAGACAGACTGATAAATGAGGATGTGATGGAGCGTTGTGGTGTGGATGTGGACGTGATAGGAAACGTTAGGAGAAACACGCGAGGTGGTTTGGCCATGTGGAAAGGATGGAGTGAGAAACCGAGGAGGAGAGTGTATGTGAAGTGGAGGGGGGGAGAGACAGGGGGAGGCCAAGGATGAGATGGAGGGATGGATTGGATAGGTATATGAGAGAGGGGAGTGTGACCTGGGAGCAGAGTAGTGAAAATGCGGGGGACAGAGTGACATGGAGGAGATTTGTTTGTGGCCACCCCTTACGGGAGTAAGGCGTCTGGCAACTGATAGACAGACAGATTCGACTCCACGCATACACTAAACTTTCCGTTCCCTTAGGCTAAGTAATATACCTACTAAGCTAATCTAATCAACCCAACCTAACTTACTCATTTAACTTTGCCAATCCAACTTCGGTTGCTACCAATGAAGTTGCCATAGCTGGAATATACTCGTACCTGCCACCAGATTACTGAAGAAATAGGCATTTACGATGTAGGCTGTGGGAAGTGAATGGAAAGGTGAAGGGTGGGAGGTGAACTGAAAAGTGGAAGATGTGACGTAAACAGAAAGATGAAGGGTGGGAAGTGAGTTGAAAAGTGAAAGATGGAAAGTGATTGGAAAGGTGAAGGGTGAGAAGCGAATGGAACTGTGAAGGATGGGGAGTGAAGGGAAAAGTGAAGGGTGGGAAATGAAAGGAAAAGTGAATAATGGGATGTGAATGAGAAAGTGAAGGGTGGGATGTGCATGAAAAAGTGAAGGGTGGAATGTGAATGAAAATGTGAAGTGTGGGATGTGCATGAAAAAGTGAAGGGTGGGATGTGCATGAAAACGTGAAGGGTGGAATGTGAATGAATACGTGAAGGGTGGGATGTGGGATGTGAAGGGTGGGATCATAGAGATGTTAGTGGATAACAGAAGATGCACAGGTACTCATACAAATTTATGGTGTGTAAGAGTGGGAAGAGGGAAGTTATCGACGTGAGTGTGAGTTAATCCAGTCCTAACCCATTTTATATGGCGGGTTTGCGTATTGCTGCGTTACACATAAAACACACAATAAAACTGTATGTGTGTGCGTTGTTACAAGGACAGATACCTGTCGTCCAAAAAGGAGTAAGGGTTGGTTTGGCAAGGTCTCTCTCTCTCTCTCTCTCTCTCTCTCTCTCACACACACACACACACACACACACACACGCATGAATATTTGTGAATGACATTATAACTCAGATCATTGATAAACATTAAGATGTACGTTGGCGACGGGCTGAAATTTGAGGAACACCTTTTTAATAGCTTAAGCAGACCAGCTATCAACCAAAACAGACATTTGGAATGAAGACACAGATGGATGAAAAGAAATGTTTGCATCAACACAAATCAGATTCCTGCGAGGTGAGGTGGCTTTGTGGTCAGTGTTCTCAACCACGTTAAATGACAGGTCAGGTCGTGCCGGATATTTAAAGATGCCGTTTATAATGTCTTTTCATATCCATGCATATGCTCTACCGATCTATACAGGGTGACTTAAACAACATAGTCAATACACACGCTTCATGTAGACATCCCTTCCTAATTTGTACTTTGACATCATCACCCTGACTTGGAGGAGAGGATATATAATATGGACTGATACAAATACCTAATGTTCTACTTCAGGCTCAATCGAATAGGCCCAACGTCGGAGCCCATACTGTCGATCAGATAGATTATGGGTGGGGACACATAATACTCGTACTTTACCGCAGTGTTGTAGGAAACAAGCGAATATAGCAATTACAAGAGTATGAAGGATGGAAACACTTCCTTTTCTCCGCGAAATGGTAGGGTTTACGTGAAGCTTTCATAATTTATAGAGAAAGGTTGCTATGCTATGATTATATTTACTGTGACTGCCGAAATATTCCATCAACAACAACCTTACACTGGCATACCTCATCAGAGCAACAGGATAGTGCGTCACCTAAACATAAAACAGCGTATGAATAACATATTTTTGCACCGTCAACCTAATATGTTCAGTTTTCTTCAGTTTCTCTTCCCACCTAAACCGATAAAGTGATAATGTTCTAAAGAGTAACACAGAAAACTAGATCAATGAAATCTCGCAGTTCTTACCAGTGGTTTGATTGTAGTATAGAGAACACAGGAAAAGCGTTCATCCTTACTTCTCAGCACATTATGAAACATACCGGTAGAGCGTCACAGCAAATGCAGGTAATGCCACAGGTAGACTTAAAACTGTTTTTTTTTTTTTTAATCTAGGTTCTTTATTTACTATTCAGTACAAGCCCCAACACTCTGGGGAACACTGCTGCTGAAGGTCAAGCTTGCGAGCAAAGGGTTACATTGACACATATATGGGGTGTCCTGGGAGGAAGGGTCAAAACTTTGGGACGTGACAGATCAGGGAATTCTAAGCAAAAAATGTTATATGAACACTTTTCCAAATCTCAACCGTTACAAAGCTACAGTTACTGATGACCTTATAGGTGGAAATAGTCTCCTTTATGATTTGTCCATAAGGTCATCAGTAACTGTAGCTCCGTAATGGTTGAGATTTGGACACGTTCATATAACACTTTTTGCTTTGAATTCCCTCATCTGTTAATTCCCTAACTTTTGACCCTTCCTCCAGGGACACACTGTATGGCATAAAAGGTACAGAATTATCATTACAAGCACAGTAATGAACGAAGAGACAGAATGGCACATACATGGTACAAAGTTGTTGCAGTAATTAACATTACAAGTTTAGGAATGAGCCAAGGGATACACTGACGCAGATACGGATATACGTATGCAGAGAGAGGCACATATGCACACACATATCTATCTATCTATCTATCTATCTTTCTATATATATATATATCTATAAATATATATATATCTTTATATATATATATATATATATATATATATATATATATATATATATATATATATACAGTATACTGTATATAAATATATACATACAGTATATATATATATATATATATATATATATATATATATATATATATATATATATATATATATATTAACGCACATGTAACCATGCACATACTGTACTGTATGTACAGGATGGGTACTGATGTATAAAGATATGGGTATGTGTACAGACGTGCATACATATACATATGCTACATGTACATACGTTTGACATATATACATATAAACATATACAGGGAGACACACACACAGAGGCTTTCATATATATATATATATATATATATATATATATATATATATATATATATATATATATATATACAACAAAATGTTCCACCACTGTCCGAGAGCCAGGGCATTACAGTGAAAGGAAGTCGGGGTGAAGGGTGAGAATGTCTTCGAGTACATCAAGATTTGTAATGAAGTCGGTAAATAAAGCAGAAAACAATCCAGGCGGTCTGAAGGGGGCAGTAACTGGGTAGTTAACGATATGATGGGATAATGCTTCATCCATGGGATTGTGACAGAGTTTACATGCCCCGTTGGCGGCCGGTCGCCCTATGACCTCCCTGAGGAGTGATATCCCAGGCGAATGCGGGCGACGGCTACATCACAGCAGCATGTAAGGGTGGGGTGCTTGTCAAAGGTGTGTCTCACGCAACGGTAGTTGTCGTAGTGCTTTTTGGTGACACTGGTGGGACGTTCAGCATCGGTACGCAGGGCTAGGTCCTCCCTGGACTCCTCATGAAGGACAAAGGGAGGCGGATGGCAGCTAGGGGGAGGTTACAGGCAGCTCGGGACAGGCGATCTGCCTGGTCGTGGCAGGTGTGACCAACATGGGCTGACCCTGAGACCAAGAGCATAAGCCTGTTGGAGACGGGAGTAGAGGGAGGTGAAGATAGGGGAGGGAAGTCGGGGGGGTTGCGAATTAGGGCAAGGGCAGCTTAGGAATCGCTAATGATGAGACCTGGTAGGTGTTGAGAGAGAAGGAAGTCAAGGGCAGGGCGTATTGCAGATAGTTCACACTAGGTACTGCTGGCCCAATTGGGAAGGCAATGGGAGGTGGAGAAGACGGTGGAAGCATAATTAGTAAAGGCAATGCCAGCAGCTCCCACCCGGCCGTTAGCGAGGACAGAACCGTCAGTGTAGACGTGAACAGGATGGGAAGGGTAGGTGCAGGCTACGGAGTTAAGGGTTTCAGTGATGGAGATCTGTGAAGGGATTGGTAAACGGTCAGAAGCAGTGGTAGAAGGTGTGTAGTGCACACCAGGAGTCGTACGTGTCCAAGTAGGGTGAATGGGTCAGTAGGGATGGAAGAGACAAGATCAGCACGGATACTGGTGGGATCTCGCCTAGATAGCTGGAGAGGACAGTTGGATGCCGAACGAATTCTTTTTAGCCTGGATATCAGACCTGGCACATGAGTGTCCCGGATCCGGTCGAGGTGAGTGATATCTGAGAGAATATCAACCAGTCGGGAGGAAAAGGATGAAGCAGGAGACGGAAATGTGGTCAGACACTGTGTAGCAAAGCAGACTCCGTGCATACGAATACGATCGGTAATGGGACACAGGTTGAGTTCATGGAGCATGTTGACCACTCTGGCAGACCTGGGACAGCAAAGACTGAGACACATCGTCCGATTTTGTACCACTGCAAGTGGTCGAAGCTGGGCTGGGGGTACAAGAGAGGGATAGCATGATAATCAAGTAGAAAACGAGTATATAACAGGTAAAATGATCGAGAGATGGGGATGCTAACCCCATGTGAGTCACAAGTGAGCATGCCAAGGAGTTTAAGTCTGCAGTGGAGGCGGGTGCAGATAATGGAGATAGAGAGGTTAAAGAGGGAAGAGAGAGCGATTCCGAGATATTTATAATTCTGTACTACCTCAAGATAAGAGTCGAGGTGGGTTATGGTTATGCAAGCAAGTCTATGAGCGAGGGATCGAGTACACAGTTTGGTTTTGGCAGTGCTGATAATTTCAACCCACAAGCAGATGCAGCCGGTTAAACTTAACCAAAAGACGTTGAAGAGTGACAGGGGAAGGGAAGTGGATACAGGTATCATCAGCATAGGTTAGGATCAGAGAGGAGCCAGGGATAGGACCTAAAAGACAGAGGAGTCTGTTCGGGAGAAGACTGAAGAGAAAGGAACTAAGTATCCTATCCTGAGGGACGCCAAGATTGAAGGGTCGGTAATCACTGACCATCCCACAAAACAAATCCCGAGTGTGGCGATGGGAATGGTACCTTTCCACCCAGCAGAACAGGCTTAGCAATAGCATAGTTAGCCTTAAAACAGTTTCTGTCCAGTTACTAGATAACACTTTATGCTAGAACACTCCTTCTCCAGCTCCTGGAAGTGTGCTAAGCCCACCCACGCCTGGCTGAGGAGTAGGAAAAAAGACTTCCTAATTACAACAGGTAAGTCTGGTCCTACAGTGCTGACGTTCACAGGAGTTACACTATATATACCCCTAACACAAATGCATACGCCACCTCCTCATTAATTATCCGTCCTCGCCCCGCAGGGACTCGGGGACTGGTATTATTTTCACTCGGTTTGTCTGTTTGTTTGTTTGTTTGTAGGTCAGTTTGTCTTTTTGTGTCTGTCTGTCTGTTAACATCTTTACGCGAAAACTGCTTGTGTGATTTTGGCTAAAAATACAGGGATGATGGGCTAGGACCTTCTGATCACCTGATTAAATTCTGGGCCAAACTGGGCCAAGGCCCAGGCTATACGCCCAAAAATATAAAATGTAAAAATCGTTTTTCCTCCATAACTCCTTTCAAATTCGTCATATCGACATGAAATTAAAACCTAAAGGTGCATCTTTCAAATCTGCATCCTGTAACATGCCTCGTTACATCAAGGGGGTCACTCCCCTAGTTAGCGGTAGGGGGGGGCAGTGTCAGGTGGGCCAGGCCTAAAATTTCAAATGGCCATAAAATCGTCCATTCTCACCTGATTTACCCCAAATTTGATACGTGACATCTCTGAGGGGATATCCTGTTGAGATTATACGTCAGCATCAAAATGGCTGCCGGGGACGGGTTTGCTATGCCTTGGCACCGCTTGTTGTTTAGCTATGTTTCACTTACACCCAGTATATCGGTTTTTCTTTCATTAATTAAAAAATCTATTTCACTGTTGCTAACCAAAAGACTTTCAGGATTAATATGCTCAACTGTAAGATTCCCTTTGCTAATGACAGGTTCTGCGGTTCGCCTTCTTCACCAGGTTCCTATGGGCTGTAATAGTGACTTGCCGTTGTTCGTGTCCTAGCTGGTGGCAGAGTTCACATTTCATTTGATAAACAGTCCTAAAGTTAGCCTGGCGATGGTTATTTTCTCCATAGTTATGGCAACTGCGCCAAAGTGAAAGAGCCAAAGCCAGTACGGAAGACGAGAGGACACTGGGGATAAGGAATGGAAGGATAGAGGGAGGAGGAGAGGAGAGTGAAGGAGAGGAGAGAAAAAGAGAGGGGAGGAGAGAGGGGCAGCGGAAGGGGAGGGGGAAGGGAGGAGAGGAAGAGCAGGGGAGAAGCGAGTGGGCGTTACAAGAAGGGTAAACAAAGAGTGGGGTGATAGGAAGACGAGAGAGAGAGAGAGAGAGAGAGAGAGAGAGAGAGAGAGAGAGAGACAGACAGACAGACAGACAGACAGAGAGGCGGGGTGGGAGGCCCGAACTGGTGGTAGGAGGAGGACAAGGGGAAGTCTTTTTATCCCCTGGGTCATTCTTTTAACCTCAGAGCTCGGCCTTTGCTTCCCCCACCAACAAGCATTTCGCAAATTGGTCTTACTTTTTTTCGTCTAACGGAGCGACTGGAAACGATGCCCTAGTAAAAACTGTGAGCTGGCAAATACCCGAAGTGTGTGTTTTGTAGCTGGGCTCATGTCTGTCTTTTCTTTGGTTTCCTAGCTGCCGGCCTGTCTACCTGTCTCTTTATCGCTGTCGTTTCTTCAATCTCTCTCTCTCTCTCTCTCTCAACAAGTCATATATATATATATATATATATATATATATTCCCGTCAATCAATCGTTCATTCATCAACAGTATTCAACACAAGCATACAGTAGGCACACCCCTATCACACTTAACGATGTACCTATGTTACATACCCCGCCCACCAGGATCCTTTATGACACTGGACACACTTTCAAGGACCACATACAAAACATTAGTAGGCGTTGCACCCCAATACCAAATGCACTTAAAGCACTTACAGTGACAGACTCTGGACAACAAAAAGAAACACTCTCATTATTATTCAAACGTTATATCGCGGCAGTGATGTCCTATTTTCCCAGGCATGGGCTCCCAGACGATCTAACATCCACTAGAACACCATGCAGACCATACAGAACAACGCTTTATCATCATCACTGGCTACCCCCATAGCTTACTTACACTCTGAAACTAGTCCTCTACATCTGAGAATTTTTAACATGAAAGGCACACAGTTCTACATGACAGTCTGTGCTAACACACGACAGCCATGTCATTATGTGACAGACCCACACAATAGACCTGGACATCAACAAAAATAAATCACTATACCCGGTACCAACATTTCCACCCTGTTCAACGTCATCCCACCTCTATACATTCCTGCACTAACAGTGACGTAACAATTACACACTACTTCAAGCGCAGGGCAATACAACCCGTCGATCAATCGCTATACTACAAGCCCCCCTTACTGACGATCACCCGTTAGAGGTATCCTTAAACATGATCGAGTTCACGCAGCCAAACTTAGATTAGGATATCAACCAGCCCTCCTAAATTATCAGCTTAGATTCAGATTGGGCGGAATCGCAGATGACACGTGTCTCTCTTGTAGAACAGGCCCACACATAACACACACAATGGAGCACTGCATAGCACAGGCTACACCTAGACGTTGATACATCAACGGTGTAGGGAACCTATGCGAACGATGGGTCTGCTTGGTCAGAAAGACCATGTTTAAGAAACTACAACACCTACAACAACACGGTCAAACCACTCACTACCACAACTCCCTCACTAACTTCCACACCCTCCTCCCTCTCTCCACTCCACTATATAATCTGTCTCTTAATATTTACATCTGGTGCCGGGCCTTGTAAGAAGTGGCATCGACAGAAAAAAAAAAAAAAATGTCAAGCACTCTGACCCAACTCAGTAACGAACTCCCTTCCCTCGACACACCACCCTCCCTCCATTACTACTCTAGCACCACAAAAACCAACACCATCACCAACGCTAACGTTAAAGTCAATGGCGCCGCCGCCAACACCACTACCGCCAACACCACTACCACCACCACCCCTTCCACTTTCTCCTCCTCCTCCTCCTCCTCCTTTCCAGATATTAACAATGGAGTAAACACGGAGTGATGTCACCAAAGTCAGACTCTCAATAGGATTAGAGAGAGAGAGAGAGAGAGAGAGAGAGAGAGTGTGTGTGTGTGTGTGTGTGTGTGTGTGTGTGTGTGTGTGTGTGTGTGTGTGTGTGTGTGTGTGTGTGTGTGTGTGTGTGTGTGTGTGTGTGTGTGTGTGTGTGTGTGTGCCTTTAATACTGCACGCACAGACTTAAATACGGTGGTATCAAGTATAGGGAGACACGGCACATACCATGAAGATTGACCAGTCTTGTCATACTCTACGATCGGTGTTCCAGAGTCTAGCGTATGTAGGCCTATATGTGAATATGTATTCATGTGTATGTTTGCTTATATGTTTATCCAATTTTCTCTACGCACATAACGGCATCTATGTATGTGTGTATGTGCAATAAGTGTACACCAGGTAACTAACTGGGTGTTGAATGGCCTGTGCACCTGTGTTCCGGGTCGGTAAATCAGTATAATGAGCCGCATGCAAGTGACGGCCAATCAAGGAGGCCAAAGAGGGGCCGCTTCGTGTAGAGTTCTGTCCCAGGAGTAAAGTATCACCTAGAAGACATGAATGAGTTTGTGATGGCAGGAATGAAAAAAAAAAACACACACACAATGAAGGGGTTAACCACTTCA
Organism: Coenobita brevimanus; assembly: GCF_032717465.1. Classification (NCBI taxonomy): domain Eukaryota; kingdom Metazoa; phylum Arthropoda; class Malacostraca; order Decapoda; family Coenobitidae; genus Coenobita; species Coenobita brevimanus. The sequence goes on along the minus strand of NC_136991.1, from coordinate 32,938,562 downwards.
GTATAATGACGTCTTTATTGATCTGTTTTAATTTCCAAGAGATGATTTTATTTAGCTTAACTCGAGATTTAAAACTCTCTCTCTCTCAAGTTCAACCATCACCATACTCCTACACAAAAGCTTCTCACGTTTCTTGTTTTCTATTACAGACTGCACCACTACCAAAACCCACTCCCAACCTACCTCTTTCTTTCAGACCGGCCTCTGTTGCACCTCCTTCGTGTTCATACTATACTCAGAGCTTAACATTTCCGCTCTCTCTCTCTCTCTCTCTCTCTCTCTCACACACACACACACACACACACACACACACACACACACACACACACACACACACACACACACACACACACACACACACACACACACGTCCCAAGCTCATTTATTCACACGTTCGCCCACACATTCCACTCCCTCTTCTCTTTTTCTGTCGCAGACCCTGCATTTAGTCTCCCTGACCTTGAGCCAGTTCCTGACACTGCTCCTGTTCCTGTTCCTCTTCCTGACCTTTTTAATGTTCATGTTCCTCTCCATGTTTCTGTCATTGTTTCATTTTCTTTTCTTGTCTCTCTTAATGTCCTTGTTCTTGTTCCTGCCTCTACCCTGTCCCTGTCCCTTCCTTTCCCTGCTACTGTTCGTCTCTGTCCGTATGCCCTCGTCTCTGTCTATCTCTGTCTATCTTTGTGAGTCTGTCCCTGTCCCTGGTTATCTGTCTTCGCCTGTCTCTCCCTCCCATTCCTTCTCCCAGTTTGGCTCTATCCATTATCTTGACTGCCCCTCTCTGTCTGTCCCTGTCCCGTTTACTGTCCCTGTTAATGTTATCGTCTTGGTCTGCCTCTTCAGTGCCTGGCCTTTGAGTCATGGTCACCGTTCTCTTTTACACTCGCACCATCACTCACCTACTCACCCACTCACTCACCCACCCACCCACCCACTCACCCACCCATCCACCCACTCACTCACCCACTCACGCACACATCCATTCTTCCACTACCTCACCCACTCACGCACACATCCATTCTTCCACTACCTCACCCACTCACGCACACATCCGTTCTTCCACTACCTCACCCACTCACGCACACATCCATTCTTCCGCTACCTCACCCACTCACGCACACATCATTCTTCCACTACCTCACCCACTCACTCACCCATGCAGTCACCCACCCACATTTACTAACCTACCCACATTTACTCACTCACCTTCCCACACTCACTCACTCACATACCCTCCCACCCACGCACTCACTTCAATCAAGCACCTTCCCACACTCACTCACCTACCCTCCCACCCACCCACTCACTCACCCACCCACTCAACCACCCAGCCACTCACTCATCCATTCACCTACCAAACCACTCACCCACCCACATTTACTCACCCACCCACTCTCACTCACTCATCTACCCTTCTACTCACCCACTCAACCACTCACTCACTCAACCACCCACTCACCCACCCACATTTACTCACCCACCCACTCTCACTCACTCATCTACCCTTCTACTCACCCACTCAACCACTCACTCACTCAACCACCCACTCACCCACCCACCTGCCCACTCACTCACTCACCCCCATCCACCCAGCCACTCATTCGCTCACATACCGACCCACTCACCAACTCACTCACCCATTCACCCACCCACCCACTCATCCATTCACCTACTCACACACCCCCTCATCACACATACACAAGCTGCCTCAGAGCAAATTACACGTCATTACAGTGCCCTAACGTGTGGCAGCGGCACATAACTCGCGTCGGGTTAGGTACGGTTTCTTTACACGATCTTGCAGAGGGCTGGTAAACCCCTTTCATCCCATGATATTTTATGCAGATTTTTTTCTTTTTATTTCTAGACGATTTCATGGATCTTGGGAAGGACATCAGTTAGTAAAACGGTTAATAATGAACACATTTTTAAAATGTATCAACACAATCGAAGGCTGAATGCCTGCAAAACTTATCTTTCTTAAGAAAACTGAAGTGGCAAATCTAAACTAACATCCGTTCATTGTGAGATGAAACTACATTTAAATGACTGAAGATCACAGTCAGTTAAAAAGACTGAATGTAGAATACAGTTATGAATTTAATTAGTGGCATACAGGCTAAGAGAGACTAAGAGTACGCCTACCGGTAAACTTATACATTAGTGAGTTGGACAGAAAAGATGTGAAAGTTTAACTTGACAGGTCCTTCATGCCCGTGGCAGAGGGAGATGAATCTAAGCACAGAGTTCAGGAGGACAATGACCTGAGAGTAGTAATAAACATACATATACACACACACACACACATACACACACACACACACACACACACGAAAGAGAGAGAGAGAGAGAGAGAGAGAGAGAGAGAGAGAGAGAGAAATGATACACCTCTGGCTTAACCCTGTTTGGGGAAGGCGGTGGCTGAATCGGTAGAGAGGCTGCCTGCAGTTCTAATGGACCCAGGATCGAATCCCGGCTGGGGCAGGGAACAGTTTAAGGATTTGAATTTCTTAAAAAGCAGACTTTCCTGGTCTGCCAGCTGACCCGCCGACTTGTTGTAAAAATACCCCCGCTAATACCAATACACCAGTCCTGTATGAGACAGCCCTAGCATGTATTCAATATGGATGGTGGGTGTTAGCGCCAAAGTGGTGACATGTGGAGGTGTAGGAGGACTACTGGGTCTTGGGATAGGTCACTGCCCCTAAGAAATAGGCCTTGAAGCCTTTGCCCAGAGTCGGACACACACACACACACACACAAATGCTGCACGTGGCAAGTCCCCTCTACCTCTCCCAAATCACATAGCTGTACACGAGGGCAAATAAGTCTTCTATACAATGTCAGGAACAGAGTAAGGCTACAGACTGCAAGGGTTGATTCGGCACACCTAACCCATGCAATGTTGTATTCACAAGATGTGTCATATATCGTTCCATGACACATCTTCAGAAAAAATAAAACATCAAGAATATCATGGGATGATGAAGGACTGAGGAGATTATTGCTGAAGGAAAGGGAGTGTCATCTGGAAGACTTTGCCGAGTTACGGGATGGAGGAAAGGTTTTTAACGCATTAAAACAAGTAACATGCTTGTTTTGCTCCAAGTAGAAATAAAAGTAATCTTGGAAAACGGGCAAGTCACTCACCCACTTGTCATGACTTGTGATGGACACAATGAGAAAAGGTGATGGTTGAGTCATCAATGCATGAATGACAAGAACTAAATGTATGGTCTGCCAAGTTTCCAAGTACTTAGCGTTGCCAATCCTCTTTTGTACCAGATGTAAACCGCGGGAGATTCGATGCAAAGATTCGAACCAGTCACAAGTGAAGAGGAAGAGAGGTGCTGGAGGATATCCGGGGCTGATGGGTGGTTGGTGCGGTGCAGGGGTTGAGCGAGGCTGAGTGATCGGATACGAAGATTGGAAGGTCACGCAAGAGTTACTTTTGGAGATAAAACACAAAAATTATTAATAGAGGCAATAAGCATTTAGGACTGTAATATCACACAGTAGAGTTGCACTGCAAGCGTGTAACACATGTCTGAACCATTCTGTTATTATTATTAAAAGCACTGATTTGATAAGAATTTTCACAACAGCGGCAGCGCTTCTATACCTCACCCCTCACCTCCACATAATCAACCACCATCCAATTCCTAGATACGTATACTTCCTTCCTAAACATGGCAAAATGGTCTGAGCAAAGTAAATTACTCATCGTGAAGTAACACCAAACGATTTTATTCAGCTGAGAGCAAGTCGTAGCAGTTTGAGAACATACGTGTCAAGTTTCTTGGCATTCAGGTGAAAACTTTCTTCTCGAAACAAAATGGTGTTGGGAGGCGCCTTCGCACGGTGGCACTGACATAACTGGGTAGTTCATCTACTTGGTAATGCAAACGACCCCAAGCTCTCTTCCTATCCCCTGATAGAGGGATGGTGGACTTCAGGAGGAGTGCAACTTCAGCCTGCAGTGTACAAGGTTCACATTTCAGATGTTCTCTGTGTTGCAACAACTATTTCTTCTTGAAATAAATGAAATCAAATGTCCAGAGCAAGAATAAAGTTCAAAATGTGGAAAAGAAAAGACGTCAGTGTAGGAGTATTCGGGGCGCTTGTTCGTCGCCAGTGCTAAAGCTTTTCCTCGCGCTGAATAAATCGGGAGAGTTAAGTTGTGGAGAGTTATAAAAGCCTCGCCACGTAATGCAAGACACGCTGTCTCTACAGACGGACAGGGAGAGAATGGTAAGAAAAGGAACATAGGACTATAGTGCTTTATTTTATAAAACGTGTATTATAATAATAATAATAATAATAATAATAATAATAATAATAATAATAATAAAAATAATAATAATCCATCCATCCATCCATCATCCAATCCTAAATTGCCCCATGAGGAGCGTAGGAGCCCGGGGCTAAGCAGTTGGTCCCGACATTTAAGATGAGAGTGACCAGCCTCACTCATCCCTGAGTGGCATTACATGAGCAATCAACCCCAACCATCCCTTGGATATAAACCTTCACTAGCTCAATCCGACTGGAGCGCAATAATTACTCACTAAACCACCAGGCACCAAAATTTGGTTATATGGTTACCACCCAGCGTAGTAAATGGTTTCCTGGTGCACAGAAAACCATTTGACTTGTCACTCAGTGTAGAGTCACCCACAGGCAGAAGGAAGAGGAAAGAATGAAGGAAAGAAAGACAGAAGAGTAAGTGTAAAGTTACCCGTAGGCAGAAGGACAAGAAAAGAATGAAGTAAAGGAAGACGGAAGAGGATGGAAGGAATGGAGAGAGGAAAGGCAAGGGCAGACACTTGACAGCAGCACTTCATTGAGTGAGTGGATGGTAAGCGCCCCCACCTACCACAAAAAAAAATAAATAAATAAATAATAATAATAATAATAATAATAATAATATATATATATATATATATATATATATATATATATATATATATATATATATATATATATATATATATATATATGTAAATACGTGTATGTATATATGTAATTACTAATGTGTATTACTTCATATATATATATATATATATATATATATATATATATATATATATATATATATATATATGTAAATACGTGTATGTATATATGTAATTACTGTATTATTATTATATATATATATATATATATATATATATATATATATATATATATATATATATATATATGTAAATACGTGTATGTATATATGTAATTTCTGTGTGTACTTCATATATATATATATTTATATCTATATATATATATATATATATATATATATATATGTAAATAAGTGTATGTATATATGTAATTACTGTGTGTACTTCATATATATATATATATATATATATATATATAAGAAAAGATGAAGCATGTGATCACACTAAGTGGGTAATAATTATGTGGTTTTTCTAAGAGCAGAAATATGTAACAATCGAGTGTTTTATTTGATTTATAAAAAAGAACGGGGGGGGGGGAGGAAACAAGACAAAGACTCTGACAGATGCATCCACTCCTGCAACATTGTAAAGGGAACGGAGTATTTATTAACTGGGGAGTCGAAGGAGAGAACCCCTGGGATCTCACCCTCAATCAGTGTCGGTCAACACTCTATGAGGAGATCGCATCGACGAGCCTATATGCTTAAACAACTATAATCGTTCGTAACTCCCAAACATAGAGGAATAAATTTTAATTAAACATCATGCTTTAATCCTCAGACTTGTCTGTACTACCGTACAGCTCCTGACACAACTAAAACATGAAAACATTAGCATTTGGGGGCCGAAAGCTAATCGTCCGCCAATTTGAATGCAGCAGTGACCCTTTATATCTTCTTTGCACATCTACATAGTCGTTACTTTCTGAAGGTTTGGTGAAAATTTGTCCACAACTTGTTATGATGTTATAAATACCTATATGGATGATAATATAGGCTTCGAGGGAAAAGGGGGAGAAAGTCGCGATCTTTCGTGATTTCACGAATTTTGCAGATATTTCAAATTCGCCAAAATATGGTGTTGGCTGAGGTACAAGCTACCTGCAGATCAAATCTGAAGAAAATGTCTCTATCCGTTGCTGAGATATTTTTGCCGACATGCAATTTGATATTTGGCGGCGCCATAAAAAACAAGCTACAAAAAATCCCGCTTCTTCTTCCTCTTTCCTAGAGTGGTTTCATTCTCCACTGGGATGGAAGAAAGGTAGATTTGCCCCCCCCCCACCCAAAAGCCAAAGGTAATAGATCGGGAACTGGGCAGCTTTAACAGTTTTGGTCCAGTTTAAACAAAATTTGGTAGAAGGATAGGGAGTAAACAAAGGGCGACGTGATTACATTTTGAAAATAACGTCAACATTTATGGACAGAGGGCAGCGACAAACTTTCCGGCCTTTAACTCAAAAAATTATTTTTCAATTTGGACTAAATGTGATGAAACGACAGACATTGGTACAATTTTGGAGAATCTCACTTCCAGAGGGAACAATATAATGAGGCCCGAAATAAAGATCATCTGTACTGTCAGACGGTTTGACATCACATTTAATCTTCAGAGACCTAAAATGAAATAATGGCATACTAGTATACAGTCAAATTATGTCATGTATAACATTTATATATAATAAGTTAACATGGTAAAATGTCCACTAAAAGCTGCTTATTTATGCAAAGCATATATACAAAAACCACATACATATACATATGAGAGAGATTATATACCCTAAATTTTACCCTAAAGTTTTCTCTGGAAGAAATGTATGTGTATATTTATGTGTGTTTATGTACATAAACACAGAAGTGAATGTTACCTGGCCACGTAAAAAAAAATAACTGGCGACGAAGAGGTGCTTGGGAGCTTTTATAAGCCAAGAGAATACGCCGTAAGTATTATAAGAGGCTCGTGTGATGGTCAGGCAGGGAGAAGTTTGCGTAAGCAGTGTCATGTAAGTTTATATGGATGCTACGTAGTGTGGTAAGTAGAGGTAGTATGTTTCTTGTCAAGTCCTCATACAACTCCTTTACTGTAACGATGTCATTTATTTTAGTCTTGATCTATTCAGACGATCTGATTCAGCTTAGGAATTGCTCCCTAGTAGGGATCAGTGAAGGCAATATTTAACCCCTCCTGTTGGAATAATCATTCCTACTATGAATAACAACGTTTTACAAGGCAACAACATATTTCAAAGTACCTGCTCGTGGTGAAGTGACTAGAAGATAGGACAAGCAGTGTTGGTGTGGGTATAGCATTGGATTGGGGAACTTAAGAGTCCTGGATGTTGCAAGCAAAATTTTCAGGATTTGAATTCGGTACCATTGTATTCATGCCAGGTAGTCTAGTGCTCTGAAGATGCCAGTCAGGGTGATGATCACGTGTTAGGCACTGGTCCGAAGGAGGTCGTTTGTAATTCCCATCTAAAAAGAATCGAAGAAAATTATACTTTTCTGTCGTTTGGGAAATCAGTTTTCAAGATATCATCACACTGAAGGGATTAATGGATTTGATATACGGCTGTGTTGTGTGTTGTGTCTATATTTTGATTTCCATTTTGAGTTAGAGCAGTCTTCCGTTTTTTTTTTTTTGTGTGTGTTTTTTTTTATCATTCTCATTTTCAGGCTCGTATGACCCACTCAGCTGAATAATACCGTCTGGCATTAACTGGAACAGAATAGTAAAGTTGTTCCAATTACGAAATGGTTAATGGTACCAACATTAGTTCACAGGCTCCAACGACTAGCTCTCAAACAATGTTTTGTCTAGCTTTTGAAGGAACAGAATGCCAGAACAAGACAATCTGAGACTGCAACCCTCCGCCAAGGCAGAATGTGTGGTAGATCTTATGGAGATGTTATCTTGTAATTTTTGTGCAAGCATTGTTGGCATTATTTATCAAGCTAGAAGCAAGAATGTCGAACTGCCACTATCCCGCAATGTTAGAGAACCGTTAAAAAAAACTCCTGGATCCGGATGATGATCCGGATCACCATCAAAGTCTAATGGACTGTTCCTTGGGCCATACCCAACTCCTCCCAAAATTTTTATCAAAATCCGGTCATAACTTTTTGAGCAATCCTGCTAAAAGACAAACAAGGAAACAAACCAACGCCGGTAAAAACAACCTCCTTGGCGGTGGTAATTATCCCGACCACGAGTTATTTTTTGCCCTCTTCTCGCCACACCCATGCCTTTTATTCACTTCCTATAAAAACAAGTTCCTGTTTTTTGAGTGGTTTCCATTCAAGGCCCTTCCAAACAATTAATTTTGTCTTCTTCCTTCTTTTCTGATCTTTTCACATATTTCTTGGGGCCGTAAGCTTATGAACTTTCTTCCGACATCTCTTCCTTACCAGCCAGTTTCTTCAGCATTACGGCATATTACTATTCCTTTGTATGCAATGTACGATGAGGATGATTTCTAAAGAAAGTAACCAAAACAAGAGATGCATGCTAAGTGAATATGGGTTCTTTCGCAACACCACTTTCATAACGATTTATTTTGCACAGCGCACCTCACTATCATCCTATATATTATTCTTATAAACTATGCTGATTCTAAAGAGGTGTACAGTAAATAACATAAACCAAAAGCCAAGGGAAAACCGACTAAATCTACCTCCAAGCAAGAGGAAACACAAAGCCTCCCATGCCATTTAGAATACGTCTCATACTACCTGGCTTCACTACATCGCTGCTGATTGTATTATGTACTGTAATGTGTCAACTCATTTAGAGCTGCACAAATGACCTTCAAAAAAAGTTTCACTTGCCTTCCACTACGCGATAAAAAGTATTAAGAAAAAGGCCGTTAGCTCTGCACATACAGTGTAAGAAAAGAGGGCGAAGAGTTTCCCCTTTCATCACACAAACTACACACTCAAAGAGAAAAACTGGTTAGTTCTGAACGTCCTGAATATATTCCCATTGCCAAGAAAGAGGTGATACAATCTGGACCAAATCTGGCATCCATAGCCCGATGAGCTAACCATAGATGGAAAAAAATCGTCCTCCAGTAGTCAGAAGACATTAAAAACATAAGCAACGATAGGCTGTTGCAACTCTCCATCTGACCAAGCACATACCCACCACCTCCTTGCACACCTACACAAGCGCATAACCGCCATCACCTCTCTCCCCAATCTTTTCTTTTAAAGGTTACCATAAGGAAAACTCCTTGAGGACATAAAGCCTGGGTCCTTCAGATTCCTTTCACAGGTTGCATTGAAATCTCTGGATTTTTTTTTTTTTTACTTTTTCATTATAAAAAAAAAATACATAAATCACAGCAGTCTACTTATCAACAGGCACCAGTTCACTATAAGACACATAGCTATGTGAAATTATATGACTCTATAGTGAATACTTTCTGAGTCCTGGCCCAGAAACGAAATCACTATGCCCGGCCAGACGTCCTGCCGGCCATCTCTACGGAGGGACATCTGTTGATCTCAGTGATAACAAAACCCTCCCCTGACTTTGTCGGGTGGAGGGTAGAAAACGACCTTACCAGGGAGAATTAATGATGAAGACAGGCAGAGAGAGAGAGAGAGAGAGAGAGAGTCAGTCAGTCACAAAGCCACACACACTTCTCCTAAAGATCTACAGACAAACGGATAAACGAAGTCGCCCAACTGCTAAAAAAGAAGCAAAAGATAGAGCAGCGGGCGAGGCAATAAATATACACAAAGAGTTTTCCAATACTAATAAATGGCTTGACTGGGTACAAGTGCGCCATTATTATAAGAGTAATATAGCGAAGACGAGGAGGGGCTGATGCAAATTGGAAGGACACTCCAGTTGCGAGCAGTGCAGAAAACTGAGGATTAGCTGAGTGCTTTTCCAAGGAATTAAAAAGCCACCTCAAGGGGAACGGGATGGAGTGGTGATGCGAACGGGAGGAGCGAAGGTGTTGATGAAGGGAGAGGAGGCAAAGATGGAAAGGATGGAAAGTTGATGATTATGGTGATGAAGAGACTGTTCACTGACTGACTGACGAAAACAGATCAGGAAAAAATAATAATGAGAAAAAAAAAAAAAAAACTGGGGCGGTGGTGGTCCTAGTGATGATGGGAAAGGATAGGAATGAGATGATGAAGGGAGAAGGGTAGATGGTTAGAAGGGGAAAGGAAGGAAGGATGGGTGGACAGTAACAGTACCTGGTGGTGATGATTAAGAAAACACACTTCACTGACTGAATGAAAACAGCCTTGGACGAGAGAATAGCACGGGTGGTGGTTTTGGCGAGAAATATGATGGAAGAATATGGAAAAGGGATAATGAGGGGACAGGAAGAGGTGCTGGTGATTAAGAAAGCAATCCAGAAAACAGAAGGTTTACCAAGTACTCCTCCAAAGACTTTAGACCACCATAAGCGTGGTCTGGAAGAGAACAGGGTGGGATGGGGATATGGAAAAAAGAAGTTGAAGAGAGAGAGAGAGAGAGAGAGAGAGAGAGAGAGAGAGAGAGAGAGAGAGGTGATGAAGCAGGGAGGTGATGATGAAAGGGAGTGATGAAGAAGATGATGATGAAGGGTAAGTGAGAGAAAGGGATATGACGAAGTACAGACTTGACAGCACTCAGAGCACATACCTCCGTCAACGCCAATACCAGACAACTAATCAGAGTTGTAAAAAGTACCCTGCTTTGACACTTAAGTAAAAGTATTGTTACACTGACAAAATATTATTCAAAATACCAGTGGAAATACTCAAAGTTAAATGTACTCAAGCAAAAGTAAAAAAAGTACCTTTTTCATGAAGTACTCAAGTAGTGAAAGTAAAAAGTAACTACCGAATTAAATTGTCTATCGTCTCAGAAATTATATACAAATTATAAACTAGTTAATTATTTGGTAAAAATAAGACACAAAGGAATTGAAAATATTTATTGACATCTTTTGACTGTGTTTGATCAGCAACTATCTATCTATTGCCAGACGCCTTAATCCCGTTTGGGGTGGCCACAAACAAATCGCCTCCATGTCGCCCTGTCCCCCGCCATTTCGCTGCCCTGCTCCCAGACCACACACCCCTCTCTCATGTACCTCTCCACTCCATCCCATCCTTGGCCTCCCCCTCCCTCCATTTCACTCACATACACTCTCCTCGTTAGTCCCTCACTCTCCATCCTCTCCACATGTCCAAACCACCTCAGTGTGTTTCTCCTAATGCTTCCTATCACATCCACATCCACACCACAACGATCCTTCACTTCCTCATTTGTCAGTCTCTCTCTCTCTCCATGTGACTCCATATGCTCCTCTCAGATAACTCATTTCCACTGCTCTCACTCTTGACTTCTGTCCCTCCAGTAAGATCCAAGCTTCACTCCATACGTTAGAGTTGGTATCACAATACTGTCATTTAATAACTTTTTCACTTCCATGCTCACTTCCCTGTTTCTTATTACTGCTTTCTAGGAACCAGCAACCTTTCTTCCTTGTTGTACTCTTTCCAGCACTTCACCCTCCAAACTTCCATCCTTACTCATCACACTACACAAGTACTTAAATGCACTCACAGAGTCACATTTTCCATTTCCTCCCTCATCCAACCTCACTCTACATTGACCGCTGCCATCAATCTCGATAGCGTGGTCTTAAGTACTTGTATGGAGATAGGGCAATTGATTATGGATCGTTAAGCTCAACCAGAAAAAAGTAGTGAGACGTAGTGTTAATGAGGTGAGTTACAGCACTCCTGGGTTACTAAGTTTATTGAACACAGTTATAAAAAGTGAGTTACAGTTTAGCAAAGCATGACCCTAAAGTTGGACCTTCTCCCTAGCCCTTCTCTCCCCTTTCTCTCTGATCAGAAGAGAATCTCTCACATAATTTACAGCCTGGGGAGGATGTGTATGTCTGACAAATTTCCTATCACGTGGACTAACTAGCTAGGGCTGGTTACTCCATGTGTTTGAATACGTCATGAAATTCTTGTTCGTCTGGACAATGAGGAAGTTTGAGATACATCGCATGGTTAAAGATTTTTGGTGGTCTGGGACAACAAAGATTGTGGATATACATTATGTGGATTGACATTCCTGGTTCGTCTAAGAAAGGGGATGTGTTCTGTAACTCTTCCTGGAGAACTCAAACATAACTACCTGTTTTACATATTGTTACCTATAGCTATATTGTTACACTATGTCTACAACTTCACTTCTCTGGCAGACCATAACTTTACTCTTCCCAACATTCACCTTTTGATTCCGTTTCTTACATACTCTCCCAAACTCATCCACCAAGCTTTGCAGCTCCTCTTTGTCTTCACTTAACAACACAGTATAATCTGCAAACAACGGTACAGGGAGTTTCCAAACACTGCCCTCTCACATTAGGGCTGCTCCAACATCCACTGCCCTACCTTGTATCTCTTTTATAACCCCATCCATATACACACTGAACAACCATGGAAACATGACACATCCCTGTTTCAATCCAACCTTCAAACAGAAAAATTCACCCAGTTCACTATCCACACGCACTGCAGCCTTAGCACCCTCATGCATACTCTCCACAGCATTCAACAACTTCCCATCTACTCCATATATTCTTAATACTTTCCACAATCCTTGTCTATCCACCCTATCATATGCTTTCTCCAAATCCATGAAGGCCGCATACAACTTCTTTCCGTTCTCTAGAAACTTTTCCACTAAATATCTAAGAATGAATATCTGATCTACACAACCTCTTCCCTGATTCTCAAAATTACCGCTATCCAATAATAACTGAGTGAGCAGACTTACAACGAGGTCTTATTGTATTAGTTATTGTAACTATGATCACTATATATAGGCTACATCTACATTAAGTTTAAAAGCATGGGTACTCCACGAGTTTCTTCAAATTTGAAGGGGAATTGCTACATGCAGTCACCTTGGTGATTCTGGGTGCACAAGCAAACATTGCAGCGTCACTGATTCTCCCACAGTTTGTTTGTATTTAAACAAAGATTGCAAGTATGGCCAAGGGTGGGGAACACAGCTGTCTATTTCACTGGTTGTGGAAGTCATGGTGTGATGGTGGCTACAGCAACAATGTAAACAACTGAAGGTGTTCTGGTGTCAACATCTTTTTCCATATGAAGTTGTAGTATCACACATTGTACATAATAATTTTTAAAACTGTTTAGTCATAATTAACAGTGTGTAATGAAGTGTGAATGATGAACAACCAAATATCATTTCGCTGTTAGCTGTGGTATAGAAGAAGGTGGATGGCAGACCACAAGTGCCACCCTGTTTCAATTATAAAAAGAAGGTTAGGAGAAATGAAAAGATGTCTGAATAGTGCGTAAGTGTAAAGTCCTGGGGAACCATTTACTATGTTGGTATATGTGAATGTACTTAATACCATTTTATAGAGGTGTATAATGTGCTAGTAGAGTTGTCATTTATCTCTACTTTTTGCATAAGCCCAGAGTATATGTAAATGCTCGGCACCTCACTTTTTAGCTGACCTCAGCACCGCGCCCTAGTCGGCTCGGTGAGTGTACAGCGTCAGAAGCCGTTTTATAGTTATAAAGGGAGGTGGTATCGCTCTTACATATCTCTCGGGTCGCAGTTATATTATTCTGTACCCAATAAAGAGAGATTTAATCTGCTCATTTCTGTCACCTTACGCTACCACTTAATAACAGACCAGCTTCCACCTTCTCGTGGCAGAGTACCTTTGGTGGGAAGTGTCGGGCAGTGACGGCGAGTAGCTGACGTGTACTACAGACAGTGTCGTCGATCTTCAACACGGTGGTCTAATTATACTATAACAGCAGAACACCTAATATTTATTGGTGCTAGCGGTGGCACGATATTTAGTGCTAGCCGTGTACCGATACATTAAATTGGTGGCCAGCGGTGCGACGATACATTAAATTGGTGCTCAGTGCTGGGATACGACAAGTGCTAAAGGGATTATGCTGTGAACCAGTAACCCTTGCAATCGCTCGTTCCTGAAGGTGAAACAGAAAATCTTACTCAACTGTTGTAAGGGGACTAATTACCAGTGAGTTAAGTGGAGCAGATAAACTGGAGTGGTGAATATTAATTCCTTCCATTATTCTGCCAGTGCGAGATTCCTATCTTAAGCACAAACTGGCAGTTATCTCGCCCTGTGGTGTGCGAGATATCTCCATCTTCAAACGCAAACTGGCAAGAATCTCGCTCTCGTGTGTGAGAGCCGAGATAAGGAGAGTTCAAGCCAGTGCAGTGAGGAGTGGGTCAGCTAGCGACTTCTAGCAACTCCAGAGGCGCGGACGACCGAAGCGAGCCAAGGGAGAGCGAGAGCGGCCGAGAGGTGCCACGATTGTGTGTGGTGCATCTGTGGCATCTGCCTGGCGTGATGCAGGGCGAACCAGTCGCTTGCTAACTCCCACAGCGAGCGGGCTGCTGCGTATGGTTGGAGGAGTCTGGTGGAGTGTGGAACATGGAATGTGGAACATCATCCTGGACTTTCATATCTAGGTAGTGTCCATGCATTAGTAATCCACACACACACACATACACTTGACTCAACACACGTTAGTTAGTTAATGTGTGGAAATAAAGGTTTCTCAGAATTCCCTTGAAATAAATATACTTTCTGTGTATTTTATGTGTTCCGTTCTCTGTCACTTACCGTAACTATCCTTTTTTATGTCAGTTCATCTTCCTGTATATGGGAGGGGAATATTACTGACAAGGTTGGATGGATACAGTGAAAAAGTGGGGACGTAGAATTAGGGGAAACAGAGATCAGGCAACCCCACTAGACTCAGCATTTTATGAGTGGGTTGATACATCAAATAAAAGTGCTCAGACATATTAAATGAGCGAAGGACATATTGAGGATCAAGGTGATGAGGATATTTCTGAAGGACAGGATGAGGATTTGAACGTTTTGCATTTGCGTTCTGGTCATACTTATTCAACAGTCCCAGAGCAATCAGTTAGATCTAAAATGGCCACTAGTCTTGCTAATGAGGGTAATCCTAGTGAGGAGACTGTGGAAGCTGAGACAACAACAGTACCTTTGGTCACTCAGGATATGCAAAATCCAGTCATTAGTGATAGTACTACAACCACTCACATACCTGTTTATACTTCAGATGTTTTTAGTACACCACAAGGTTTTGGACAGAATTTATTTTCTGTTCCTTATTCAAATGCATGGGGTATAAACACAGATGGTATTGGCATGCGAACCCAGAATCCTAATCAATGGGGCATGAATACTAATATTGGCATGCAAACCCAGGGCCCTTATCCAAATACCTGGGGCATGACTAACAATATGGGCGTGCAAAGTCAGACTAACCCTCCTCCTTTGTGAGAGACTAATATGGCACCCACTAATCTGGCTACCGATATAGCACAGCAGCATCCTAACTGTACTGAAAGTCAGGCTTTGGCGAAGGCAGGCATATGCTATGCAGAAGCAAGCAAAGCCTTGCAAACTTCGGGCTGGAGAGATACAGCTACTAGTTCTCCACAGCAAAGGACCAAGGCTGTTAAGCCAAAGGTGAAAAGATGGTGTGTCATACATGGGCATCGTCCTCATGAAACGGATTGTTGCCCCTTTGTCATTGAAAAAAGGAAGAAACTAGGGAACCCAGCTAGTTCGGGGGAAGCTCAGGGCCGCGCGCAAAAGTAATTAAAATAGTACAATCCACCGATGCGTGTGTGGCAGCTATTACTAAGGTGGACTTATTATCTATTCCTTGGATCATAGGGAAAGGTCAAGTGTCCCTGATCGTAGATACATGGGCATGTACAAACATTATTTCTAGTAAAGCGTTGGAAAGACTTAAAAGTGAAATGCCTCTAACAAACTGGACATTATCACCACCTGATGTAATGTTGACAGGTGTGACAGGGAGTAGAATGAAGATTGTAAGCCAGGTGCCGTTGACATTGAGGGCAGATAAACGATCTCCTGTGTTACGTGCTACGTTTTATGTGGTTGAGGATTTTCCTCTGCCAGCTGATGGGCTGTTAGGCTTTGAAACCATGGAGGAGTATGATATAGTAATACACTCTCAAAGACATTCCATTTCCTTTAATGGGAAAGAGTTTGTAGGCCTTAATCCCTCAGCGACACGAACTGGAACTGGCATCCAATCAGGAGCCGTCCAACCAGTTGTGACCCCGACAAGTGAAGCGTCAAGGGAGTCCCCGGATGCACACGAAGCGGAGGGTATGGACTGGAAGAAAGTCAGGGCTATAGTGAGTGGTAATCACCACTTACCCAGTCGAACTGTCTGTAAAATTCCTGTCCGAGTACCTGACGTGTCGGTGGGAACTGATGTAGCATGCTTAACTGAGACTGTAAAACATAAGGCATTGTCGCTGGAATCGACTCTGACTAGCGTTGGCCAAGACCAGAAGACGCCCCTCTTCATCACAAATATGAGTGGTGGCGCAGTTAAGCTCAGAGATGGTTGTTATATAGACGACTTGGTGTGCTATGGTGCCCCCATAAAGGAAGTCGACGACGTGCCGGTGATCTCTCCTGTAGTTACATCTCAAGCAACGACTCAGTTGGAACCCATACGTCTGGCTAAGGAAAAACAGCTGGAGCAATACGTGAAGGTCACGGATAATGTAGACCATAAAACACGACTCCTAGCTCTCCTTAGAGAATTTTCCGACGTAGTAGCACTTCCAGGAGAAGCGCTGGGTAGGACGGATAGGGTGAAGCATCATATTGGTTTGTGCCCTGGTACAAATCCAGTTTATGTGCCTGCATACCGTCTACCGCACAGCTAAAGGGAAGCAGTGGACGAGGAAGTTGAAAGGATGCTTCGTGATGAAGTTATCCAGCCTTCCTCCTCGCCTTGGAATGCACCACTCTTTCTAGTGCCTAAGAAGGACGGTGGTGTGAGACCTGTTGTGGATTTTCGGCAAGTGAACAAGGTAACAGTAACGGATCGTTACCCGATTCCGCATCTGCGAGACTTACTTCAATCATTAGGTAAGGGAAATACTGTGTTTACTTGTCTGGATCTAGCGTCAGGGTATTGGCAGGTGGAGCTGACCGAAGAGTCGCGTCCCATTACTGCTTTTAGCACTCACCATGGGCACTTTGAATTTCTCCGGATGCCTTTTGGACTGAGTAATGCTCCTTTAACATTTCAGCGGATGATAAACCAATTGTTTGGCGAGATGTTAGGGCAAGACGTCTTAGCGTATCTAGATGACCTAATCATCGTGAGTAACAATGTTAACAGTCATTTTAACAAGTTAAAACGAGTGATGGAAACCTTGAGATCCGCAGGTCTGAAAATTAAGCTGTCTAAGTGTGAATTTCTGAAATCCAGTATTAGATTTTTAGGACACCTAGTTGATGGTAATGGCATCAAGACTGTGCCGGACAAGGTAAGGCCAATGTTAAATTTCCTACACCACAGAACAAGGATCAGATAAGATCGTTCCTAGGCCACACTGGCTTTTATAGGAGTTTTGTCCACAGGTATGCCATCATAGCATCACCTTTAACGACGCTGCTTAAGAAGGACGCTGCATGGAAATGGGGACCCTCGGAAGAGAAAAGCTTCAATGAGCTCAAACAAGCCATGTCAGAAACACCCATATTAGCGTTTCCTGATTATACTCAACCTTTCTATCTGTGCACGGACGCCTCAGGTCTGGGTCTGGGAGCGGTGTTACAGCAGAAGGATGAGCAAGGTAAGACACATACCATAGTGTATGCTAGTAGGGCATTAAGACCCCCAGAGAAGAACTATTCGACGACACATTTGGAGACATTAGCAGTCGTGTGGGAGTTAGGACATTTCCGGGATATTATCTTTGGCTACCGGATAATTGTTTTAACTGACCATGCACCCATACGTGACTTGTTTAAAGGAAAAAACTTGCACGGTAAGGTTGCGCGTTGGTTTGGCAAGGTAATGGAGTTTGATCCAGAGGTCAGATATTTACCAGGCCGTCAAAATGTTGTAGCCGACGCATTGAGTAGAAACATTGCTGCTACCATAGCCAAGGATGTTGCTCTTGCTGAGTATTCCTCAGACACGGTAAAAGCGGAACAACGTAATGATGCGATGTGGTCTCAAGTCATCTATGCCTTGGAGTCTGGCGACGAGACTTGTCTACCTGAACTCCCAGTACCAATGACTCACTTCCATCTTCAACAGGGTCTTTTGTATAAGCAACCCCCAGGGAAGGACACTGCATATCAGTTGGTTGTTCCTGCTACCTTACAGCAAGCCGTGCTACAGTTAGTTCATGATGTACCTCAAGCGGGTCATCCCGGTCGTGATAGATGCATACGTGAGGCGAGAAAGAAATACTATTGGCCGACCATGAGGAAGGACATAGAAGCCCACGTCAGTCAATGCGTCAAATGTGCGGAAATACGAGGAACGACGGGACTTCCGACTCCCATCTTAGAGTATCCTCTACCAGAAAAACCCTGGGATACAGTCTCCATTGATCTCTTAGCGTTGCCGAGCAGTCGTCAAGGTTCAAGTTATGTACTGGTGGCAGTGGACCATTTCTCACGATTCACTGTTTTAGCACCTTTACAGACGAAAACTTCAGAGGAGGTGGCGCACGCTTTTGTGACTTCAGTGATTTGTCCATACTCTACACCCAAGGTATTGCTCAGCGATAATGGCAGTGAATTTCGTAACCAGGTGTTACAAGAAATCTGTCGAATGTATGAGTAAAGCAAGTTTTTGTAACGCCTTACAGTCCTAAGAGCAATGGCCTGGTGGAGAGAACAAACAGGAAGATACTGGAAGTCTTGAGACCAGTAATAACCTCAAATCAAGAGGATAACTGGGAAGACTGGTTACCACATGTAGTGGCGACCATCAACTCCTCAGAAAATTAATCAACTGGGAAGTCTCCTCATTATATCCTTTATGGAGAAGAGAAAGTGTTACCCTACGATTTGTTGGCTGGACCTCCTACTCCAGTATACAACGAAGAAGACTACGCAAAGGTACAGTTGTTGAAATTCCAACGTATACACAGTGAAGTACGGAAAAGATTAAAAGCCTCAAGAGCGGAGATGATGGCGAAACAACACAAAGGTAGTCAAGAAAAGACGTTACAGGCAGGCCAGAAGGTCATGATCCACAACCCTGAGAGAATTTCCAAGCTCAGACCTAAGTTCCGCGGACCATATACCGTTGTGGAACGAGTACGTGGAAATACTTATAGAATAAAGGATGAAGCTAATGGAACTCAGGAGGTAGTACATGCTGATAGGATCAAACTAGTAAGTCAAGAGCTAGGCCTATCGTCTGATGTGTTGTCCCCTCTGTCTTCGTCGCAGTCTGTCGTCATCCGTACCTGTCCCTAACCAAGAGTATCGCAGCAAGCTACGATCCCACAACAAGAGTGATTAAGGGAGTATCTTCTCTTGCAGAAAAAAATGTGGCTGTGGTTCATACTCCTCGTGCGTTGCTTGGGGTGGACCTATGGAAAGACGTCGGACACGGACACGACTGCGTTAATGCCAGGAGCACTGAAGAGCCCACTTGGAGAAGTCGTAGTAGTGGAAGATGCAGTATGCGTCTACTATCCAATGGAAGGCTATCTCCAAACGCCAGATATTGTCAAGGAGGTCTCCAAGGGCT
Organism: Coenobita brevimanus; assembly: GCF_032717465.1. Lineage (NCBI taxonomy): Eukaryota > Metazoa > Arthropoda > Malacostraca > Decapoda > Coenobitidae > Coenobita > Coenobita brevimanus. Next base: position 32,918,965 of record NC_136991.1, on the reverse strand, counting down.
TGTCGAATCTCAGACAGCAACTGTTGGAAGTGGGAAAGATGTTTAATCGAAACCCACGACTGACGAACTCTGACACTGAAGCTTTGGAACGAACCTTGCATGGAATTGTTGAGCTTCAGACTAGGCATATAGACAGGCTCACCAACAGGCTCACTAACTTGCATGTTGCTTTACCTAACGTACACTCTGATCTTTCCAAGCATGTCTATGCACGTACTAAGAGAGGACTTGTGGATTTTCAAGGAATCCTGTCTCAACAACTCTTTGGCACGGCATTAGATAAGGATGTAGTGCAATTGGGTAGACAGATGCATGACTTGACACTGGCCGCTAAAGCCAATAATAGATTAATCATGCATGTGTATAAACAGTTAGATGAGTTCACTAACAAAGCTAACGAGATAATTAGAACTACCAACCATCTAGTAGAGCTTGTGAACAACATCCAAATTAACCTACCAACCCTAGCGAACTTGGTGTTATTCGCTGAGTACTTACATGCTCTCGACGAGTCAACCACTGCTTTGGAGAAGCATGCAGCCAAAATGGTGGACGGCTTAATCGATGCAAGTTTGAACAGGGTTAATGCTTTATTGCTGCCTACTAATATACTAACAAATGCACTTGATATAGCAATGTGGAAGCATGGACTTATGCTACTCTTTGATCTGAGTCAACTGGAATATTATTACCCATTGTTAGAGGCCCAGTTGACCCATGAAGGCATCCTGATATTGGTACCTATGAGGAATGCTGTAACATACCAGGCATGGCGGTTCATTTCCTTCCCTTTTGCTACTGCTAATAATACACTTGTTGTTATTGAAGAGGGTCCAGAGGTGCTAGTTGTCTCAGATGACAAGAAATATGTAGCAGAAACGACTGTGGATGAATTTGAGAAGTGTAAGGCCTCATTTCTTGATCTCCATGTATGTCCTGCTTTCCATTTTGTCTTCGTAAAATTAAAGGTAGATGAGTGTAAGAGGGCCTTGCTGGACACAAATACTTCCTCTGCTCTGCAATGTTGCACCTTCCAACCCATTCAGTTGAAGTCAGTTTTCCATGCTCATATTCATGCGAAACAGTACTTTTACTTTCCTGAGACAGAGGACGTAACTGTGACTTGTGCCTCGCAGAATCAATTCCTTACAGTAAAGGGGTATTATGTTGCACTTGATTTTTGTGAGTTACACAGTAAAGAGATAGCAGTTCTGCCTAGCAAGCATCATCTAGCTTTGACAGTGAACTTCTCATCCCAGTTACGACCCTTTTTACCTTCATTCAATGTTACTTCCTTGAATGTGAACAGGCTGTCTCATGTAGTAAAGGAGCTTACCTTCCTCTCCCACCTGAACAGGACTGATTTAGAGCCTTATGTACTGTCCTATCTTCCTTCATACCTTTCTCCTTCCTATTTTGGTCCTGGCGTTGGTCTTCTACTTATTGTGGTCTTGTCCTGTGTTTGTGGTTTAGGCTACTATTTAAGGCGCCAATTAAGGAACCCACTGAGACCACGTGTCCGTACTCGCGGATTGCAAGTGGATGTTCCTGAATAGTTAGCTACCCTACACTCTGGTTAGGCTACACGCTAGTTAGGACAACAATGTCGACGAGGACGTCAATGGTGTGGCCGAGCGATGTTCTGGTGTCAACATCTTTTTCCATATGAAGTTGTAGTATCACACATTGTACATAATAATTTTTAAAACTGTTTAGTCATAATTAACAGTGTGTAATGAAGTGTGAATGATGAACAACCAAATATCATTTCACTGTTAGCTGTGGTATAGAAGAAGGTGGATGGCAGACCACAAGTGCCACCCTGTTTCAATTATAAAAAGAAGGTTAGGAGAAATGAAAAGATGTCTGAATAGTGCGTAAGTGTAAAGTCCTGGGGAACCATTTACTATGTTGGTATATGTGAATGTACTTAATACCATTTTATAGAGGTGTATAATGTGCTAGTAGAGTTGTCATTTATCTCTACTTTTTGCATAAGCCCAGAGTATATGTAAATGCTCGGCACCTCACTTTTTAGCTGACCTCAGCACCGCGCCCTAGTCGGCTCGGTGAGTGTACAGCATCAGAAGCCGTTTTATAGTTATAAAGGGAGGTGGTATCGCTCTTACATATCTCTCGGGTCGCAGTTATATTATTCTGTACCCAATAAAGAGAGATTTAATCTGCTCATTTCTGTCACCTTACGCTACCACTTAATAACAGACCAGCTTCCACCTTCTCGTGGCAGAGTACCTTTGGTGGGAAGTGTCGGGCAGTGACGGCGAGTAGCTGACGTGTACTACAGACAGTGTCGTCGATCTTCAACACGGTGGTCTAGTTATACTATAACAGCAGAACACCTAATATTTATTGGTGCTAGCGGTGGCACGATATTTAGTGCTAGCCGTGTACCGATACAAAGGCGGGAAGGACGAGAGCGTGGCTGTATTGCTTGGGATATATGAAAGGACGCATGTGATTGGTCCAAACATGAATAAGCGCTTGTGATTGGTCAGCTTCCGACTTTGCGTTGTTCTACGTCCTGTAACAGGCTGAAAATCGATTCCTGACTTTGAGATGTAACGAGTAATGACTTCAATGTTTTTCAATTGTTGTGAGGTAAAAGTAATAGAAAACAATACTTAAGTAAAAGTGAAAGTACTGAAAATGTTGAGTACTATCTAAAAGTAAATACCGAAGAAAGTTACTTAAGTACAGTACTCAAGTAATTTTACTTAGCTACTTTACAACACTGCAACTAATATCACCACTAACATGTAATCAACTATTTCGTGACCCATGACCCACATATCAAAAAAATATATATATATATATTGAAATCCACCAAAAATATCTTGCGGACAATCAAACAAAAGGGAGTCCTGAACCGGGATTCGAACTCAGATCACCAGCAAAATTTTTACTAACCCTTCCCTGCCCCACGACCCAGGCATCCACAAAATTTCATTGAAACCCACAAGAAACTTTTAAGATATCCTGTGGACAAATACACATAAAGATAAACAGAACTGAATACATAATCTCCTCCCATTTTCGCTGGCGGAGGAAAAGATGGCGATGAAGGGAGAAGGATAGAAAGAGGGTGATGAAGTAAAAAAAAAAATGGTGAAGAGAGGGAGAGTGGGGGGATGATGAAGTATGGGATGGTGATGACGAAGGGAGAATGAAAGAGAATACTGATATAGGAAAGGTGATGATGATGATGATGATGATGATGATGATGATGATGATGATGATGATGATAGATAGATAGATAGATAGAGAGAGAGAGAGAGAGAGAGAGAGAGAGAGAGAGAGAGAGAGAGAGATGAAGTACCGAAGTGGTGACGAAGGGAGATGGAGAGAAAGGGAATGAAAAAGTAAGGAAGGTGGTGATGAAAGGTGAGGGAGAATGTGGTTGATGAAGTATGAAATGTGGTGAAGGGCGAGTGAATGGAGGTGATGAAACTGGGAAAGTGGGGATGGAGGGAGAAAGGGCATGATGAAGTAGTGAAGGTGGTGATGAAGGGAGAGAGAGAGAAAGGATGTGATGAAGTAAGGAAGGTGATGACGAAGGGAGAAGAAGTGGTTGCTGTGAGGATGGGGGAAAGTTAATTGACTGACTGCTAAAAATAGACCTGGAAGAAAGGACAGATGGTGGTGGTGGTGGTGGCGGGGAGGAGGAAAAGACTGTGGTGTGTGGGGGTGAAGGCAAAACAAGACTATGAGAAGATGAAAGGACAGGAATAGAAGTCAACGATGTTGGAAGCAATTCAGAGCACGGAGAATTAGCCAAGCGATCTTTTAGGACATTTACAATAACCTTGAACGTCGTCAGGAGGGAAACTGGTTGAGGTTGTTGTTGATGTTGAGGTGGCCTGGTCTGTCTGACCGAGCAGACCTATTAACTGCAGCCAACCAACAGCCCTCGCATGTCTCTCCCGCGTAGTGAACTATTGTTTCTTTGTTACAGTGAGGCTTGAGGAAAAGTCTGAAGGTTTAGTTTCCGGATGGACGCCCCATCTGCGTCTCTCCACCCAGTTAACAGGGACACCATAATAGGTTCCACATCACGTAATCTGGTTTTGTAGTTACCACTCAGCACTGTAAATGATTTCCTGGATTGCAGGAAACCATTAGGTTTGTCACTCAGCGTTGAATATCCTGAAGTGGAAATAAGAGAAATAAAATGACAGGAATGGTGGAAGACATACAGTCGGGAAAGAGGAGGGCAGACACAGACGACAAAGAACAGGGGTGAAGGAAAAAGTGGGAAGCATTTCATCAAGTGAGTGGATGATAGTCGCGGTGATGGGGAGAGAGAGAGAGAGAGAGAGAGAGACGGGAAGGGGGGGGGGGAAGAAATTGGTGGCTGTAGAAATGACAGGGTTGGTGGTGATAACGAGTAAAGGAAGGGCGGAAATGAAGAAAGTGAGGGGGTCGTTGGTGATGATGAAAAGAAAAGGGTGGCTGGCAGCTATGGGTTTAAACGGACAATTGAATACATATATATATATATATATATATATATATATATATATATATATATATATATATATATACTGATTAACGAAAATGTACCTTCATGACGGGACATAAGGGTTAGCACTGGTAATATAATGATGAAGTAGAAGGGAAAAGTGATGGTGATTGTGGTGATAAAGGAAAGACAATAAAGACAATAAGCCAGCAGCATTGGGTGGTCACAGAACTTTCATCAGTTCTTTTTGTTGACCTTGTTAATGGTTGTATAATCAGTGGCACTGTTTTGTTTTTTCAACTGTTGCTAGCAATACTCCCTCCCAATATTTTTTATATCTACATATCTATTGACTTTACCGACGTCACAGCATGCAAATGTGCGTTCGACCAAATTATAGCTATACAATTCTCATTATCCATACCACATATTAACCTCTCAACTGTGACAGCTATACTCTGATTTATCACAGACGTCTGATGGTATCATTCCTAAGTTAAACGATTATAGACAACCTCTATAACGTTTCCACTAAAATAAATTTTGTTTTACATTTTGAATTCTCTCTCTCTCTCTCTCTCTCTCTCTCTCTCTCTCTCTCTCTCTCTCAAGACTGCGTTCCTTGTGCAAGTCTGCTTGAAGGTGATTGAAGGTGACGGTGGAAGTGCGGCTCTCATCCATCGTCATTTCCTGTTCTCACTCTTTTCTTAACCCTCCTCCTTTTCTCATACTGCCTTTATTCCTCCCACTCCTCTCTTCCTATTCCCCTTTTTTCTTCAGAACCTTCCTATCTCTTGTTGTTCTACACTTTCTCACTTTCTATTCCTTCCCGTTTCCTATCCCCCTTCACTTCCTTCCCCCATTATTACCTACATCTTCTGTCTTCCTGTCTCTCCTATCTCCTTCCCACTCCTTTCTACCTATCCCTCGCCTCCTCCTGTCCATTCTCTCCCTCTCTCCTTCTGTCTTTCTGTCCATCTTCTCTACCTATCTCTTGCCTTCTCCCGTCCATTCTCTCTCTTTCCCCCGTCTCTCCTCCTATCGCTCGTTTCTTTCCATCCCACTTTTCTTTCATTTTCTCGTGTCTCACCATCTCTTCTCACTTCCCTTCCCTCCTTCTCCTGTCCCTCTTCTCTCTCTTCTCTTCCTGTCCAGCTCCCCCTTCTCTCTTCCTATCCTCCATTCTCTTACGGTCCTACTTTTCTCCTCTTGTCCCTCCTTTTCTATCACACGTTTTTCTCTCTTCATATGCCTGCTCTTCTCACATATCAACTCTTTTCCAATTCCGCTCCTCATTCTATTCCTTCGCTTCTCCTAGGCCATCTCTTTTGACACTCACCCTTTATTCTTACGCCTCCTCCTTTCCTAGCCTGCTTTCCAGCATTTTCCATTCCACCTCTCTCCTATCCCTCCACAGTTTCCATGGCTCCTCCTTTTCGCATATCATTCCCCTTCATATTCTTCTCCTATACCTACCCATCCTTTACTTCATAACCCCCCCACGCATCACCCCTCGTCTTTCTTCTACCTTTTTTTTTTCCTCTCTCTCTCTCTCTCTCTCTCTCTGTCCCTCTTGTTTTCCTTTTCCTATTCCTACTATTCCTCCTCTTTTCGTAGCCGTCTTCTTTTGTTATGCTCTTTCTTATCGTTCTGCCCTCCCGCACCATGTCTTTTCTTATCCATTCTCCTTCTTTGTTCTTTTCTTCCCCTCCTCCCTCCCCTCCTCCTCATTTTCTATTCTCTCCTAGCCCTCCTCGCACCCTCCCTCATCACTCTCTCATTCTTTCCCTCCCACTTCTTTTCTCTCATTCTCTCACTCTCCCTCCTCCTCTCCCATTCTATCCCTCCCCCCTCTCACCTCTCCTCTTCATCATCCGTGGTCAGTCAGTGGAATTTTGCGGCATGGAATCCTCTATACGAAAGCGCCTTTGTATTCTACCTGCAGGAGTTTATGACGCAACTGAAACCGTATATGCCGTTATAGGGAACGCAACAACTAACAGCCTTGTTATTATTCATACAAGGGTCAACGATGTCGTACGAACCCGATCAGAGGAGAAGGTTGATCCGGCGCTACAAGGAGAAAGCTAACACTTTAATTTCAGTCATTCTCCTAAGGATCGATGAAGGAAATGACTTTTCAGTAATTCTTCCGGTATAAATAACCAAGGTAAATCACTTTGGTAAGCTTACAGGAAGGTGTGGAGTTCATTGGCACATGGAACCACTTTTATGAGCAACTATCGCTATTTTCCAACGAATGACATTGGTTCTGCCCGTCTCTGTCGTTTTCTTAGTGACGCAGTGCCTTTTTTTTTTTTTTTTCCTGGAGGAAAAAATCAACTATCACGGAAAGTGAACGCTCCAACCAATGTAGATACCATACAGTCTGATAAAACTATTCGCAATGTAAGCTTCCCATATCAGAATAGAAAATACTTTAAAGCTCTTCGGGTAAATGCGCGCAGGTCTGTGTAATAAATTTTCTGGTTTAGAGGCTCATGTCGATACTGAAGATTGTAATGTAATTGGTACAAAATCGTTGCTAAATATTGAGCAAAGAGATTTTCTAAATGTGTTTAATTTACCAGGCTTTCACATTTTCAGTAGAGAAAGGAAGGATATGAGCAGGAGGCGGTGTTTTGTTGTATATTAAAGCAGGATACCATTCAGTTCTAAGTACCAAGCCATCTATCGAAAACGTCGACAGTATATTTCATCATCTTAAAATAATATTTTGTCATAAACCCAAACTTGATTTAATTTACCATCCATCCAGACACTCAATGAGCATCATTAAATATACCTACAATCAGACTGCCGAAATCTCTTGTATGCAGTGCACTGTAATATTTGGTGATTTTAATTAAACTGTTCTGAATGAGGAGAACGCCTATCCTAAAAAGTAAGGTTAGACCAATATACAGACTTGCAGAAAAATTCATTGTATCAGTTCATAAATAATCCAAGATGTGGAGTTAACATCTTAGATATTCTCAATGCCATATAAAAAAAATCAGTAACATTACTGTAGGAGAAGAATTTAGTACAAACAATAATTGTATTGTTACATGTAACCTTAACTTCTGCAGTCTATCAAGAACAATTATGAGGACGTGCCCATCTATAAAACGGTTAATTTTATCAATTAAAGGCATTTGTAGGTGCCAGTGATCGGCATCCAGGCCTCAAAACGTTAGTTATCAATGATGCGTGGAAATTTTTAACAAAAATCTCCACAATGCAGTCAAATTATATATTCCAATGCACAACAGAAGGCCTGCCTTAAATTCTAAACCCAAATGATGAAACTCTAATATTAAACATTGTCTCGTAGCAAAAAAAAGAAAAAATATATATTCCAATGCACAACAGAAGGTCTGCCAAAAATTCTGAACCCAAACGATGGAACTCTAATAAAAAGTCTTGCAAAAAAAATTTAACGACACAAGGAATCAAAGTAATAAAAACAATTATGACGCTCGTGGACAGAAAGAAAAAAAGAAAGAGAAGAAGAGAACGAGGTACATATTGCCAGTATCAATAAATCAAATCCCAAAGAATTTTTAAACTATGTCGGAAGCAAAATGGTATTAACTCCAACAATCAGACCCCTAATCACAGAAAACAGACAGCATACTGAGGATAAGACTAAAATGGCAAAAATTCTTAATACTTTCTTTGTGTCAGTATTTCTAACAGCAAATACACACAGGATTCCTGCAGTTTCCCAGTTCCCAAAGAAAAAGGTAACATAATCAGTGATATTAATTAGCAAAAGTGGTGTACAACTTGCAATCGGTATACTGAAGGAGAATAAAATATTATAGCTGGACAAAATATCTCCACGGATATGAATGGAACTACAGAATGAACTAGAGGGGCACTCAGAGGAGCGTATCTCTCCGACAAGGGCAACGCAATATCCAAACCACTCTTCATAATGGGTTAGGTTTTCTTATCATTAATTAGGGTTTCACAAAAAAAAAATTGTTTTTCGAATCAAGAATCTGTAATACGATCCGGATCGATCCCAACAGTTAATCAAACGTCCCCTGGGACACGGGCTATTCACCCACCAAATTTGTTCCAAATCTCTCTCTTAGTTTCTGAGTAATCCTGCTAACATACAAACAAGCAAAGAAACAAATATACAGGTGTGAAAACTCCCTCCTTGTCGGAGAGAATATCAAAGTATTTTTCTAAACTTTTTAACTTGTCACTAATGAGCAGTAAGGCTCCACACGAGTGGATACTTACAAACATAACCCTGATATTCAATAAGGGTAACAAAGCATAACCCGAGAACTACTGCCCATTTACTTTACCATCAGTGGTTTGTCAGTTGCTTGATACTGTTATCAAACACAAGTTTGTGAAACGTTTAGAAAAAAATATTCTCATCAAAGTTTTCCAACACAGTGTTCATAATAATCGCTCATGCCTGATGAATCTGTTGGGCTTTCCTAATGATATATATGTTTCGGCTCCAGGAGTCGTGTTACCTCCTGCTATCCCGCTCTCGCTCATGTGGCAACGGCACACTGCTTGTGAGGGTAGGAGGCAGACAGCAGAGATTTTTCTTGTAGTCTGATACAGCAACTCGACATATTAACATGCCATTGAATGATCCACAGAGGATACAATATAATATAGAATCTCTATGAAGATATGGGGTGTTACTTGCAATATGGGAAGGGAGAAAGGAGAGAAGTCAGGAGAATGGGAATGCCGAAGTGAGAATGAGGCGACAAAACAACCTGTGAACTGCAAGGATACCAACATCCTACAGTTTATGACTACCGAGGCCTTTTGAGATTTTAGGACCTGGATGTCCCCATAAACTCCTATTCTTCTTCCCCTGGAGGCATGTAAGACAATGACCGAGGAGATACGGAATAATATCACTATTACCTATAACAACCCAGCTGAAAAGTGGGACAGCTTCATCCCCTTTCCCCTCCTCCCTCCGTCTCCCACTCTCGATCCTTTGGTGCCTCACCACCACCTTTCACCTTCCTGTTCTCTTGACTTTCTCCCCCTCCCCTCTCTCCCTTCCCTTACCTCACCCCCTCCATCGCCCTACCTCTTCCACTCCGCCACCACTTTCTTCTTAAAAGACAAAACTACATACTGCAAGCAACACCACACACCCTCACAGAGATTCCATATTATATCTTCTGTGGATCATTCAATCGCATGTTAATATGTCAGTTTACTGTATCAAACATTATAAAAAATCTTCGCTGTCTGCCGCCTACCCACACAAGTAGTGCACAATGGCCACATGAGCGAGAACGGGGTGGAAGGGGGTAACGTGACTCCTAGACCAGACTGTACAACGAGACTAAATCAGTTTATGCTGTCATCTAGATATCCAAAATGATTTTGGCAAAGTTCCACATAAAAGACTCCTTCAGAAGCTAAAAATGTGCATGGTTTCAATGGCAGTGTGCTTGAGTGGATTAATGATTAGCTCACTGGACGAACTCAAAGATTTGCAATAAATGGAGAAGAATCAGACTGGAAAGGCACGACAAATGGAGTGCCAAAGGGTTCAGTGCTAGGCCCTATTCCTTTTTACCCTCCATCTGACAGTCAGAGGAGGGAGTTGTTACTGCTGGGATCAATAGGTGTCCATCTGTAGAACTGGGTGGTGGGGTGGCTGGCTGGGCATAGAGATTTCATTTGAGGGCCAGAACTCAACAAATACTTACTGTAGTCAAAAAGTTCACATAGTTGCGTGTCTTATAGTGAAAGGGTGCCTTTTGATAGGTAGAATGCTATGTCTTGCGTATTTTTTTTTCTTTTTAATGAAAAAGTACAAAAGAATTTTTCGTTTCTGGGTTCGGACTCAGAAACTAATGTAGGTACAAGCTTCAAACTCTCCATGAATATTTGTTGTTATAGCTGGTGCCTTTTGGTACTTAGAACGCCATGAGGTTATATAATGTTATGAAATTCCAAAAATACATATAACTGATGATTTTAATTCATTTTTCTCTTAAAACTTTTCAATTACTACACATCGGAGGCAGACATTATACATGATATGTGATTATATGAATATCTAACTAGTGTTAAGTTTCATGACTGTACCTATTATGTAATCATACAAAATGGCTGCCTAAATGAAAAAAGCACTAGTCATAATTTCACCAAATCTGCTCATAACTTCATCATTACCATGGATAAACTACTGAATTTCTTGAGTTGTAATGTCTCTGTCCTATACGGGGGGGGGGGGGATAAGGGCCGTTATACTCTAGGTCATATGTGCAGGGAGGTGGGGGGGTATGTGCTTGGTCAGATGGAGGGTTACCACAGCATAGAGTTGCCAATGTTCTTTAATGTACATAAATGACCTTGATGAAGGATTATTTGGTAAGATTTCTAAATTTGCTGATGCTACTAATATTTGTAACAAATCATACACTGCACTGCGATGGCAGGCAATTCATAGAGATCTCGATTGACTGCTAAACTGGGTCAAAAGATGGCAAATGGTCTTAATTATTAATAAATGAAAAATACTAAAAACTGGATGCGAAAACGTAAAGGCCAGTTATAACAAAAATAACGTTCAACTTAGTAGTGTAAACCACGATAATGACTTAGGAATTATAATAACAAAGTATATGAAACCATGCCAGCAGTGTACAGAGGCTGTTTCAAAAAAAGCCAATAAAATTATTATATTTATAGACAGAGCTTTCGAGTACAGGTTACATCCAAAACTATTGTCCTCACTTTGTTTCATTCCTAAGTCCACCCACACATGGAGTATTGCATCCTGTTCTGGTCACTTTTACTTTTTTGAAGTTGTGGAGAAACTCAAGAAAGTGCAGCCAAGGGTGACAAAAATGATACCTAGATTCTGAAATAAACCATATGAGGAACGATTAGAAGAGGTGCAACTATTTACCTTACCTAGTGCAAACTATGGGAGAATTCTTTTCAGGTATACAAAATCTTCAAAGGGCATGATAATACAGCTATCATAAAGCATTACAAAGCAGATCTGCCAAATGATACTAAAAGCAGTGGACATAAAACCGTTGTCAAGTAAAACAGCTCACACGAAGCTAAGCAATTCCTCTTCAATAGGGTTATATATATGGAACAAGTTACCATCTGGATAAGTATTTGCCTTCTAATCCTTAACTAAGCATATTCACTTCTGAATAATACATTTATTAAAATTTCTTGCAACTGCTAACATGGAGGTTGTACCACTAACCATAGAACATCAACAATGTGTTTCTTAAGATGATATATTTCTCTTGCAGGTTACAACAGTACACAATATGGATTCCTTTTATCCTTTCTTATGAAACGTCCATGACAGCTTTTCTATACTGCATGGTGTGTTCCTTCTCAGTATTTCCCATCGGGAGGGTTTGGTAGCTTGGGGGAGCCTTGCTGCTTTCCTATTCTTGTCTTTGTTAAACAAAATACACGTTTTTGCATTATAGAAAGACAACTTTTCAGTGATTAATGACAAAGCTCAGAGCTCTGAAACAGTGAAACATTGTTCGAAACAAACTGACAAAATACTACATCAATATAATAGTATGAAAGATAAAGTGCAAAATAGTTGGAGAAATGACATTCCTAATGACAGTGACACAATAAATGCGTCAATACGATAAATATCCCAACAATGAATACCATAAGTACGACAGTTATACAAAATGGAATCACATAGATAAACACAAGTGCTCATGAGCCCTTCGGGTCCCTCGTACTTGCTCCTGCGGAGGGATCTCGCGTTTATGTGCTGTTAGTGTAACGCTGTCACTTGGATTTTTTGCAGCTATCCAATTGATCGTGTTATTTGGAGCTTCGGGAATGGAACCCATGTTCTCTGAATGCAAGTCCGAGGTACACACACAGACACACGGCTATTGCTACAGTTTTAGATCTACCTCTGAGCAAAAAATTCTACGAAGATCCTATGCCGGGCTTCGGGAGCAGCGTTTTTTGGTCAAAATGTGATTGCTTATTAAATATAGTAAAAGTTTTTCAATCGTGATGGGACCAAGGTTTTTCACATCGGCGATTTTTTTGCAATTTTTGTGCCAATTTTGGTGCAATTTGAATGTGTAGTTTCAGCTGCCCAAAATACACACACACACACACACACACACACGGCTAGTGCTATAGTATGTTAGATGAATCTGGATTGTTAAACTCTATATTCTCGATCCACAGACGGTGCCCACAATTGCCATGTACCACACGATGGTTGCTACTGCAAAGTACACTACGTAATGAATGGTATATACTGTAGTCCGATGTCCAAATACTATAGTTATGGAATGTACATACAACCGTACACCCACAAACGGTCCAGGCACCGTTTGTCGACGGATACCCTTTACCTGTTCCTGATACTGGCACACAGTCGTGAGAATGATGCACTGGCATCGTTACTACCAGGGACGTTTACATTGTATGTCCCATGTCCACCTTCATAACGGTGTACGTGTACCTTCCCTTGTGGAATCATGCCTCGTTGTAACACCTGTATATCGGAGGAGGATAAGAGAAGGATAATTGCAAAATATGAGGCGAACGAGGATTTCCTCATCTCTGCAGCTGACCTGGGCATTAAGAGGACAACCGCTTATGGCATCGTACGAAATTACCAGAGAAAACGTAATGTACATGACACCCGTGATTGTGCATGCAGAAAACACAAGATTGATGATGAATCCCTGGACTTCCTGGTAATGATGACTGAGGCCGTCCCGACAATCACCCTGAAGGAACTAAACACAGCACTTCGAGACAGCTTCCCTACAAAGCAGAATGTATGTAACACTACAGTGGGAAGAGGATTAGATGGTGCTTTGATAAATGTCAAGAAATGTGCAAATATTCCACAAGACCGGAATTCATGTGCAGTGAAAGATACTCGAGTGGAGTACGCCCATTACATGTATGAGAGACGGTTCCAACAACACCGTGTTTATGTGGACGAAACTGAATAAAATTTGTACACAAAACGTACGTATGGTCGTGCAGCACGGGGTGAGCGCGTCTTACGAACCGTAAGGAGACAGAGAGATGATAATGTAACGCTGATAGCCACTATCTCCGACGTTGGTGGATTAATTTATCATGAAATTCACATCCAAAGTGTTACCAAGGAGGTTTTCACACATTTCCTAACATCCCTGGCTGTTACTTTGGATGAGGAAGACGCCATTGTCATCAAGGATAATGCTCCATGCCATCGTGATGTTGCGCAGTCCATGCCCAACCATGAAGAGAGGTACCTCCCACCACATTCACCATTTCTAAACCCCATAGAGAACTGCTTCAGCGTCCTCAAAGCTACCTTGAGGCATCACCTTAACGGCATAGAGGGAGTATGTGATACTGCTGCTGCAAGGAGAGTGGGTCAGACTCTCAGGGCTTACCATAAAGACAGACTACAAGCGGCGATGGAGGAGGCTTTAACTGTCATCACACAACTAACTCGAGCAAATTATGTGCACAGTAACTCATACCTGAAGAAATGCCTTCATATGGAGGATGTATGGGACTATCGTAAAGTGTTCTTTACGACAGGGAAACAGGGTACAGTATTACCAGTACAGTGCATTTAGGGTAATGGGATGCATACGTGATGCCATGAAGATAAACAGGTATACATACTGTATGAACATTGTATGCATGTCACCTATATTTTCTTAATTTTGTTTTGTATTAAACATGTATGTGCAAGAGTTTAGTAAGCAGGAAGGGTATATACTTTATTTACGATGTACAGTTTACATGGGACGTGTACAGGTAACTGTACACCTATACATGGAATGGTTATGGTAATGTATGTTGTGTTTTCCTGTACCGTACACACTTTCATAATGTATCGGACAGTACAGTTTGTAGTGTACTGTAATGCATAATTATGGTAACATATGAATATACAGTAGATTATCTATTCATAACAACTGTAACCACAATGACATCTTTATATGTATGGAATATAATTGATTAAATATATTTGGCAATTGATTATATATTGTGTCTGACTGTCCTTGAGGTTGTTTTATGTCTATATATTGTGTGGATTTGTTGTTTAACCTGAACATATATCGCACTATTTTGTGGATTAGTTGTTGTTTAGTCTGCACATGTCAAACTATTTTCTGGGAATCTAATATATAGCACTAGCCGTGTGTGTGTGTGTGTGTGTGTGTGTGTGTGTGTGTGTGTGTGTGTGTTTTGGGCAGCCGAAACTACACATTCAAATCGCACAAAAATTGGCACAAAAATCGCAAAAAATTCGCTGTGAAAAAACTTGGTCCCATCATGATTGAAAAACTTTTACTATATTTAATGAGCGATCACATTTTGACCAAAAAAAAAAAAAAAGCCGCTCCAGGCGCCCGGCATAGGATCTCCGTAGATTTTTTTGCCCTTAGCTATACTAAAATATATTGTAACAGCGCGAGAGCCCTCCGCAGGAGCAAGTTCGAGGGGCCCGAAGGGCCCACAAGCACTTGTGACAAACTATGATGCTACGGTGGTATAGTTCATGACTCCGTGATATTAATGATGACCACAGGTTTCTATTCCTCATCTCTGTCTATCAATAATGCAAAAAGGTGTAGTTACGGTAGTTATAACTTATCCTTTAGTAAACAGCCTCGAGAGGATCAATAGGTCTGTTGCTGTTGCTCCTCTTTGTACTTCCTTGTATTCCCCCTCTCGCCTCTCCCATTCTCTCCCTCCCCCTCTGTCCTCTCCCATTTTCTCCCCCTCTCCCCTCGCTCATTCTCTCCCTCTCCCTCTCTTCTCTTCCTACCCGTCTCTTATCTCCCATTCTCTCCCTCTCTCATTCTATCCCTCTCCCTCTCTTCTATCCCATTCTATCCCTCCTCCTCTCTTCTCTCCCATTCTCTCCCTCCTCCTCTCTCCTTTCTAATTCTTCCCTCCCCTCTTCTCCCCTCCCATTCTCTCCCTCCTCCTCCTCTCCCATTTTTCACCTCCCCTCCGTCTCTCTCTCCCCCTCTTCCTTTTCCATTCTCTCCCTCTCCCTCCTCTCTCATTTCTCACCCTGCCCCTCCTCCTCTCCCTCCCTGCCTAACTGCCGTAGTTATTCAGGTATCTCCTTCCTGAGGTGTCCGCGGGAGAAAGGCAGGGCGAAGGTGACTGAGAGGCTGGGCGTGCGGGGGAGAGTGAGTGCATGAGAGTGTGGTGCATGAGCGTGAGTCTATGAGCGTGAGTCCATGAAAGAGTCCATGAAAGTGAGTGCATAAGTAATGTATGAGCGTGAGTCCAAGAGTGAGTGCATAAGTGAGTGTAAGGCCGTGAGTCCATGAGAATGGGTGCATGAATGAGTGCATGAGTGAGTCCATGAGAGTAAGTGGATGAGTCAGTGTACAAGCATGAGTTCATGAAAGTGGGTGCATGAGTGAATATATAAATAAGTGTATGAAAGTAAGTCCATGCGTGAGTGGATGAGTGAGGGTATGAGCATGAGGCGACGACTGACATCATGAGTCGACGAGTGAGTGCATGAGAGAGAGTGCATGTGAAGTGCACTGAGTGAGTGCATAGGGGTTAGTGCACTGAGTGAGTGCATAGGGGTTAGTGCATGAGTGAGTGCATGAGAGAGAGTGAAAGAGGGTGACTATGAAACTGGCTTGGGTGTTCGAGGGTGGATTAGCTCAACAGACACTTCACGAGAGAATGAAAATTGAGGAGTGAGCGATGGAAAGTATGTGCAAAGGAAAAGCAAGTGTATGACGCTGTGTACGTATGAGGCTGTGTAAGGGTAGCTCGGGTGTGTGAAAAATTAAGTGCATGAAAGGGTATATGAGAGTGCAGTCAAGTGGGTGTATGAGAAAGGGTATATGTGAGAGTGAGTGTATGGGGGTGAACGTATGACAGTGGATGTAAAGAGTGAGTTAATGAGAGTGCGCGTATAAATGAATAGGCGTATAAGATAGTGGATGTATGAGTGGGTGTATGAGAATGCGGGTATAAGGTAGTGGGTGTATGAGTGGGTGTGTAAGAGAGTGGAGGTTTGAGACTGGGTATATGAGAGTGGGTGTAGACAGTCGAGGTTTGAAAGTGGGAGTATGAGATACGATGTATGAGTGGGTGTATGAGACTGGGTGAATAAGTGGGTGTATGAGTGGGTGTATGAGAATGAGTGTACGACAGTGGGTATATGAGTGGGTGTAAAAGGGTGAGCGTATGAGAGTGGGTGTATAAGAGTGGGTGCATGACAATGGGTGTATGAGAGTGGGTGCATGAGAGTGGGTGTATGAGTAATGTATGAGTAGGTATATGAGTGGATGTACGAGTGGATGTATTAGTGGGTGTATAGGAGTGGGTGTATGAATGGGGATATATAAGTGGGAGTATGAGTGGGTGTATGAGGTTGGATGTGTGATAGTGGCTGCATGAGATTGGATGTATAAGACAGTGGGTGTATAAGACTGGATGTAAGAGAGTGGGTGTATTAGACTGGGTGTATGACAGTGGATGTATGAGTTTGGTGTATGAGATTGGGTGTATGTGACTGGGTGTATAAGAGAGTGAGCGCATGAGAGTGAGCGCATGAGAGTGAGCGCATGAGAGTGGGTGTATACGCGAGGGTGCATGAGTGGGTGTATACGGGTGGGTGTATAAGAGTAGGTTTATGAGTTGGTGTACGGTATAAGAAAGTGGTGTAAAAGTGAGTGTAAAGAGAGTGGGTGTATGAGTGGGTGTATAAGTGAGTGGGGGTATGCGAGTGGGAGTATAAGAGCGGGCGTGTAAGTGGGCGTACAAGAGAGTGGGCGTACAAGAGAGTGGGCGTATAAGAGTGGATGTATGACAATGGGCGTATGAGGGGTGTTTAAGAGAGTGGGTGTATAAAAAAATGGGTCTATAAGTGAGTAGGTGTATGAAAATTGGTGCTTGAGAGTGAGTGGTGGTTGCCAGCGAGTGTATGATAGTGACAACATTAGTGTATATATAGCAAGGTGGGTGAAAATGTCAATACATGAAAGTGCATGACTGATTGTAAGTGCATTAAGGTGAGTGCATGAGACTGTGAATAAATGACAGCAGTAATGGGCTTAGGAGGGTGGCTTGGTATATGAAGGTGTAGGAGAGTGGCTTGACCGGAGAAGGGTGGCCTGAGTGTGTAAATGTGGCTTGGGTGTATGAAGGTGGTTTTGGTGTATGAGGGTGTGTATCGGTGGTCTGGGTGCATGAAAGTGGCTTACATGCACGAGAGTGGCTTGGATGTACGAAAATAACTTGAGAATATCATAAAGATTTATTCTATTTTATCACTTTTCTTAATATCAATATATTCGCATTCATTTATCTACTGTATGAAGGACTATGTTTGTGTATTATCTATGTCAGAGAGAAAGAATCCCCACCCTCACTTATATACAATATTAGAATCTCTCTGAAGCGAGGAATACTCCCTCGGGCTAGACCTTGATAGATCATATAGCACAGCTAGGGTGACGGGAGAGCGCTACCCTCCCAACAAGGCAGCTACCCGGTCGGGGCGCGAACTCTTGACCTCCTGGTTTTCGAGTCAAGCGCTTCACCACGGAGCCACCCTGCTCCCCATACCTCTCTGAAGCCTATTTTTCAATTTGTTCACAAATAACCGGGACACTTGGGAAGCCTGTCACATACCTTTTGCTCACTCCATTATCCTTCCCTAACACATCAGCTGTAACCACACAATGCATATCACAGGAATCATACACCCACTGATCATTAGCATACACACCACCCAATTATACGTTTTATAAACACCATATCAAGCAATTAATACGACAACAACTGCCACTAACTGTACAACAATCACCTACATACAAACCACCAGCATGGCCAGGTGGTATAGAAGTATGGCATACAGAAACATTTAGGTAGGGAATCTTACACACATCCTAGATGACACTGCAATGTAAACATATACACACAGACACATATTCATTGACTGTTCTTAAATTATCATAAAAATATTTTACATAAAATCTCATCATACATTTATAGGCATTCCCAGTAGACAAATCAATAATAAAATAATAAACAGCTAAGTAATAATTAGAACGTTAACTTTAATATATTATTAATATATATAACTATTAAAATAATAAATTCAATCATAGTAAACTAGTTTTAAATATACTTTTATTATTAAACACAATAATCATCACTATCATCATCACCCGTACCTCCTTTCCCACCCTACGGCAGGGTGAGGAGCAGCAACATCCAGACAGCCCAAGTTTGCCCAGTCCAATGGGCCACGCTTCCATTAACTCACTGTTGATGCCCCGGAATCCTGGCTCTATCTAAAACGCCAAAAACATTCACCACATTCTGTACCTTCATACAAACATATCCAAGGGAGTCAATCCGGACGCTGTCACGTTCAAAAGGGGTGCCAAATCCCCGATCATGCACTTCTTCTCACAACATTCATCCAGCCAGCTCGATCTCATGTCAGTCCCTAGCCTCACCGACTTCCATATCTCTCTTCCTCACACACTCATCGACCATATCCCTCCATCTTCTACTTGGCCTACCTCGCCTCCTCCCTCCTTCAAATTCCCACAGATATACCTTTTTCATCACTTTATTGTTATCCACTCTCTCCACATGACCATACCATCTTAGTACACTCTCTCTGATTCTTGTGTCCACAGACTTCCTCACTCCACATCTTTCACGAATCATATTATTTCGTATCCTATCCACTCTCTGTACTCCACATACAATCCTCAGCAGTCCCATCTCCACTGCTCTCACTCTTGACTTTTCATTTTCATGCCACACCATATACAGTATAGTCTCACCAATCTAAAACCAAGGTTTGCGTGGAGTCCAGCCAGGGATTTCCCGGCGTACAGCGTTGCCTTGTTTCCTATACTCTAATTGGCTAGTGGCTGACCTGACACCGTTAGAGTTCGCCGGTCACATCTCGCCACCTGGCCTGACATGACTTCACCCACTTGTGTGTGTGTGTGTGTGTGTGTGTGTGTGTAAAGACAAACTAATTTAAGTTATAAATATAATTTAAGTTATATATATAACAGAAAGTGAACAGTGGAAGCAATGACAGAAGCTTAAATCTCCCTCCAATGCATCTGGAGGTTGCCGCTCGTGAGTGTTTTAACTTATTTATTTCTATTAAGAAAATAGCGTATGTTCTACTGATTCCTTCAAATTATATTATAAACGTAATTGTTACATTACTTACCCAACTTAGAACTACCGTGAAAGTCGGTAAAAGTAACTACATTTTTTTTCAGCACCACTGTAAAATATGTATGCCACGTTTCTTTATTGATGTACAAGAGCCATATGCATTACACGTTTACCTTCCTTTGATATGCTAGAATACTTACGTTTATATTGTATTAGTATGTGTGTACCTATCTGTGATGCCTATTACATATATAACAGAATCTACTCATCGCTCGTTTAGGAAGTATGGCATGGCTGCACCCAGCGCCAGACCCCACCCAAACCTTGGTTTTAGATTGGTGAGACTATAGTAATAAGGGTAATATTAATATAATTTCAATATAAAAGGCCAATGTAAACTCAATAATATTACAAACTAGAACTATTTACTCAATCCTCACAAAATTTCTATCACTATCTCGCAATAATAACCAATGCTAATCAAACCCTGTTAAGACAATTTGCCTTAATAAACAAAGGTGCCTTTACCTTACCACCACAACACACCACAACCACACATCACACATCACCTGCTGCAACACCAACACACACACTGTCCCAACACCACACACCTCACCACTCTCACCCCTATACCATAACGTCTGAAGGCCCAATATCACTAAACAACACACACACACACACACACACACACACACACACACACACACACACACCTCTTTCACCCCTGAACCGTAACGCCTGAAGACCCAGTACCATTAAACAAGGCTCCAAAATACAGCACCACACCCATTGGCCACCTATTTAACTCTTAAACAAAGAAGCGTTGTTTTCCATCGTTTCAGTCTTTATATAGTAGTATCAACCCAGTTAAGTATTAGTAAAAGACAGACTAATTATATATTAAATGATATGCAAAAATAAAGAAAAACGATCAAACTGCTTCATAACATCGTCATATTATATGCAGAAACAGAAGTGAAATAAGCAAATTTTTCCATTTCCATCAAATTTAAATTAATAGATCAAATAGTATGACAGTAGCTCTAGTTACAGCAGATAATTTCCATTTAAAGCTACTACAAAAGCCAGAATAATTATTATCCTTGCCATAGGGTGGAAGAGGAGATCCTGATGATGATGATGATGATGATGATGAGTACTATACCGCAGTATAGAGACTTTGTGAACACCATGGCCATGCCACAGTATTGTTGTCAGTGTTCCAGTAGGCAGCAAAAGTGTATCAGGTGTTCATATGCAACAAACAGATCGCCGTATACATACTGTAGACTGGGACCTTTCAGTATGAATGTGTTAGGGAATTGCAGCCCACCAGAAACGGCGCTTGACCGCTTCCAACATGGCAGGCCACCGAACGATGACATGGAAATTAATGAGGCGGTCACTGGCAATATACACGATTACACTGCCATGCGTGGTGATGAAAGATCCCACTGTGAAGGGAAGGATAGGGATAGACGCCAAGATGTGAGAGATATGGAAGTATGGGATGGACTAAATCACCATAGGGAAGTAAATAGTAGTGAAGGTGGGAATGAAGAACATCATGAGGTTTATGACAGAAATGAAGCTCAGGATGAAGACCATCATGGAGGAGTGCATGAAAGAGGGAATCACCCTGGTATTATGTTCCCAAAACGATCATGACACAAACAACGAGGAAGCAGAACAGCTTCACAGGCCTGGGCGTGGTCATCCCATATACTGGATAGGCAAATCCAGAGAAAATGCAGCAACCTGGGTGAACACAACATGTAATGAAATTGTTGGATGGCTCTCAACCTTTTTGAACCTCCCAAATGCAGTGCTACAATTGACATGATCAAGAAAATCACTTGCCTAACAGCAAACTACAAAAATATCTCACCCACTGCCTCATTCTCCCTTAAGACCCTTGCACTGATACCACATCTGTTCCATAACATGACCCGCCCAAGAGCAAACACTGCAGAAAATATTAAGGCCATTCAAAGACGGGTTGAAACATAGAAAAAGAGGCGAAATTGATATTCTATTTGAGGATGCAAGGGCCTTGCAGATGAGAATAAGCAACTCAGGCAGAAGAAACCAGAACACCAACGATGTGGCAAGGATTTTTGGCAGCAAGATGAGACAGGGGAAGGTCTCGATGGCGACAAGATCCCTGCCAGCAGAATCATCAAACACAGTACTTGACGACAGAAGAAACAATGCAAAAAGCAAAGGTAAAACACCCGACTGCACGACAAGCAAGTGCCCAGTCAAAGCTTGACGGGAACTACACTCCACCCAATCCCATCATATATGACAAGATAACTGGAGATATGGTATGGAGGAAGGCAATGCACACACAAGTACGGGCAGGACCGTCAGGCCTGGATGCAAAATCTTAGCGAGTAATCCTCAGTAGCACCAAGTTATGGAAGGCAGCAACAAAACTGTGTAACAACATTGCCTCACTGGCGAGGAAGCGGACTTCAAGTCAGTGCAACAACACTGAAGCGCTGACGGCTTGCAGCCTAATCCCCCTTGATAAGAATCCAGGATGTAGGCCCATCAGTGAGTGAAGTCTTAAAACGGATTATATGAAAATGCATCATACAGTTGATGAAAGATGATGTTAAGCAGGCGGATGGCAACCTCCAAGTGTGTGCAGGCCAGCAGGCAGGAGGTAAGGCAGCAGTTCTTTCCATGAGGAAAATATATGAGGAAAAGGACTGTCAGGCAATACCGTACTACTAGTTGATGCCTCAAATGCATTTGATTCCATCAACCGAGGGGCTAAGCTGCACAACATCAAGGTTAAATGCCCTTCATTTGCCCACTATGAGGAAAGCACCTACAAAGAACCAGCAGACCTCTACACTGTGGGTAAGACAGCTGCTCACGATGTCGGTGTAATCCAGTCCACAGAAGGAACTACCCATGGGGACCCCGTTGCCATGGTTTTGTACGCCCTGGCTATGACAGCGGTGCAACAACAGATCAAATGCGAGACCATCAATGTAAAACAAGTAGCCTATGCAGATAATCTCACAGATACTGGGAAGGGGGAAGATGTGAGGAAATGGTGGGACCTTGTAACATCTTATGGCCTTGAAACATATTACCTTAATGCACGTCAGTCCATCTTCATCGTGAAACCAGCTTACTATCAAGATGCACACGATGGCTTTAGAGATACAAACGTGATAGGGACTAAAGAAGGCCAGAGGCATCTAGGTGCTGTGATTGAAATCAATGAGTTCCAAGAACACCATGTGAGCGATAAAGACATGGGTGGAAAAAATACATGTACTATCCAAACATGCAATAACAGAACCCCATGCAGCATACAGCGCATTAACGTATGGTGTAAAGCAAAGATGGACCTTCGTGATGCGAACGATCTCCGACATCGAGGTGCTGCTACAGCCACTAGAGGATGCTATCTGGGAACCATTCCTCCCATCACTGACCAATGACCATATTCCCACACCAGAAGAGAGGGATCTTCTAGCACAACCATCCAGGATGGGAGGCCTTGGCATTATAAATCCAGCAACCATGGCAAGCTACGAACACAGAAATTCACTTAGGCAAACCGAATCCCTATCACAGAAGATTTGCGCCCAGGCTGAGACGTGTGAAATCGACTACAAAAGGCAAAAAGACGTAAAGACACAGATACGCAATAAGTGAGAAACAAGACAAAAAGAACCAGCTGCAGCACATAACCGAACATCTGACACCTGACCAGTTAGCTGAAATGGCACAGGAGGTTGGGCCATCAAACTAGCTGACAACCCTGCCTCTAAGGGCTTCCACTTCAACAAACAAGAATTTACTGACGTCACAGCCTTGAGAAATGGGTGGTCAATTGAGAACTATCTCAACACTGTGCCTGTGGCACTTTCTTTGATGCAAACCATGCAATGGTTTGCAAGAATGAGGCTTTGTTTGCATACAACATGATGAAGTGCGCGACCTCACGGCGAAAATGCTACGGGAAATATGCCATGATGTCACCATAGGGCCAGCTCTGCTACCTCTACTCGGCGGGCACTTCATCCACAGAACAGCAAATACATCAAATGATGCAAGAGTGGACGTCAGTGCTCGAGGTTTCTGGACACGTGGGCAGAGGTCTTTCTTCGACATTAGGATATTTGATTCTATGGCATCATGCCATCATGAACTGTATCTCGAGGCTGCACACAAAAGGAATGAACAAGAATAAAAATGAAACTACCAAAAAAGACTCTAACATGTGGATCACGGTCGATTCACGCCCCTTGTGTTCACAACATCAGGTGAGGTGGGTCCAGAGGCGGCGAGATTCTACTCAAGACTGGCAGAGGTTCTTTCGGAGAAGAAGCATCAACCCCAGAGTTCTGTTACGGCCTGAATGAGATGTCGACTGTCATTCTCCCTCGTGAGGTCTGCACTCCTATGTCTCAGGGGCACAAAATAATCAGCCCTCAGGCCAGTCTCTTAGACGGGTATGGACTACGAAGCTACTGTCGTCTTGTTGCATACACCGCCGACTCCAATAGATTAATGTCTTTATTAACACAGTAATGTTAATAAATAAATATAAAGTAATAAAAGTAGTAGTAGATGGTTGGTAACCACAGCCGTTGGCGTGCTTGGGGCCAACGAACAGTAATATCAGGGTTAGTGTTAACCTTAACATTACAACTCCAAATGGTGAATGGATCACGAAGGTTGGTTTTGATCTTCACAATATAATCCCAAATGGATGGAGGTGATACGGTATACAAAAAAAGTAGCAGCAGCAACAGCGGCGGTGGTGGCGGCGGCGACGGCGGCGGCGGCATCATCATCATCATCATCATCATCATCATTATCATCATCATCATTGGCAGTAGTAGTCGTATTACTATTGTTGGGACTATTACTATTGCTGTTATTATTATTATTATTATCATTATTATTATTATTATTATTATTATTATTATTATTATTATTATTATCAGCATCATCATCATCATCATCATCATCATCATGATCATTATTATTATTATCATTATTATTATTATTATTATTATTACTATTATAATTATTATTATTATTATTATTATTATAATCATTATTATTATTATTATTATTATTATTATTATTATAATCATTATTATTATTATTATTATCATTATTATTATTATTATTATTATTATTATTATTATTATTATTATTATTACTGCTGTTATTATTATTACTATTACTATTATTAACTCTGACACTACGAGAGATCCTTCCTAATTCACTAACATCGTCTGGGGGGAGAAAGATAAAACTGACGTCCCCTAAGTAACGAGGTTAGGTGTGTGTGTGTGTGTGTGTGTGTGTGTGTGTGTGTGTGTGTGTGTGTGTGTGTGTGTGTGTGTGTGTGTGTGTGTGTGTGTGTGAATTAAATATTATAACCGGGCATTGTGTCAGTTTACATGGAGGGGAGAGGGACGGCAGGAAGGGAGAGAAGATGAATGAATGGCAGTAGAGAGGGAAAGAGAGGATAAACTATGGATGGAACAGGAAAGATAATGAAAGGGAAAAAAAAAATGTTGAAAAAGGTCATTCACGTTTTCAAAGTCGTGGTATTTCTGCTAATGTATTCCAGCTGGCGCCAGACAGTTTCTTTCACCTGTGAGAGTCATACTATTCCAGCTGGCACTAGATGATTTTATTCTGCTAAGAGTGACCTTCAGCGCAATGACATCATGTTTATTGTATTCCTGTTACTTCCATACGGGGTGGTGGGTGGTGGCGACCATCATCCACTCACTTGATATAGTGCTGTTCTTCTTCCATCATCTTTTATCATTCTGCCCTTTTCTCTCTCTCTCTCTCTTATTTTCTTCCAACCGTCCTGTCACTTTCTATTTCCGTGCTTTTCACTTCAGGTGGCTCTACCCTCTGTTTTTCACAACATGTGACTTTACACTGAGTGACAAGCCAATGAAACCATTTACATTACTGGGTGGTAGCCATATTGCCAATTAACGGAGTGATGTGGAGCCAACTATGGTGTCACTGTTAAAGAGCTTGAGAGACGCAAATGCAGCATCCATCCAGGAACCAAACTTCCACAGTTCTCGCGCCTCGCTGTAGCACGGCACTGCCGGCCTCAAGGGAACACTGGTTCATTGCAAGGGACGCGCCTGCGGGGGTAGTTGTTTGCCTGTAGTTGATGAGTCTGCTCCAACAGACAGACCGGGCAACTTCCATACGATAATCACTTACTTAAGTTAGGAAAGACTTCTTGTGTTGAAGGGGTTGCTGAAGTCGGTATTTAACTTTTGCAATGCTAATGTCCCTCCTGTGATGGCACAAAAAAAAAAAAAAAAAAACACGTTCTCGAGAGGAAACGATTAAGGAGGGAAATGCAAGAACAATATAAAAGGAAGGTAAAGTGAAAAATGAAGAAAATGAGAGAGGAGCGCGCGGGAACTGAGACTGCAAACTGCAAATTGACCGAGAAATTACGTTGGGAGAAAAACGACTGAGGGATAATTTGAAAACATTAAGTATAATAATAAGGAAATTAAAAGCGAAAGATGACGAAGAGGAGGGGGAGAAATGATTAACACTTTCAGTACTGCAGTATCTGGTTTCCTTTTTTTCTACTTATGTTTACTGCATCAGGCTATTTCATTCACTTTAAGTCAACTGTCAGTGAATGTGTACATGAATACTAAATATAACTCCTCTTGTTCAAAATCTCTTTCCTAACCTGAATAGAGTCGTCTGAAAAAAAAAAAAAACTACAATGGTAATATGTCACCAGATTGAATAATTTATATTAATGAAGGAAAACAGGAAGAAAAGAAAATGAAAGGCAAGCCATGAAAACAGAATTAAGTGAAGGATGGAAAGGGAAAACGCACCTAAGATTAATGAAGGCCAAAAGCGGGAAGAATAGATAAGAGTTGAAACGGTTGAAAAATGAAGGCACGGCTGAATGACAACAGTATTAAAGGTCGATAAATTATTAATTCATACACAAGGATTAATGGAAGAAGCATAAAGTAATAAAGGAGGACAACACAAGGCCATCATTACCCAAACCCAAACTCGCAAACTGGAACATTTGTTGACTTAACCTGCCGAATATTTAACTTCAACCTTAACTCCCTGCACTGCATTTAAAAAAAATATTATTCTGTTAGCTCCACTTCTGGACGATCTCATTTAGCGATGGAGAAATCCTTCAGGGAGGAGTTTCGTAATAGTTTCCATTAAATTTTGAGTGATCATGTAATTTTTGTTATTTCCTGAAAGAAACTGCAATGCAGTCTTGATTCTGGCTACATAGTGCGGATGATACAACCATACCTTGCACTAGCACATCTCACACCGCTACACCTTAAAATAGCACACCTCACACTACCACACCTTACACTACTACAACCCACACTGCAACACCTCATACTACCAGATCACATCGTCCATTGTCGCACCTCATACTACCATATATCATACAGCCAAACGTACACGCCTCACACAGCCACAACTTCAACTGACACACAGCACGCTACCCTATTCGCACCGCCACGCCTCACGCTGTCACACTTCACATTGCCACACCTCACATCCTTAGTTCTATTACTGCATTATTTTACACCGCCACACTCGGTACTGCCACATCATAATATACTGTTACATATAATCACTGCCGCGCCACACACCAGCACACCACACACCGCCACACTACACACTTCCACATCTCACGCAACCAAACCTCACATTAACACACTATAGTCGGACGCACAAATTATTCAAAAGAACTTCCAATCACTAATCAGGGTATCCAAAGTGTAAAAGTCAAGTTAAACAGACTTTGTCTCAGTAATTCTTTTTCTGGTAGTCATGTCTTCCTAATAGATGAGTGAATTATGTGTCTGGGTTACCTCATTATTCTTTCTCGCAGTTATTCGTCAGTACAATCAGTGTTTTCTGTCACTCCTATTCTTAGCGCCCCCATTCTCACGACTTTCCTTCCCTACTTTCATTAACTTTCATTAAATTATCCTCTCTCTCTCTCTCTCTCTCTCTCTCTCTCTCTCTCTCTCTCTCTCTCTCTCTCTCTCCCTCTCATGTTCTTGTTGCTCTTGCTTCTGCTGTTGCTCGAACCCCGGTCCATCTGATCGAGCAGACCCGTCGACTGCAGGCAAGCAAGTGCTCCTATGAGGCTGTCCCGCAGCTTCCCTACACCGTTGATGTTTGCGTCATAGTGTGCCATATGCTTTACGCTGCTCCATTAGGTGTGTTACTTTGTGTGGGCCTATTCTACAAGCTGGCCACGTGTCATATGATTCCACTGAAACCAAATCTGTGTTGGTAGCTAAGGAAGGCTGGGTGCTGTCCTGTTCTCAGCCTGCCTGGATAAACTCGATCACGCCTGGATGAACTCGATTACCTCTTTAAAGACACTTTCCCCTCAGACTAGTATTCTCTCGCATTATTTCACTCCTTGTCTTTCTTCTTATTCTACGACTGCACTTCCTTCTCACGATTCTCGGTTTCTTTCCTCAGGTTACACGATTTTTTCTTTCTTTTCTCTTGGTTTACGACTGTAGTTTTTCCTAATTGCATGCCATATTTTTATTCAAGTATTTTTTTCTTTCCACTCCTTTCTCTTTTTCACTCTATGTATACCTTTCATTTAAACTCTCTCTCTGTCCATGCCATTCTTTCCTTCTCTCATTCCATGCTTTTATTCATTCTCCATGATTTTTTCTTTGTATTTTTCTTTTCCCATGACTTTCATATTCCCTCTTTATGGCACTTTCTTTTTCTTTCTTTCGATGGCTTAATTTCTGTTGCTCTTATTCTAACGCTTATATCTCCCTTTCTTTTTACTCTATATCTTTCTCTTCTTTTCACAATTCAAGACTATCTTTTGCCTCCTTCTTACTTTTTTCAGTGCTTTTCTTTTTCTATCATTTCATGCCTTTTTCTTTCTTTCATCCCACGGCTTTCGTTACATTTCTCTGTCATCTATTATCCTTTTTTTTTTCAGTCTATTACTTTCTTTTGTCCATTTCTCTTTTCATTCTTAATTTTACGACTTTATTTTTTTCTCTCTCTCTCTCTCTCTCTCTTCCAGGTTCTCCCTTTCTCTTATTGTATTTCGCCGTTTTCTCTCTCCCTGCCTGTTACTAATTTTCTTTCCAATATTGTTATTCCATTTGTATTTTTTGCACTATTTTGTTCTATTATTATTATTATTATTATTACTATTAATATATTATTATTATTATTATTATTATTATTATTATTATTATTATTATTATTATTATTATTATTTTAAATATTATTATTATTGTTTGGCCATGTGGAGAGGATGGAGGGCGAAAGACTGACGAAGAGAGTGTATGTGAGTAAGGTGGAGGGGGGAAGAGGGAGGGGGAGGCCGAGGATGAGATGGAAGGATGGGGTGGAGAGGTATATGAGAGAGGGGTGTGTGAGTTGGGAGCAGGGCAGTGAAATGGCGGGGGACAGGGCGACTTGGAGGCGATTTGTTTGTGGCCACCCCAAACAGGATTGAGGCGTCTGGCAACAGATAGATAGATTATTATTATTATTATTATTATTATTATTATTATTTTCCTAGACCGAGTTACATTATATTATGTAAACGAGAGTAGATTATATTAAGTGAGGCAGTACAAAATGATATTACGCCTCAAAATTAGGTTATGTCTCACCAGGTTAAATAACGTGTAGAGTCAGCTTTTACTGTTTTGAAGGTTGGGTTCATTTGGGATGTGTGTCAAAATATTAGTTACTCAGCACAACTTACACTATTATCTGGGGAAGCAGGTAAATCCACATCTTGGTTTCGTTTTTCATCTGCTTCTTCCTTTTTTCCAGACACTTTTCACTTTGGTGTCATTCCTTTATCTCTTCATCGCTTCACTTCAAGCTTGGTACAGTTGTTCTTTGGGCAAATACACCCACACATCTTTTTCCATTTCTTTAATTTGGGCATATTTAAAGTATTTATGGAGTCAAAAGTCAAACTGCTCAATTACTCAAATTTGGGATCCTATGGTCATGTACTTTCTTTAATCATCATGGCAATTTGCACAGAAAAACTTTTGTAAGGTATGGCTGTATGGAGACCATCCTGTTTTCCCTTGTAAATGTTGGCAACCTTTACCTCATTAGTACCTAGGGTCTTTAAAGAAAGATGGAACGTGACATTTTCATTAACACGAGCAAAGATAGGAAACCCAGGGCACTAACCTATATGCATGGCTACTACAGGCTAATTGGCGGCAACCGGTACACTAGCACCGTTCCAGTAAAGTACCGTTCCAGCAAAATCTTACACATGGGGACCCTGGCCATTAGTGGGGTAATTAGACCGTTAAGTCAGGTTGGGTAAGACTAGGGCATATTAAAAAATTACATAAGGTTCACGAACAATAATATTACAAGCCAACTAAATTATGTTTGCTCATTTTAGGTCAGAGTGGGTTAGGTCCATTATAACACTGAGAAGGCTGGTAAAGTTAGGTTAGTTAAAACTTGACTATTTTAGAGTAAATGAACTATGTATAATAAAATTAATTGGTGTAACACAATAACAGTATGAGACAGCATCTGATTATATAATCACATTACGAGAGTTTAGGATTTGTTAGATTATCCCTTGGCTAGAGTATTGTAGACAAGCTAAATCTGAATTATAATAAGGAAAGTAATGCACAATGATATTACAGGGCAGCATTAGCGTGTCCTTCTACCAGCGTAAAATTCCCGTGGAGAGAAGGGGAACAAAGCACCAGGGTGGAATATTAGATCAGGACATAAGTGGATGGGGTCAGGCAGGGTGTAGGGCCAAAGAGCCTCCTTAGTATTACCCGCCATGCACGATTAGCCTCCCATTGCCATGCTTAATTCCACACCCATACTGCCTTTGCCCACGTCCTGTGTGGGAGTGGGAGTGAGAGCGAGTTGGGAGTGGTGTGTGATAGTAGGGGAAAAAGTAAGATAGGAGCGGTAGGTGGGCGTGAGAATGGAGGATGAAGGAGCGAAAAGGGAGTGACACAGGTGAAAGTGCGATATGGACTGGTGTGAGTGGGAGATGGAGTGGAGAATAAAAAGTAGTGGCAGAGTGGCAGTGGTAGATGTTAGAGTGGTAAATGTGAGAGTGGTGTGAGTGGGAGTGAAGTAGGAATGGTGGAACTGAATGAGAATGAGTGAAACTGGAATCCTGAAACACACACACACACACACACACACACACACACACACACACACACACACACACACACACACACACACACACACACACACACAAATATACAAATATATATATATGTATGTATGTATGAGAAAAAGAGAGAGAAAGAAAGTCAAAGATGGAGAGAGTAAGTACGAGAATGACGGAAGTAAATAAATGATGAAAACTGTAAAAGAAAATGAGGCGAAAGACGGAAGCAGGAAATGAGCAAGGAAGAAAGCGAAGAAGAGAACCGAGGAAGATGAAGCCGGGAAGTAAATAAATGACGAGAACCATAGGAGGAAATGAAGCGAAGGCATGGAAGGAGGAAAGGAGAGACATTTGGGAGGGATGAAGAAAGACAGAAAAAAAGACACAAAAGGAGGTAAAAAGAGAAAGGGGGAAACAGAATCGAAAGAAAACGAAGATAAAGAGAAAGAAAGGACAAACAGGGAAAAGTAAGAAGGCAGGGAGATTGGAAATAAATAAATAAAAGGAAGAAGAAGGGAGCGGGGGAAGAGAGTTGAGAAGAATGAAAGGAAAATAGTGTAAACGAAAGGTGGATATAAAAAGGCAGTGAGAATAGGGAAGATGTAGAGGAGAAAAAGAGGTTGTAAAGGGAGGAGGAACAGGTAGAGAGAGAGGGAAAGAAGTGAAAGAAGAGAAAAATGCAAAGAAGGAGAAAAGAAATTGAGACAGGGGAAAAAACAGGGAAAAAAAGAGAAAAACTAGAAGATATTAAAGAGAAGGACGAAAAAAACAGAGGACGCCAACAAGAGAAGAGAAAGAAGAGGAAGTCAACAAGTGAGAAAATAAAACAAGGTGAAAGGAGAAAAGGGAGAGGAGAGGGAGGAAAGAATGAAGTAAACCGGGAAAAGAGACAGGGAAGAAAGGGAAGGTGGAGAAAAGCAAGAATATGACGGAAGCAAGAGAGAATAACAAAAGAGTGAGGAGAGAAAGAAGAGAGGAAGACTGGGAACACAAAAGAAGGAAGGAGAAAAGAAATCAAGAAGAGAAAACAGGAAGGAGCAAAAGACATGGAGAGAAGGAAGACAAGGAGAAAAGAAAACAAGAAGAAACGAAAATAAGGAAAATAAGATCAGAGGGAATAGAAAAAGAAGGAGGGAAAAGAGGAGAACGGAGAGGAAAATTATAGAGGAGAAAAAGAAGACAAAGAGGAGAAAGGGACGATGAAGTGTAGACAAGAAGAGGAATAGCTTGAAAGAGAAAACAAAAAGCAGAAAGAGAGAGAGAGAAATGCATGATTGAATGAATGAATGAAGGAAGGAAGGAAGGAAAGAAGAACAGAAGGAGGGAAAGTAGGACGGAAAGGAGACAGGAAGGAAGGAAGGAAGGAGAGAAGGAAGGAAAGATAAAAGGAAGGAAGTTAAGATATAAGGATGGAAGGAAGTTAAGATATAAGGATAGAAGGAAGTTAAGATATAAGGATGGAAGGAAGGAAGGATGGATGGATGGATGGATGGATGGATGGATGGAAGGAAGGAAGGAAGGAAGGAAGGAAGGAAGGAAGGAAGGATGGATGGATGGATGGATGGACAGATGGATGGATGGAAGGAAGGAAGGATGGATGGATGGATGGACAGATGGATGGATGGAAGGAAGGAAGGAAGGAAGGAAAGAAGGATTGAATGATGGAAAGAAGGAAGCAAAATGGGACGGAAAGGAGGAATGAAAGAAGAAGGAAGGAAGGAAGGAAAGTAGGACGGAAAGGAGGAATGAAAGAAGGATGGAAGGAAGGAAGGAAGGAAAGTAGGACGGAAAGGAGGAATGAAAGAAGATGGATGGAAGGAAGGAAGGGCGGAAAGTATGACGGAAAGAAAGAAAAAAAGAATAAGGAAGGAAGGAAACAAGGAGGGAAAGATGGAACAAATGAACGAAGGAAGGAAGGACACGTAGAGAGAAATAAATGATAATCGAAAATTCCGGAAAGAAAGAGCGTATTAAATTCTTTGCTCAATATGAGAAAGTGTAAAGTAAAAACATGGAGAGGAATACAGTACAAGGAAGAAATGAAGGAAGCAGGATAAAAAGGATAATAATAGCAAAGTGAGAAGGATAAAAGAGATAGAAAGCAGGAAGAAACAAATGGTATATGATAATGGAGAAGTAATGGGAAGATGGAAGGAAACAGAGAAATGAAAAATGGGTGAGAAGAAAGAGAAAATGACAAATAAACTAGAGGAGCACTCAGTGGGAAGCATCTCTCCGAGAACGGCAATGTAATTTCCAAACCACTCTTCATAATGGGTTAGGTTTTCTCATCACTGATTAGAGTTTCATAAACTGTTTTCCCGATCCAGAAACTGTAATACGATCTGGATCGGTCCCAAAAGTTAATCGATTGTTCCCTGGGACATGGGCGTCTACCCACCAAATTTGGTCTAAATCCCCCTTCTAATTTTTGAGTAATCCTGCTAACACACAGACAAACAAACAAACAAGCAAACAGGGGTGAAAACATACTCTCCTTGTTGGAAAGAGGAGACAGGAGGACGAAACCTGAGGAGACCAATGGAAGAGAAGGAATGAAGGAAACGAAGGTAGAAGGAGTAAGGGAGAAGCAGGAGGAGGAGAATGAAAAATGATTTACGAGGAGGAGAAATATGGGGAAACAATGAAGCAGACGAAAAAGGAAGGAAGGAAATAAGAGGATCATTAAATGGAAAAGGACGAGGCAAAGGAGGAGGAACTGAAGAGGAAGAGGCGTAAAGAAAAAGAGGATACAAAAAGAACAGGAGAAAACATAAGGAAAACGAGTAGAGAGAACAAAGAGGAGGGGTCAGAAGGAAGATGAGGAGGAGACTGAAGAAATGGGAGGGGGCGACGAAGGAGGAGGAGGTAGGCAGAAGGAAGAGATTGAATGAAGAGAAAGTAAACGGAGATAAAGAAAAAAGGGAAATAAAGGAAAGGAAGGTAAAAGGAAATGAGGGAAAAGACGAGAATAATGGACAAGGAGAAATAAAGTAAGAGGACAAATAAAGGAATGGGAAATATAAAGTAAGAGAAATAAAGCAAGAGGAGACAATGTAGGAGACATACAGTAAGAGGAGAAATAAAGCAAGAGGAGACAATGTAGGAGACATACAGTAAGAGGAGAAATAAAGCAAGAGGAGACAATGTAGGAGACATACAGTAAGAGGAGAAATAAAGCAAGAGGAGACAATGTAGGAGACATACAGTAAGAGGAGAAATAAAGCAAGAGGAGACAAAGTAAGATGAGAAATAAAGCAAAGAGACAAAGTAAAAAGAGAAATGAAGATGAGAAATAAAGTAAGAGAAGAAAAAAGTAAGTGGGGACAAAGTTAGAGGAGAAATAAAGTACGAGTAGAAATAGAGTCAGAGGAGAAATTAAGAGGAGAAATAAGGAAGAGGAGGAAAAAAGGATGAGAAGGAGGCTGAGGGAAGAGAAGGAAGGAAGAAGAAGAGAATAAGGAAAAGAAGGAAGGAAAAGTAGGATGCAAAAGGAAGAAAGAGGAAAAATAAAGGAAAAGGGCGCAGAGGAGGAGGGACAATGAAAGAGGTGGAATGCAGAAAGAAGAATAAAGGAAAAGAGGCGAGAAAGTGGTGAAATACAGGAAGAGGTGGAGACGGGAGGAAGAGGAGACAGGAGGAAATGGAGGAGACTGGGGGAAGAGGAGGAGGCAGGAGGACGAGAAAGTAGAGCGACAAATAGTGGAGACAAGATAGCCACTGAAAATCAATCATTTCCTGTGGCACCCTCGGGGATGCATAGGGCCTCGATGAACTCACACCACCACATCCTATCTTGTGCTAACTCCTCAAGATCTCCCCAACACTCATCTCCAGCTTCCCGTCTCATAGTCCTCACCCACGTCTCTTTTGGCCTTCCTCTACCTCTCCTACCAAGTGCCACCCACCCTGGTGTACCTCGTACTATTCCCTGTCTCCTATACACATGTCCTAGCCACTTCCATCGTGAGAATCTAACATATTCATCGATCGGCTGCACTCCCGTTATTTCTCTAATTCTACTATTTGGTATCCTTTCCCACCACTTAACTCCTAATATTCTTCTAAGTGCTTTATTTTCAAACACCAAGAATTTATTTTCCATAGTCACTGTGCTGTACCAAGACTCGTGTCCATAAATTAAGATACTCCTAACCATTACCTTATAAAGTTTGATTTTTGTATGCACAGAGAAATTGTTATTATTCCAAATATTTTTAAGCATTCCCATTGCCTGATTAGCCTTCTTTAACCTTTCCTCGAATTCAAAGTTCAAAGAACCATCCTTGGCTAAATAAGTACCTAAATATTTAAACCTATCAACTTGCTTTACAACCATACCTCCAATTACACATTCCTGCGCATTTTTCATATTCATATTGATTATTTCAGTTTTTCCACAATTAATAACCAAACCCACCTTGCGACCTTCACTCACCAAACAGTCCAACACTCTCTGCATCTCTTCTGGCCCATCACAAATCAAAACTATATCATCTGCATAATCTAAATCCAAAAGTTTCCTGTTCTCTCCCCAAAGTATACCTGCACCGGTTTCTGCTCCAACGCGTTTCATAATGTAATCAATGACCAATATAAATAGTAAAGGCGATAGAACACCACCTTGAATTACTCCGGACTTGACTTCAAACGAATCACTCAGACAACCATCAACCATCACTTTACAAAATGTGTCCTCATGCATGTTCATAATGACCCTCACAAACTCCTCTGGTATTCCATAATGTCTCATGATCTTCCCCATAGTCTCTCTCGAAACACTATCAAAAGCCTTTTCAAAATCAACAAAACAAAGACTTAACGGTACTCTCATTTCATTAACTTGCTGCATCAAATGCCTAACTATAAAGATCTGATCATTGCAACCACGTCCCTTTCTAAAACCAGCCTGTTCATCCCTCAGAATACCCTCAACCACTGGCTCCAACCTATTTAACAACACTACTGAAGACTTTCAAAGCTATCGGTGACAAAGAGATTCCCCTCCAATTACCACATTCACTCAGGTCTCCCTTCTTCGGAACTTTAACAATTACACCATTCTTCCAAACTGATGGTAGTAACCCCGTCACCCATATCTTATTGAATAGCTTGGTCAAGCCAATGAAAAAAAAAAAAAAAAAAAAAAAAAAGGAAAACGGAGATGAAACGAAACAGAGATACGAAAAAAAGCATGAAAGAAATAAGAGATAAAGAGGCAAGTACAACTGGAGGGAAAATGTAAACAATAATATAAAGAATAAATTAATCAGGTGAAAAATAACATGAGAAAGAAGGAAAGGGGAGACTAAGAAAAAAAAAACACACGAAAGAATGGAAGAGCGAGTAGAATGACAATGATTAAACAAGGAAAAGAAACAAAATGAAGCAAGTAGGAGGAAGAGGAGGAGAGGAGAAAGAAAGCGAGTAAATGGTGCTGAAAATGATACGAAGAGGAGTGAGGCAATAAATGAGGTGGAGAGAGAGAGAGAGAGAGAGAGAGAGAGAGAGAGAGAGAGAGAGAGAGAGAGAGAGAGAGAGAGGTGAAATGAAGAGCTAGAAGGGAAGAAAGGGGAAGAGAGGTGTGGGAGGAAGAGAGGGGTGGGAGGAAGAAAGGGGGGCAGGAACAGAGGGGAACAGGGAGGAAGAGAGGGGAGGGAGAAGGACTAAAAGAAAGGGCTGGGAACACAAGTAAAAGTAGGAAGGAAGGGAAAGAGGGGAGGAGAGAAAAAAAGAGCAAAGGACAGAAAAAATGAGATGGCAATGGGAGAAGGATGGAAGAAAGAAAAAGGAGGAGGGAAAGGAGTAAAATAAAGGAAAGAAGGAAGGAAGAAAGTGAGAGAAGGTAAGAAGAGAGGGAGGGGGGGGGGAAAGAATGGAGAGGAAAAGAGGAAAGTGAGTGAACGACGAGTGGGAGGGGGGGAAGGACACGAAGACAAGAAAAAAAGGAACAGGGGAAAGGAGGGAATACAAAGGAAAAGAAGCTGAGGGAATGAATGAAGAAAGAAGAAATGAAGAGTGGAAGGAAGTAAGAAAGCACAAAGATAGGGAGGGGATGAACGGAGAAAGGGGGAGAATATAGAGTGAGATGGAAGGGAAAAGGGCAAACATGGATATACGGAAGAAGAGGAGCAGGAAAGAAATGGAACGAATGAATACAGAAAATAAAGGATAAGATGGAAGAAAGAAATACACGATGAGAAAGCACTTCCAGTTTAACAAATCTATGAACGGACGTAAAACAGGGAATTTAATAACTACATAAGAGAAAGAAAACAAAATGATTTCCACACTTTTCACTCTTCATCCTTTGCTAAAATGAAAAAATATCGAGAAACTAAGCTGAATTGTGGAACTACCTGAAAAAATAATGAAAAAAGAGATTCATAAAAACTGTAGCCATATCGAGAGAGTATGAAAGGGACGAATGAAAAGAGGAAACTAAAGGAGATAGGAGAGGAGGGGAGCAGCAGAGTGGGTTAAAATGAGGAACAGCTTAATAACGAGAGAGAGAGAGAGAGAGTCTTCTGTACATACATACACACAGTGAATACATGGGGAAGGCGGTGGCTCAATCGGTAGAGAGGTGGCCTGCAGTCCTACCGGATCCAGGTTCAAATCCCCGCTGGGGCAGGGAACAGTTTACGGATTTGAATTTCATAAAGTCAGACTTTACTGATCTGCTAGAAGACCCGCCGACATGTCGTAAAAATACCTCCGCTAATACCAATATACCAGCCCTGCACGAGACAGCCCTAGCATGTATTCAATATGGACGGTGGGTGTTAGCGCCAAAGTGGTGACATGTAGAGGTGTATGGTATGCAGGAGGACTACTGGGCCTTGGGAGCAAGCTGTGAAGCCTATGCCCATAGTCGGACACATTAAAAAAAAAAAAAAAAAAAAAAAACTAAGCTACAGGCAGCCTGGCAATTTACCGCAATTTGCTCGAATGCCGCCTACTTTCACGGCATAATCGCTCATGAATATTTAGTGAACGGAGCCTGTCGGAAAGAGAACTTTTATCTTCCTTGTATTGTTATAAACTACGTCATTTTCACTGTAATCAGGTTGTCGCCAGATGATTCAATTCAACTCAGGGGGAATATGATTAGTAATGAGCAGTTAATTACGGCTATATCAAACCCCTCCATACAATTTTATTCAACTTGGTGGAAGTAGTCATATAGTGATGGGGGTTATAAGGTCCATATTTCATACCTTTAGTTGGAATATTCTCTCATGATATAATTGTATTCATCGGGAGACAGAATAATGAAAAATATAACCGTATTGAGGGCCTTAAATATAAGTGTACATCTATACTGTTTTCAAGGCAGATTAACATTGCATTCCCAACCTTGCGAATATTTTTAAACAAGGGTTAGTGTGTGAGCACCCGAGTGAAATTGAGTTAGTCAATAAGTAACAAGGTGAGGCTGTACTGAGTGTGGGAAGGCGAGTAAGTGTAAAAAATGACAGCGTGAGAGTGAATGACAGAATGAAATCGAGGATGAATGAGGGTGAGGGTGCCAGTAAGGGTTTGAATATACAACTGAAAGTATGACGGTGAGACTAAAAGGATGAGAGACTGAGTGAGTGGGCGTGATATCTATGAGGCAGCATGTGTGGGTGAATAATTAAGTATGAACGTATATGTATGTGAGCAGTGTGTGAGTGTGTGTGTGTGTAAGAGAGAGAGAGAGAAAGAGGAGTAATGGATGTACACAAAACAAGAGGGAGGGAGACAGACCCAGAAGACTGTTCAAACAAAAAAAGGGAGAGTAAAAACCTGATGAAAGGAGGACGAACTGCACAAAATAAAAGGAGAGGGGGGAACAGAAGCAATACGAGAGTGAGAGAGAGAGAGAGAGAGAGAGAGAGAGAATTTCCTTTAACATCCGTATAAATTTTCTGAATATGTGGGTATCTCTGTGCTAAATAAAACACATGTGCAGTTTCTTCCTGTATATTGAGAGAAAACATGGAAACTGTATACCCAGTCTTGCGATATGTACGCCGATTTGATATATTGCTGCGTCATAAAAGAAGCTAGTACCTCGATGTGAAAGCCGCATGATGACAGTGGTGGCATCTGCAAAGGTAAAATATCCCATGAAATACCGGTGAGTCGTAGAGGCGGCGGTGGCGGCGGCGAGGGCGGCAGCGGCAGCGACGGCGGCGGCGGCGGCAGCAGCAGCAGCAGCAGCAGCAGTAGTAGTAGTAGTAGTAGTAGTAGTAGTGAATTCAGTTCAAGTCAGTTAACATTATTTCGCGTTATTACAGATATATATAATCATTAATGATCTACTGTAAATCCACTAGATAATAAAAATTTGCCATTACATGTACAGAATGACAATCAACCAATAAAAATACATCATTACACAATATTACACTGTAAATTAAATGCTAAACAACTAAACAAAATATATAGATACACATTTAACTTCAAGTTGTCATCAGGAGTTTTCTATCGTCCTACGGATAGTAAAAATCATAAAGTGAACAGATATTTACATATATAAAAACATATTATCCACACCACTGCCTAGCATATAGATTTATATGATAATATGCACATCTCTTCGTTCTTCATGATTTTGGGCCCACTATACGAGTACTCTCGATATTAATAAATGGTTGTCAGTATCATATGTCAGTTCAAAAATGTTTTCAAAGTAAGTTGCTTAGCTGTGTTGAATACTGGCCAAAGGTTTTCACAGTATGACCTACGCTGGATATAAAGTTATTTTTCTTCTTAAAGATTTTTAAATACCTTGCTCGAATAAATCAAATGGAAGGTTACTCGTATGTTTTAAAGTAACTAAGCTGACAGCGCTGCAACATCATGGTTACTCTAAAAGCGAGGAAGACCAAATACCTTCTTTTTCAGTGAACTTGAAAATACTGTTTCAAATGTTTGAAACAACTGAGAACTAAAGACCAAACTGAGTTCTCTCATTTAACGCAATCCCCGGTTATAAACCTAGATTACAACATAATCCCAGATCAGAGATACTCACAAGGTTTTGAGCCATTGAGGCTACAGGTTTCTCTAAAATCCCACAAAGGTAATCCATTATCTGGCACACAGCATGCTCTGAACAAAAAAAATAATGTTTCTTTGTTAACCTTAAATATTCTGGAAAAGTTAATTTCTGCATTAAAGTAATTTAATCTAAACTCATTGCCCTTTTGACAAATTTCAAATAATTTAATATAAATTCACTGTCCTTTGTCTAACAGATTAAAATGAAAAAAGTTGCTTAATACTTATAATGCTGACTGACTTCATACTGATTTGTACAATGGATACCCTGTGTCGGATTCTGAGATGCCTTGAACACCATTATTTTAGAAATACTTTTATCAACTATCTGATCAAGTAAACACATTTGTTCTTCAAATTTCTGAGTTACTGAAATCAAACTGTCCTGCAAATCACCCAGTATTGCAATGTCGTTCACATATGCAATTATATTCAGTTTTAAAAAGCTAAAACAACAACCAATATTCATCTCTAACACTTTCTTCAGTTCCTCATCAATGTACAGTATAATTTAAAAAGCAGAGGAGAAAGAATTCCCCTCTGTCTAACCACTTTATTTACAGCATAACACCCCACACACCCACTTCACCGAATTCTTGCATGTTGATTCTTAAGACAGTGCGTAAGTGGCAGCAGCAGCAGCAGCAGCAGCAATAGCAGCAGCAACAACCTTTAGAGGATGGTAGCCTATTTTACAAACTCTACTAAGACATCAACGTAATATCTGCCCTTATTGCCCTATTTTGTATTCTATATGAGTTTTGGAGGGCGGCTGACGACCCTAAAAATAAAGGTGGAATATTTTCTACAGTGGAAGACATAACCAAGGAACTAGAAGAGATTACTAGAGGAGTTTCATCGAAAATCCATATGTTAACTTTCATATATCTCTGATCATTTTTATTTTGGGGAGAAGGACTGATTAGGGGGCCATGCCTCCCAAAGATCGCATTACAGATGAGTGACCATAGTACAACATATATAAAGATAACAGTGCCATATCTCCCGTTCTTTCACTATTTCTGAGAACTTTTAATATGGTAGGGAGCTGACTCCCCCATACAAATCATGGTTAGAAAACTGTATATACTGGAAGATCTTTAGAGTAACCAGACGAATTCACCTGGTTAATTTTCATTCCTACCCATCAAATAGCCTAGGAGGAGTTCACACACACACACACACACACACACACACACACACACACACACACACACACACACACACACACACACACACACACACTGTACACACACACACACTGTACACACACACACACTGTACACACACACACACACACAGTACACACACACACACACACACACACACACACACACACACACACACACACACACACACACACACACACACACACACAATGGATCTTGCGCAACCGTGAAGGGTGAGTTTGCAGAAAATGATACCATGATGCTTAGCTGGACTGGTAATGCCATCAGACTTCAACCAGAATAGGACATCTAATTTCCTACCCGAGCTGTGAAAGGGGTTTTTGTAGTTGTTTTTAATCTTACTGCTACTCATGGCTTTCCCCTGCAGAATAAAAACACCCACAGCTAGTTTCATTCATTTAACATCTACGGTAATACTTTGTTGCCCCATCGGGAGCGTAGGAACCCGGGGCTGCGCTAATTTGTCTCAAAATTTAAGACAAGGGTGACCGACCCCTCTTGCTCCTGGGTGGCATTATGTGAGCATTAAACTCTTTTCTTTCCTCGGGCATGAACCCTTACAGGCTTTGTCCGGCTGGAGCGCCTTAACTCACCAAACTACCAAACGACATTTTGTTATATGGCTTGTCATTCTGTGAAGAGTCCCCCAAGGACAGCATTACATCGTGTAAGTGGATGGTGGGTACCCCTACCTGCTAAATACAGTAAAAATGAAAAATTTAAATCAAAATGTCACATTGGAAAGGTTAAATTTCTCCTGCTTGTAACTCATCCACCCAGTGAAGTCTACTTCTTGACAACGTCAGACCTTTTATATTCACTTTCGGAAAGGATCTGTGAGCTATGGGGTAAGATCAGTCTAATGCCGTTCACTACTAGAGATCCCCCTAAACCAGGTTTAGTTATATGGACGCAGCAAGAAGTAAATAAAATAGGCGTATCGTAGTGGTGGAGTTAGCAACTACGCTGACGTCTCTATGTTTAACCCTTTTGCAG
Organism: Coenobita brevimanus; assembly: GCF_032717465.1. NCBI lineage: Eukaryota > Metazoa > Arthropoda > Malacostraca > Decapoda > Coenobitidae > Coenobita > Coenobita brevimanus. Next base: position 32,876,841 of record NC_136991.1, on the reverse strand, counting down.
TGGCGCAATTTTGCTATGCGTCCGACTCAGGGTATAAACTTAACATCCCGGTCCTTAAGGTTCGGCAGTCCTACGTACCACACACCTCCACATTTCACCCTTTCGGCACTAACACGCATCGTCCTTATTGAAAAAAAAATAAAAATAATAACTATCGTAAACAGGACTAGTGTATAGGTATTAGAAGGGGTGTTTTTATGTTATCTTGGTGGGTCTTATGGTTGAACAGCAGTCAGTTTCAACGAAATTCAAATATCCATATGAGAATCGAAGTCGTGACCTTTAAGACGGCAGACCATATCTCGACTCAGCCACCACCTCCCCCTGATAACTTTAAGCCGCATCAGGCAGTTTTCTTCAGCTGAGTTAAATCCTAGCAGTCAAAGGCTTATAAACCCTGGAGTTGCTCTTTCGTTTCTGTTGGTGCATTTGGGAATTTTATTTAGATTAACCCAAGTTTATTTCATATGGTTGAGAGAGAGAGAGAGAGAGAGAGAGAGTCAAAGGGTTAGTTCTTCTTTAGGCTAGACGATATCATTTAACATCTTGCACAAAAGCCATTAGAAAAAAATCCACTAAATTTTATTGTGAAATATTTCCCTACAGCAAAATACAATCGAAAATCGTCAGAGTATAGCACGAAGATGGATTGTTTTTTTTCTAAGGAGTGTGTGCAGCAAAGAATACGGCTGGAGCGTTAAGAGCACTGACAACAATAGGAATTTAACTGTAGGAGTGGTAAAATCGTGCATGACTGTGTAATTATTATCTCCATTACAAACGCCCAGTAATGAAGCGTTCACGATCCGAGATGGGTTTAAATATAATGAATGAAAGGTGTTGAAGATATCAGTTCCAATAACTGGGATGGCATGATTATACATTTTGCAATATTAATCAAATTATTTTAACTGATTGTGTAAGGACAAAAAATTGAGTAGTTAAAAACTAATTCATCTGAAAAAAGAATATTAGCACTAAAAACACATATTACACTAATTTGTAAATTGTCACTATTTGCCATCAATATATGTATTAGCAACAAGCAAACAGAGTGTTACAACTCACAGGAGCAGTTCAAGATATATTTCTGCCACAGTACAGTTTTACTCTTGTCGCAGAGCCTGAAACTCATATTTAAGTAATACCAACTTGCTGAAGCTATTGGGTAAATTTACTTTATCTGTCAATGTTCGTTACTGCAGGACTCTGATGAAGTTATTTCTTTACTCAGCCTCATTACTGATCATCACTGCCTCACTGGTGCCGGGGAAGGACGCCTTCTTGCGGTGGCACCAGTATACCCAAACGGCTTCGCTGCCCGGTTATACAAATGTCCCTCATATCCCTCTCTATCTCTCGAACTTTGGATGGGGGACTGCTGGAGAGTCACCTTCAGCCTGCATTCTACCGGGTTCACGTCCAGATGAGCCTGGTCCAAAACAATGTTACCTCAATATTTCATTATTTACTTAATTGTTTATTATGGCTTTACTACTGCTTTTATACATCGCTTGCTGGCAACTTCATGCAGAGCCATGCCACCCAGTGAGGAATATCAGCTGCGTGAATTTCCTCGTTTCCTCACCCTATTAAAAACCTAATTCAAAACTCGTTTATTTTTCTTTTTAATCTTGGTCCCTAAATTAACGTGGAGTAATGACGCACGGACGATGTTTCAGGGTCATAAATCAAAAGTAAGAGCTGTTGAAATAAAGTTTATTTAAAAGTATTTGTTGAGTGACATGAAAGACCAACTAACTGAAGAATTCGTTGTTGTTTAATTTGGCCTTAGCGACTGAATGGAGCGTGAGAGATTTACTACAAAAGTGTAATCGTGTGAGGTGGGTAGGAGGAGGACAGGAAGAACAAGAACGAGATAGGGAGATAAGGTGCGGGAGTATGAAAGAGATGGTGTCACGGAAAGGCGAATGGTTATTGAGACAGAAATGCCTGGAGGATCGTTTGTCAAGGCCACCACACACAAGATGCTGAGTGCGCTATACAGATAGATAGAGAAATAGACAGACTGACAGACAGATGGGTTAGATAAGAATCTTTAAAAAGTTGAATTAAAAAAAAAAAAAAAGGTCTTCAGAGTGAAAGGACCGGCCTTTCTTGCTTTCAGGCACATCTGGTGCAAATACGCGGAAATTATTTACGCATTAATTATCAAGCTGCCTCATTTTTAAAACACAATATTTTTTTTTCGTCTTCAGGGCTTGAATAGAGAATATAAATCAACTTGTTTTAACCTAACTTTGTAAAGTTCATATACGAGGTGACGGAATTTATTGAGTCTGGGGGAGGAAAGGAGGACGGAGGAGAGACAGATGCATGACAGGCAGAAGGGAGGAAGAGAGAGGGAGGAGAAGGATGAATGAAGGGAAATGGAGGATGAGAGGTTTTAGGGGACAGGACAGAGGATGCAGGGAGGAGAAGGAGAAGGTGGAAGAGGAGGGGGGGGGAAGTGGAGGGGTGAGGGAGAGAGGGTAGAGGGAGAAGGGAGAAAGTAGAGGGGAAGGGGGAGAAGGTGGGGGAAGAGGGGAAGTGTGTGAAAGGGAAAGAGAGCAAAGGGGGAAGGGAGAAAGTAAAGGGGGAGGGGGAGAAGGTGGAGGAGGAGGAGGGGGAAAGAGTGGAGGGGAAAGAGGGGGAAGGTGAAAGGCAGAGATGAGAGGGGAGGAAGATGACTAGAGGGGAAAGAAGGGAAGAGAGAGGAGGAAGGGGAGGAAGAGTATATAAAGGTGGGAATAATATGTGTGAAAGTGAAGGAAAACGAAATAAGAGAAGGACGAAGACGAGAAGATGTAAGGAAATAAGAGGAGAGGAGGAGGACAAGGAAGACGGGGAGGATGAGAACGACGAGGAAGACGAAGAGGAGGAGGAGGGGGAGAGAGAGGATGGAAGGTGGATGTGATGTGAGAGGGAAAGGAAAGGGGAAAAGCGGAAAGAGACGGCGGGATGGAAAAAGGGATAGGAGGGGGAGGGGAAGAGGTCGGGAAGGAAGGAAGGGGGAAAGGAGGAAAAGAGGTTGAAGGGAACGAAGCACAGGGGAGCAGGAGAAAGAGACGTATGGGTGGAAGAGAGAGGTAGGAGAATAAAACAGGGAAGTGAGCAGTAAAGAAGAGAGAATTGACGGGTGAGGAAAGAGTGGGTGGAAGGAAAGAGGAAATGAGAAGACGTGTCCGAGGAAAACTCACGGAAATTAAAAAGTAGCAGAAAGATGACGTGAAAACGCGAAGAGGGGATGGGGGATGGAGGTAGGGAGGGAGAGAAAGAAGGAAAAAGACAGGGAGGGCGGGAGGGTGCAAGTGAAGGAGGGAGGGGAAGAGAGAAGCAAGGAAGGAAGTAGGGAAGAAAATGAGGAAGGAAGAGGGAAGGGAGAAAAGAAATAAGAGAAGAATGGAAGGGAGAGGGTGTGGGAGGGAGAGAGGAGGGAGGGAGGGAGGGAGTGGGGAAGAAATGAAGGAAAGGAGGAGAAGGAGGAGGAAGAGAGAGGGAAGGAGGGAGTTTGGGAGTGAAGGACTGAGAAAGGCAAAAGAGGAGGGAGGGGAGGAAGGAATGGAAGGAAGGAAGGAAAGAAGGAAGGATGTAGGGAAGAGGGAGGTATGGACAGAAGAAAGGGATAAAATAAAAGGAAGAAATTAGGGAAAAAAAAATTTGGAAAGGACGGAGAGAAGCAAGGGAGGAGGAAGGGAAGAAGGTGAGGAAGGAAGGAAGGATGAGAGAAAGAAGAAAAAATTCAGGAGAATGGAAGGCAGGGAGAACGTGACGGAGAGAGGAGGGAGAGTGGTAGAAATGAAGGAAAGGAGGAGGAGGAGGAGGAGGAGGAGAAAGAGGGAGGGAGGGTGAGAGTGAAGGAATGAGAGGCAAAAGACAAGGGAGGGGAGGAAGTAAAGGAAGGAAGAAGGGAAAGAAGGGAGGAAGTAAAGGAAGGAAGAAGGGAAAGAAGGGAGGATGTAGGGAAGGAGGTGGTATGGAGAGAAGAGAGGGATAAAGTAAATCATTCATTCATTGCCAGACGCCATGTATCCCAAACGGGGTGGACAACGGCTTAGAGTTAATTGTTTTACAGGGAGGGGCACTAATCCTCCACCAACCCCACTTGACACGTAGGGATGCCAACAGCATCTGGTGTTCCCAGGCGGTCACCCATCCAAGTACTAACCAGACCCAACGTTGCTTAACTTCGCTGATCGGACGGGAAGCGGTATACTCAACGTGGTATGGCCGTTGGCATAAAGTAGATGCAGGAAGAAATTAGGGAAGAAAAATTTTGGAAAGGAACGAGGGAGGGAAGCAAAGAGGGAGGAAAGGATGGATGAAATGATAGTGAATGAGATGCAAAAGAGAGGAAAAGTGAGCAATATAACAAAAAATAAAGTGGATGGCAAGAAGATTATAAAGAAGGTAGGCGTGGCAGAGACAGGAACTATACTGTGAAAAAGAGACGGGACATGGAATAAAAGACAGGAAGTAACAAGGAGAAAAGCGGAATGGATAGGAAAAGACAGAGAGAGAGAGAGAGAGAGAGAGAGAGAACGAAAGAAAGACAGAGAAAGCATTCTTTTGAGAAAGGAGAGGGAAAAGAAGAAAATGAGAGAAGAACTGATGGAAAAGCATGACTTACATACCTATATTATTATGGGTCAAGCAACTATACTCCGCGCCAGGCAACTTGTACGTACAACTGCACACTCCCAGTCACTATTCGAGGCTCATGGGCGACCACTATGATTTTTGCGAATCAATCTGAACAGTTTGTGTGCCACAGGCCACTATTTTCTGTCTATTTATCTATCTATCTATTGTCAGACGCTTTAATCCCGCATGCGGTGCCACAGACAAATCACCTCCACGTCACTCTATCCTCTGTCATTTGGCTGCCCTCTCTCCGACTCACACCCCTCTCCCTCATAACCCCTCCGCTCACTCCATTCATCTTATCCTTGGTCTCTCCTCCTCCTCCTCCTCTCCCCCTCCACCTCACATACTCGTACACTCTCCTAGTCACTATTTTGTAAAAAAGAAAAAAAAAAAAGCTAATTATAGGCGACTGTTACGAGAAGGGGCAAATCTAATGACAAGATGGCTGGCGGGGAGTATAGTCACCTTCACCTAAATGCCGGTATTGGTTACTCTGGTTCTGGGCCCGTGTCCTGCTGATGAAGGCAGGCAAAAAATTAACCAGATCATGTGTGAATAGATTCTTAATTTTCAGTTTTTACTATTATTATTATTATTACTATTTTGTTAGAAGGGGAGAGCTGAAACGAGTAGTAAGAGAGAGAATAAGCAGTGAGTGGATTAGTTCGGAAGGAAGTCGAGAGTTAAGTATAGGGAATGTAAGAAAATGTTCAGGACGGAGGTTAACTGAATAAGTCTGGGTGATAAAGAAATTAGTAGAGGAGTATACAAATGGCAGATTGCTGGTGAAGAAGGAAGAAAAATTGAGCAGATGGAGAGAACACATTCAGGAACTTAAACATGGAGAATGAAAGTAAAGCAAGCAAACGTGGCTGGGGAATGGCTGGGAGACGGAGGGAGATTAGAAAGGAGGAAGAGATTAGTAGGGTGGAAATAAAGGAAGAAATGAACAAAGTCAGAATGGGGAAAGCCCCGGGAATTCATGGACTGTGTCAGCTGAAGCATGAGGGAGAGATAGTTGTAGAATGGCTATAGAAGATGTACAGATGGGCCTGGGAGGAAGGTAGAGTCCCGGAGGATTGGAAGTCAGGTATAATTATTTCCCTGTACAAAGGAAAAGGAGAAAAAGAAGTGTGCGTTAATCCAAGAAGCATTTATCTTATTAATGTAGTACGAAAAGTATATGGTAAAATACTCACTGACTGAGTTATTGAAATAGCCAAGAAATTAGTTGGAGGAGAACTGGGAGATTTTAGGAAGGGAAGAGGTTGTGTATATCAGGTATTCATCCAAAGGTATTTTGTGGAAAATTTTCTAGAGAAGGGGAAAAAAAAGCTGTATGCGGCCTTAATGGATTTGCAGAAAGTATATGACAAAGTGGATAGATAAGGAATGTGGAAAACATATTAAATATCTCGAGTAAACCGAAATCTGTTGAATGCCATGAAGAGAATGTATGAGAGTGCTAGGGTTGCAGTGCATATGAATGGTGAACTGAGTTAATTTTTTTATATGAATGATGGACTGAAACAGGAATGAGTCATGTCTCCATGACTGTTCAATTTCTATATGGATTAAATTATAAAAGAGATACAAGGTAGGTTAATGGATGTTGGAGCCCTCATGAGGGAGGGCAGTGTTTCCAAACTTGCTGTTCTGTTGTCTGCAATGAACTTGTATTGTTAAGTGAAGACTGCAAGGGAACTGCAAGGCTTGGTGGACGAGTTTTGGAGAGTATGTAAGAAACGAAATCTAAAGGTGAATGTACAGAAGTGTAAAGTTGTGGTCTTCGAGAGATGTGAAGTCACTGAATGCAGTGAGGTTTGACAGTGAAGAATTAAAAAACGTGAATGCACTCAAGAGCTTGGGTAGTGTGATAAGGATGGAAATTTAGAGAACGAAGTACCTGAGAGAATACAACAGGGATGAAAGGTTGCTCGTTTTTTTAAAGCAGTGATAAGAAATAGGGAAATAAGCATGGAAGTAAAAAAGTAGCTGCAAGATAGTATCGTGATACCTACTCCAACGTATGGAAGTGAAGCTTGGACCTTGCAGGATAGGCACATTTCCAGAGTGAGAGCAATGGAAAAGAGTTATCTGAGAGGAGTATGCAGAGTTCCACAGAGAGACAGAATGACAAATGAGACAGCGCTGCGGTGTGGATGTGAATGTCACAAAACATTAGGAAAAATACAACGAGGTGGTTTGGACACTGGGAGAGGATGAAGAGTGAGAGACTAACGAGGAAAGTATATGTGAGTGGCCTGGAGGGGGACAGACGGAGGGGAAGAAGGAGGGGGAGACCAAGGATGAGATGGAGAGATGGAAAAGGTATATGAGAGAGTGGGGGTGTAAGGTGAGGGGAGGGCATCAAAATGGCAGGGGACAGGGCGACATGGAGGCGATTTGTTTGTGGCCACTCCTTACGGGATTAAGGCGTCTGGCTATAGATCGACAGACTGATAGACAGACAGACAGAGATTGATTATTATGATTATTATTATTATTATTTTTATTATTATTATTATTATTTTTATTTTTATTATTATTATTATTATTATTATAATTATTATTAAAATTACTATTACTATTTTTACTACTACTACTAGTATTAATACCAATATAACAACAACAACAACAACAACAATAATAATAATAATAATAATTATTATTATTATTATTGTTATAATAATAATAATGATAATAATAATAATACATCCATCATCCAATCCTACGTTGCCCCATGAGAAGCATAGGAGCCCGGGGCTACGCAGGGGGGGGGGACCATAAATGCCCCCGCCATCTGCCCCTCTCCCGTTGAAGACTCGAGGTGCCTGAAACCACTGTCTGACTCTCTTCTTCTTCATTTCTGCAACATTCGCGGCCTTTCATCTAACTTTCGCTCTGTTGAGCACCACCTCTCCTCCTCTAAACCTCACCTTCTTTTTCTAACGGAGACTCAGCTGTCTGAGGCAACTGACAGCAAACCCTTTTCTGTATCCTCCTACTTTCTCTATACTCATTTCAAAGCCAAAGGTGGCCGTTGTGTATACATACGCAACGACTTATCTTGCTCTCGTGTTCCTGAACTTGATTCTTCTGAATTCTCCACACTCTGGCTTCGGCTTTCCTGTCATTCTCTGACTAAATATATCTGTGCTGTTTACTTATCCCCTAATTCTACTGACTATCAAAAATTCTTCGACTATCTTACTTCTACGATGGAACACATTCTGTCCATTTCTCCTTTCTCTGAAATCTCCATTCTTGGAAATTTCAATGTTCACCACCACCTTTGGCTCTCCTCTCCTTTCACGGATCCACCTGGTGAACAAGCCTACATCTTTTCTATCCTTAATGACCTAGAGCAGCTTGTACAGCACCCTACCCGTATCCCTGAACCTCTTGGAGAGAGCTCCAACATACTTGACCTCTTCCTCACAACTAATCCTTCTACTTACTCTGTTAATCTTTTCTCTCCGTTGGGCTCCTCCGATCACAACCTTATTACCTTAACCTGTCCTATCACTCCGGTACGGCCTGTGGACCCTCCAGGGAAACGTCGTCTGTGGGATTTTGGAGCCGCGGACTGGGAGGCCCTCAGGCAGTACTTCTTTGATTTTCCCTGGAATGATTATTGCTTCCATGGCCGGGAGCCATCTGAGTGTGCCTTGCGCATTACGGAGGTTATTCTCTCGGGCATGGAAGCATACATTCGTTCCTCATATCCTTTGACTAACGCAAGAAAGCCTTGGTTTAATCACGCTCGTTCTAATGCTATCCGCAACAAGGAGAAGGCCTACAAAAGGTACCGGAGCCAACCCACCGCTGAATCACATCATCTTTACGTTTCTGCTCGGAATCGTGCTATGTCTGTTCTTCGCTCTACTAAAAATAATTTCATCCATACTAAATGCTCTCAACTCTCCAACTCGAATTCTTCCCGCTCCTTCTGGCACCTTGCCAAAAATCTTTCTAACAACTTTACCTCATCATCCTTCCCTCCTCTTTTCTACTCTGATGGTTCTGTAGCTATTTCTTCTACTGATAAAGCAGATCTCTTAGCACAGACTTTCTCCTCCAATTCCACCTTAGACGATTCTGGTGCTGTTCCTCCATCACTTCCTCCCTCTGACTTCCTCATGGCTGACATTAAAATTTCTTCAGTTGATGTATTTTCTGCCATCACTGTCCTCAGTACTAACAAGGCATATGGGCCTGATGGGGTCCCTCCTGTTGTTCTCAAGAACTGTGCTTCTGTGCTTACACCCTGCCTAGGCAAACTCTTTCGCCTTTGTCTGTCAACTTGTACCTTTCCTTCTTGCTGAAAGTTTGCTCTCATTCAGGCAGTCCCAAAGAAGGGTGACCACTCCCAACCCTCTAACTATCGTCCAATTGCTTTAACGTCCTGTATTTCAAAAGTTTTCGAGTCAATTCTCAATAGAAAAATTTTAAGGCATCTTTCCTATCACAATCTTCTTTCTGTTCGTCAGTATGGGTTCTGTCAGGGACGCTCCACTGGCGATCTTCTCACCTACCTTTCAGACTCCTGGTCATCCTCCTTTCGGGACTTTGGCGAAAGCTTTGCCATTGCACTTGACATCTCAAAGGCTTTCGATGGAGTTTGGCATAAATCTTTAATTTCCAAACTGCCCTCCTACGGTTTCTATCCTTCTATCTGTGCCTTCATCACTAGCTTCGTTTCTGGTCGTTCTATAGCCGCTGTTGTAGACGGCTATCGTTCTTCTCCTAGATCTATCAACAGTGGTGTTCCTCAGGGCTCTGTCCTATCACCAACTCTCTTCCTTTTATTCATCAATGATCTTCTAAGCTGTACATCTAACCCTATCCACTCATACGCTGATGACTCCACCCTTCACCTTTCCATTCGGTTCCCGCAACGCCCATCTCAACAGTTACTTCAAGAAACAAGGGATGAGGCTATGGCACACCTAATGTCTGACTTGGCTCGTATCTCTGACTGGGGTAAAAATAATATGGTTGTCTTTAATGCATCTAAGACTCAGTTCTTACACCTATCAACCCGACAAAATCTTCCACAGGTATACCCACTAATGTTTAATAATATTCAGCTTAATCCTGCATCATCCTTGAACATGCTTGGGGTTTCATTCACTCGGGACTTATCTTGGAAAGATCATATTACATCTCTTGTAAAATCTGCTTCCAAGAGATTGGGTGTGCTAAGCCGACCCGCTCTTTCTTTACCCCTGCACAATTGTTGACTCTATACAGGGGTTTTATCCGCCCCTGTGTGGTGTACAACTCTCATGTTTGGGGAGGCTCCCCACATACAGCTCTTCTCAATAGGTGGAGTCAAAGGCTTTTCGTCTCATTAACTCTCCTCCTCTTACAGACTCCCTTCAACCTCTGTCTCTTCGCCGCACTGTTGCATCTTTATCTCTCTTCTATCGCTACTTTAATGGTCACTGCTCCTCTGAACTGTCTGCTTGCATTCCTCCACCTCTACGACGGGCGCGTAGCACCCGTCTGGCAGCATACTCTCATCCCTTTTCTGTCCAACTCTCTTATGCAAGAGTTAACCGTTACTCCCAGTCTTTCATTTATGCAACAGGTCAGCTCTGGAATTGTCTCCCTCTGTCTGTATTTCCTGCTGCCTATGATCTCCAGTCTTTCAAACGCAGTGTGTCCAGACATCTCAAAATGATCGGATCTTGAATTTGGCTCTCTATTGTATTTTGTTTTTCTCTTGGAGGGAACTGTTACTGCGAGCTCATGGCCTTTGGTTCCTTCTTCCTCGCATAAAAAAAAAAATTTGGTCCTGACATAAGGTGAGAGTGACCAGCCTCACTCATCCCTGAGTGGCATTAAGTGAGCAATAAACCCCAACCATCCCTTGGACATAAACCTTCACCGGCTCAATCTGATTGGATTGCCATAATTACCCAATAAACCACCAGGGACCAAAATTTGGTTATATGGTTACCACCCGAATAGTAAATGGATTCCTGGCGTACAGGAAACCATTTGCTTTGTCGCACAGTGTACAGTCACCCACAGGCAGAAACAAGAGGAAAAAATGAAGGAAAGAAAGACGTAAGAGGGAGTGTAAAGTCACCAGTAGGCAGAAGGATGTGTAAAGAATGAAGGAAAGAAAGATGAGGATGATAGGAAAGATGGATGGAGGAAAGAAAAGGGCAAATATGTGCAGGTGTATGATATGTAGGAGGACTACTGTGCCTTGGGACCAGGCTGTGAAGCCTATGCCCAGAGTCAAGCACATTAAAAAAAAAAAAAAAAAAAAAAAAAAAAAAAAAAAAAAAAGGGGGGGGGGCACCCGAGAGCTGTACTTCATCGAGTGAGTGGATGGTGAGCACTCCAACTACCACAAATAATAATAACAATATAAACAATAATAATAATAATAAAAGTAATAATAATAATAATAATAATAATAACAAGCCAGTAGGTGACGATGGCCAGCTCCTAGTGGACCAAAGCGACTGGAAGTGAGTTTCGGTATTAAAGTCACTCATGTATGGCGGTACTGAAGGACAACGTCCCACCCAAAAATCATGGCCTTGGCTTAATAATCATTGGTGCCTTAGTATCTCGTGCAAGGAAGGTTGTAATTTTAGCATTTTTCATCTTTTCTGTCCTTGATGACCTTTGGCCCCCTGATCTGGCGGATATAGGTCATGCATGTACGAAGCAAACTTTTGTAGTACTGATGAACGCCTATAAGCATGCAAAGTTTCATCTGATTCCATCAACCTACTCTGCAGTTAAGGAACATGAAATTAGCAGAATGGCTCACTAGGGGTAAAACTTCTAGGTGGTGCTGCCAGCAACTGAAAGTGTGTTTCGACACTACGTGTCATTTTAGTATGAATGAACTTCAGTGCAACATTCCACCTGCGAATCATGGCTCTCGTTTAACAATCTTCAGAGCCTTAGCATTCTGCGCAAACATAGTCATAATTTTAGCTATTTTCATTATTTTCGCATCTGATGAGACCTTTGACCCCTGACCTGGCCAATGTAGCACATAGCTGCACAACAGAAAGTTGTAGTACTAGTCAATATCTATAAGCATGCAAAGTTTCATTGATTTCCATCGTGCCTCTGGGGAACTAGGGGTGTATTTTCAAAAACCAAATAATGGTTGCTAGGGATGCTGGGGCCAATCTTTGCAGGGTTGCCACTCGAAAACTAGAGGACAGAGAAAAATTATGGCACACTTCCCATAGGGAATGGCCTCAAGATTACTCCTAAAGAAGTCAGAGTTACCTACACCAATTAGTAATGCCGCTACAGCTCAAAACTTTAAAGTAAGAAAAAAGCGGTTTTCTGCCGTTGTTAGGCAACTACTCGCTGCCTAGCAACCAAAACCTTGCGGACACAACTAGGTCATAGGCTGGTCATTGTGTCTAAGTTTGGTCAGAATCGGTTAATTCTGAAGGGTATAAGTGCCTGCCACAATTAAACAAGAAATCAAGCAAGAAAATGCGACTAACAATAAGGGCAGCATGAGGTGGCCAATAACAAATAATGATGATGATGATGATGATGATGATGATAATAATAATAATAAATAATAATAATAATAATAACTAGAGCCCCCCCAGGAAAGAATCATACCAGCCGTGAGCCAATACATATTAGCATAGCTTAGAATATATGACCTTGACCTTGACCTACTATCACCAATTTCGGACTCTAAGAGATTGTCATCCCTACTACACACGTGTAAAAGTTTGATGATATCTCGAGAGGTTGTGAAGTTATCGTGGTAACAGACACACCGACCTTGACCTACTTTCACCAATTTCGAACTCGTGATTGATTTTTTTTCCATTCTACATTCATGTACTACTTCGTGATGATCTCTTGAGCGGTTGCGAAGTTATCAGGGTCACAGACACACACAGACGAATTGAAAACAATACCTGCTTCACTATCACGGCTGGTAATAAAGACATTAATATTAATATCTCAATTATCATCATAATCTTATCATGCAGAGAGAGAGAGAAAGAGAGAGAAGGGGGGGGGTAAATGATACAAGTACTGATGTGGTGGAGTAAGTATATAATTATGGGCAGAGAGAGAGAAGGAATCACCAATAAACTGCGAGAGAGAGAGAGAGACAGAGAGACAGAGAGAGAGACAGAAAAAAAATGTTTACCCCTTCAATATGACGCTGATTTTCATCCTTCGAACTGACTAGCTGACTACATTAAAAGGAACATGGCAGCGTAACAACAGAGGTCATTGCCGCCATACAAGAGTAAAAACAGAGAAACACACACACACACACACACACACACACACACACACACACACACACACACACACACACACACACACACACACAAAGTTAATTAACAAACAATTCTTCTCTGGTGAAATCCCTAGTGGCGAAGAATGAGAAAGCCTTAATTATTCTTTATTAGTGATGTATGGATTCTTACTGTGTTCCTGCTATCGCCAGCTTCAAAGAAATTCCCCGTGACAAAGGTTAAAAACAGCATCTGTACAGTGTACCTACTCAGTACGGTGGTCACTTCTGACCTGTATTGTTTCTACTGCCAGGTGAATTTCTTCAACTTTAAAAGGTTCCCATACACTGAATAAACTAGAAACGGCTTCCACTGATCCCAATTAGTATAACTACGATATTCTGGGTGGTCCATATGTAATGCACCTCTTCCTTTCCGCCGGGTGATTTCTCACGTGTTGCTGAGACGGTTCAGAGAGCGTTATTAATGTCTATCCTAAATCATTTATTTATTTGCTACTCCTACTGCCACACTCAGGCCCACACTAGCAGACTGAGCCGTTCCGGCAATACAGAAGGAACCGCCTGGTGAGCCTGTAATGGAGTGCTATTTACGAACCACCATGAATGCGTTTTATTCCTGCCTCTTGTGACGGTGCTAAGGAAATAACCCTTCCTTTTGATCCCTGAAATCAGACAAGAATTCGGAGACACGCAGGGCCAACAGCAGACCTGCCTTTTTCAGATTTCCTTCTCTGAATAAGACAAAATTAGATCCCGTTTTCTCTAGAGCATGAAAAATCTCTCTCTCTCTCATATATATATATATATATATATATATATATATATTCTGCACTATTGGGTCATTGCTATCGAAGGATGAGATTCTTCTCTTTAGTGTTGAGCCTGAACACGTAGATACATGTCCCGAATGATTAATATATATTCGTAGTTAAGCGTGGAGGTACTGATTTCTGTGTACAGTTCTTACCTATCTTAAAATTTGTGATTTTTCTTCTATAATATTTCATATCTTTTATAACGCGAAATATGCGGTGAGGCATTACCGTGGAGTTTCATGTCTGCTCTCTCTCTCTCTCTCTCTCTCTCTCTCTCTCTCACACACACACACACACACACACAAACATACAGATGAGGGGTTGCACATCTACAGTCCGATATCACATACCCACTGATACTATTAACACACGATTATATTAATGAGAAAATAATTGGTAGTTTTGGTGGTGGTGGTGGTGGTGGTGGTGGTGATGGTAGTTGCGACGATGGTGGTGGTAGTAGCTATGGTGGAGGCGGTGGTGGTGGAGATAGTGGTAACTATGATGATGACTGTTTGTTTCGTATTAACCATAATTGCCTTACTTTCATACATTAAAGTTCAATTGCACAACAGGGCATGCCGAAAAAAGTGATGGCGGTGGTAATGGTAGTTGTGATGATGGTAGTGGTAGTAGCTGTGGTGGTGGTGGTGGTAGCTATGATGATGGTGGTTGTTTGTTTTGTATTAACCATAAGTGCTTTACTTTCATACATTAAAGTTTAAATACACAAAAGGACTCCGCCAAAGAAATTACTTGCATATTACTGATGTGGAGCCTACCTTTGACGAAACAGAAGGACAGTATCTTTGGGTAATTCTAAGTCACCGTGTCTGTGTGACTTATATCCACTTCCGCAGTTTCGTACTTAAAGAATGTTGGAAATGTTCAGGTGTTTGTGGAAAAATCTGTTTCCACCTCAATTATCAACTATGATTTTTTAATGCTATATGTTGTGTTAACTGATGGGAGAGATGCTACACGAGATAGTCCACGAAGAATATTTACTGGACGACTGTTCAAATATAAGACGGCTGTTATAAACCCAATGTGTACAAATACTTCAACCTCTGTGCTGTTGTCATTCTTTCATGGAATCTACCGCTCAGTGTCTCATTGTCCTATTTACAAACACACACACACACACACACACACACACACACACACACACACACACACACATTAAATAACCATAGTTGATGACCGTGATGGAAAACTATGAATCCACCAGCCAAATACTGTACTATTATATGAGCCTGAGCATTTTTATCATCCTGTAACTATGAAACTCTCCAGACTGACATTTTATCACACAGCCATTGCAGGAACACCATGTATGATCTACTAGGAAAAAGAAGGAGGAAATTACTCTTCTAGCAACCACAGTTATATATTATCAGTTTCAATCTCGTTCCGTTAAATACTGCACACATTCTTACAATCTACATATCTCTTTAGTGCCATAATTACCCGAAAAACACACTTAGATGATTTCCTTCGTGATATTTGAGGCCCCAAATAGTGACATGCTTGAGATTGATAAAAATACTGCCAAACTGCGACCAAACAACAAAAGTGAAAATGAAAGAAACAGACAATACTGTAAGAGAAGAATGAGAGAGAGAGAGGGAGAGGACCACGGACACAAAATGAAGGGAAACGGATAAAGGGAAGACAGTTAAGCTGGAAACCGGAGAGAGAGAGAGAGAGAGAGAGAGAGAGAGAGAGAGAGAGAGAGAGAGAGAGAGAGAGAGAGAGAAAGAGGATACTGGTTTATCGGAAAAGGAAATGAAGGGAAAACAATGAACAAAAGATACATTACGAAAGGGAGGACAAAAGAGACAGGTACTGAAAGAAGGACAAAGGAGAAGTAGGAGGAGAAACGGACGAAAGAAACAAAGAAGAAACGATAGGGTGAAAAATGGAGAGAGGATGCAAAAAAGATGAAACCAAATAAGACCAAGAAATAACTTCAAAGAACATGATAAACACAGTGAACTTCCCCGGAATTCGAATATCAGAAGAGAGAGAGAGAGAGAGAGACAAAGGACCGGTATACCGAAAAGCAAATGAATGTGGAGGAACAAAAGAGGTACAGAACGAGAGGGAGGGGAAATGAGAGAACAGAACCAGAGTAAAGGAAATAAAGACAAAGCTGAGAGAGGAAGAGAAAAGAAAGGAAGAAGCAGGCGAACAATAAGAAAGAAAAGCAAGAGTATGTTAAAAAATAAAGGACAAGAAGAATGTCGAAATAGAAAGAAAGAAAAGCCAGGAAAGGAGTAACTTGAAAGACGAGGATATACGAATGAATCCTCAGAAAATTTTAATAACAAAAACTGGCAGAGAGAGAGAGAGAGAGAGAGAGAGAGAGAGAGAGAGAGACTGTATGGAATAAAGTTGAAAATATGGAGATTATAATTTGGCGGCCAGAAATCAGATCAAGATTTTTATTTCATGTTTCTTTTCTTAAGTTTATTCTTCTTATTCAGAAAGATTTTTCCCGGCTGAGAATGGCCTCTCTTATTGGTGGTGTTAATGAAGGCTACATTTCACCTCGCTGGTTTGAAAAGGATCTAATATTAATAATACTGCGTGCTGGATTCTTAAAATGAAAAATAAGCCAGCACACTGAAATGGTAGGAATGGGTCGCGATGGAAGACTTGTGGATGGAATGTTTGTGCATGGAATATTAGTGGGTGAAATATTTGTGGGGGTAATATTTATGGATGGAATATTTGTGGACGGATTATCTGTGGGTGGAATATTTGTAGATGAAATATTTGTGGATGGAAAATTTGTGTATGGAATATTTGTGGATGGAATATTTGTGGGTGGAATGTTTGTGGATGGAATATTTGCGTACGGAAAATCTGTGGATGGAATATTTGTGGATGAAATATTTGTGGATGAAATATTTGTGGATGAAATATTTGTGGATGAAATATTTGTGGATGGAATATCTGTGGATGGAATATTTGTGGATGAAATATTTGTGGATGAAATATTTGTGGATGGAATATCTGTGGGTGGAATATTTGTGAATGAAATATCTGTGGATGGAATATTTGTGGATGGAATATTTGTGGATGGAATATCTGTGGATGGAATATCTGTGGATGAAATATTTGTGGATAGAATATTTGCGTACGGAACATCTGTGGAAGACTGAAAAATAGGGATATTAATTAATCCCATCACTACCTTGCCTCACTGCTAGTGTTTATCGTGCTGCACAATTTAATCACCTTAGAATAAACTGACTGAACCGGAGACGTTTGATGAGGACTTCATTAGCTCTCTCAGCACGAAAGTTCTTTCCTGAGATGAATAAGATCGCCTGGAGGCAGCAGTAATAAGCTAAACATGATGTCACGGTATTGAAAGTGCTCACTCTCTCAGTCCGAAGACGTCTTTGTGTGTTATTCTTGCTGTCTCCAGTGAAAGTCATCGAACAGGAAGAGTTTATATACAGTATATATATATATATATATATATATATATATATATATATATATATATATATATATATATAGATAGATAGATATATATAGATATATATATATATATCTATATATATATATATATATATATATATATATATATATATATATATATATATATAATTTGGTTTTACGCCAGGTATCCCCGAAGGGCTAAGGCGTTGCCCCTAGGTAGAGGACTTTGGATTGGAGAGTGTAGCATTTTATGACTGGATGCCCTTCCTGATGTCTACCAATGACCCTTGGGTGGATTCGATCCTCCGACCCTTCGGTCAGAGCGGAGCGCTCTAACCCACTGAGCCACGGCTGCTACACACACACACACACACACACACACACACACACACACACACACACACACACACACACACACACATTCTGTATATATATATATATATATATAAAAGAGAGAGAGAGAGAGAGAGAGAGAGAGAGACTCACTCTCTTCTTCAGTAAGTTTTCCAAAGCTGAATAAAATCGTCTGGCTCTACAAAAAATAAATTTCTCTCTCTCTCTCTCTCTCTCTCAAGAGAAACAAAATTCTTGGAAATTCTCTGTATTCTCCCTGTTTTTCCTGTAAAAAGTATGTAAAGTATTCACTGTCACGACAGGGAACCGACTGAAGTTTTCTTTTACAGGAAGAAAAAGAAACACTGGAATCATCTGCACTATTCTGTCCTTTGTCTTCCTCTAAAAACAAATCATGGTTACAAATAAGAAAAGACATGGAAAGATTCGTTACCCTCTCTTTTCTGCTCATTCTGAATTTACTTTTGTTTTTGCTGGAAGCGTAAGAAACAAAAGGAAACTATTGTCCTCATCTTTTCTTGACCTTCCTACAAAAGATATTCATAGATACGACAGGCAACTGTCTTTCTGTCTTCTTTTCTTATTAAGAGAAATGGAAAGACCCTGATTTATCCTTTCTGTACACTGTTTACATAATTACTCACAGTTACAGCCGAGAATTGACTGTGCGCCTCTGAAACCAGGCCCAGAACAGCAGGCGAAAGCAGAGCTAAGAGGAAAAGTTCGGCAACACTTCTCTGCCTCTTGTGGCAATGGAACGTGGCACATGAACTATTTTTATGTGACAGCATAATGACGCACACAACAAAAGTGCATAAGGTAGAAGGACATTCGTTGGCATTTGGGAAGAAGTAAGAAATACGGAAAACAGGCCACAGTGGTGTTAGAGGATTATAAGTGAACTTGAGCTCATGGCTGGATACTCTCCAGAAAATGTACCTGATCATTCTGGGTGTCTTAAAATACAACTAACGAAGCTTGTGAAAATTTTGCTCTGAAATCACAAATATTAGAAATTATTGTGCTCTAAATTTACGTACTACAGGGACGAGCTCCATGTACTATAACGGAATTACTTCGAAACACACCCAGCAACCCGATATATCAATCGCTCCCAGATGTCTAAAACCATAGTGCTCTTTTGGATACTGATTTACACGACTGTTTCACGTTCACCTGGAAGACAGTCTGTTTCTGTAGGAGGTTAAATTTTCATTGCCGACTATCTGTGTTTGTCTTTCTCTCAAACAGATATTCGCAAACTAAATTGTGAATTATGATGAAACTGTGTCGGGATGGTCTGACTGACCTAATGATGCTGCGGTTAAAATGTAGTGAAAGCATAGTCAAAGAAACTAGTAACTTCTCAGTTACGTCTGCTGAAAATTTACAACAATACAGTGAATCTACTAGTGTGTGAATCAGACAGTTCGATTTTTACACTCTGTATTTGTGGAACTTTGATAGGATACTAGTGTCTTTGCCTGTTCATCTAATTACTAGGGACACAACTGCGCTCTTATTAAGTAGCTGAGTACAGGATGTTTCAACAACTTCATGCACAGTTGCGGACATAAATTACGACTAACATCGAGACAGTGAACAATGACTTTCGAAACCCAGTGAAGCGATATTCGGAGTCCAACACTTTCAAAATATAGGGGACGAGTTTCGTAACTGTTCGACTGAAATAATGTTTCGATATTCATGTTCGCAACTGTACAGGACACCATCTTTTTGCGACAACCTTAAGATTTAATATATCTTAGGAGAATCCTCTGCATAAAGGATCAAATAAAGGCAGGATCTAAGCTCTTCGTCTAATGGAGAAAACTGTCTTTCGAGTTGACTAAAATTGTCTGTAGAGAGCAATAATAAAATGCATAAATTGCTGTTGATGTAAACGCAGTTTAAACTGTTAAAAGAAATACTTTGACATGGTTTGACCATATGGAGAAGATGACTAAATGCGCGTATGAGAAGTGTATGTGAGTGAGGTGGAGGCGGAGAGGCGGAGGAAGAGACCAAGGATGAGATAAAGGGATGATGTGGAGAGACATATGAAAGGGAGTGTGAGCTGGAGAGAGGGCAGCCAAATATCAGAGGACAGGACGACATGGAGGCAATTTGTTTGTGGCCTTGCCTTACGGTGTTAAAGCGTCTGGCAACAACAAAAAAAAATAGATGGCTAGACTGATTGATTGATTGACAGATAGTACGTCCTCATCCTGAATGGGTTATGGTCATCTGGAAAATATGAAGACTGGTCTTAAATCTTTTTTTAAGTCGACCATATACACTTTGCACAAAAGTTCATGATACTGGGAAAGGACATGTCGCACAGTGGCCCGGTTATAGAAATCCCTCTAATCTCCCAGCCAATTATGGACCGCATGAAAAAGCAAATTCAGCCTGTTGTCCGCAGGGTTCACGTCCAGATAAGCCCTAGGCGACAACAACAATAAAAACAGCAACAACAATAATAATGACAACGACGACGACGACGACGACAAGGTGATGACAACGACTGTTCTTGAGGGAGGTGAGTGCATGCTCTACTGAATGTCTAGTTCATTTATGCATCTGTTTCCATCACCAAGGTTGATACAGACAGTTATTTCACCCGTCAGTTAACTGTCGTCCTCCCCTCCCCCCTCCCAGCACAGCATTACAATGGCCTAGGAAAATAAATAAGAATATTAATGCTCTGTCTATTGTTCTAAGAATGATATAAGCAACTTACATGAGGTGTACTGATAAAGCAGGCAATTTAAAGTGTTTTGGGGCTGCCACTACAAACAGACGGTGAGAAACTGATTTTCAGACGGTAAAAGTGTTGATCTTAACCCAACGTACTTAAGCAGTAGTCTGTGAGCTGAGAACATTCACAATCACACACAGGTTCAACTGACAAGGAAAACACCCAAACATCCCACCAGAAAACGAGACTGCAAGCACCGAGTTATGTCCAGTTGTCTATTTTTATTTCTAGAGACGTGTCAAGAGCTCTACGTTCGACGACATTGGGGATCAGCGATACTTCAGCGTTTGATGTTGCGTGTCTAGTATTTCTGTATAAGCTAGAGATGTTAACTGTTACTTTACTAAGAGATACAACAGAATACACGGTTTTTGTAAACAAACATGTAGTACGGAACAGTGGGTCGTGATTTCAGTTTTTCAAATGGAAGAAGTTATACCCATATATACAGATCTTGATTACTGTGATAGTACAACAGTTTCGTCCCAATTTGGATTCTCTTCTGGTAGAAGAAATGGACCAATGTCGTGCATAGATAACGAATTAAAAATGCTGAAGTCCATCTTTCACTGGGTACAGTATATCAAAGCTCTCCGTCCTATGTTTCGTGTTGCAATGAAAAGCAGGAGTCTCGATAATTTTTCGTTTATCGTTTCCTTTGTTTCATTTTATTTTCTTACTTAAACATTTCCAGGTTCCATAACTTACCCTCAGCTCACTTAAATCATCTCATGATCGCGCAAATAAAATTCTACAATTGTTGCCATCATGTAAACATTAACGAAGAAATGTTAACACTATTATGTTTCTATACTCACCCTCAACTTTAGTGAATTTGTCTGGTAATAACCCCTAATAAAACTAGAGCAGACACGACCATGCAAGCGTTAATGGAGAACTTATTACAATGCTCACAACGCTATAACATATGGGCTAAATGAAATCAAGTGGTGTCAACCCAAAAATTTTTATAAATGCATTAATAGTTTCTAACATACGTGGGTGTTGGGTCACAGTTTGGTGCATTTTGTGTTCTTCAGAAATATAGTGCCGCACACTGAAAAAAAAATCACTTAAGTAACACCTATTATAGTCTCTATATGCTTTCGAACGATGTGCCCAGGTATGTTGTAGGTTTCATACAGTAGTTTACCAGCTAAGGTGTCAGTGCTCAGTTCTGTGCATTTTGGCTCTTCAGCAGTATGAGAAAAGTCACTGAAAAAACTCTTATACATTTTCCGTGAGCTTTCCATTTATGTGCGTGGGCACAATTTAGGTTTAACAAATTCCTAGATAACTGAGATTTGATCCTGTGCTCAGCCATTCAGTTTATATTTGAAAGTGTTCGTGCTTGCGTCACTCGCTCGATCAATAAAGAAATGTAACTAGAAAGCGTTCAGAGAGCGCATACCTCCTCCAGTGCCATTGCCAAAAGGATCCGGATCCGAATCCGTGGAGATAAATTTCCGAATCCAGATCCTCCCCCAAATTTAATCAATTCTTTCTTGGTCTATGGCCCACCTTTCCACAAAAATTCATTTGAATTCATTGAGAACTTTTGGAGATCTTGTGCAGGATACTCCGGATCCTGATTTAATAATTTCTTCTTTGGCCCGTGGCCCACCCTTGCACAAAATTTCATCAAAATCCGTTTGCAACTTTTTGGGTAATCCTGCTAACAGACAAACAAACAGACAAGCAAACCAACGCGAGGTAAAACACAACCTCCATGGCGGAGGTATATATCAAAATATCATCGTCGACACAGTCGTCGTCAAACGTTAATCTTCAGTCATTAGTCATTGTGACCCTCTTTCCCAGCTGAAGATAGGGTGAGGTGGGTCTAAAACCAGGGAAGTCAGGTTAAAGTGGGAGAACTGCCCATAGCATACTCAGTTAAACAGGCCACACAGTCACTCATGCATTCCTTAAGCCACCAGAATCCTGGCTGTCCAACAAAATCCTAACCATCAGCACAAATCTAAAATGCATAACAAGTGTTCCTCGTTATATGCCAGGACTGAGTTCCAAAATATTAAAACTTTTCCCATACAGTTAGGGCTGCAAATTGAGGGATCTGGTAGATCAGTTTTATTGGTATGAGTGAAAACGTGAATTGAAATATTTCTGTAGTTTACAGAGTAGTTAGCATAAAAATATGAATATTAAATGAATACTAGAGGGGTAGTGAAACTCTGCTGTAAAACTGTAGATAAATAGATCAAAAGATTAATTAGCATTGTCTTCTTTTGTTTCATTCTTCCCTTTCACATACGATTGTATTCAGATTTGGTGAGATTTTGCTAAAAGGAGTTAGATACAGCCATCAGTAACCCATTCACTACTAAAGGTCGTTCCTTAGTTGGTGCCGCAAGCTGGGGATATTGGCAGATCAACTTCATAGACGCCACTGTAATTATAAATGGCTGTATTTGTGTTATTGAGTAGGTAGGAGCAGAAATGAACACACACACACACACACACACACACACATATATATATATATATATATATATATATATATATATATATATATATATATATATATATATACCGGTATCGTGTGTGTGTGTGTGTGTGTGAAGTGACCTCACTATAAGAGTAGAAACAAAAGATAAATCATTGATACTTTTTTGTTTTTTTGTTTCATTTTTCGCTTGCAATGACGATTTATTCATTTAATAAGAAATTGTAATTGGCGGAGGGATTCTATATAGCCTTCATTAAACCTTTTCCTACTAAACGTCCCAAGTTGATGAAAATCGTCTGGTTGTAGTAATCTGACTAAACTGAAAAAGACGCCATCTTCGTGAAAAGTATAGTCGAATGATGAAGAACTATACTTTGTCCGGTGCAACACCTCAGAAATACCACTTCTCCATTTTGAATGCCGAAAAGAGAGAGATTTGCGCTAGCTTTGATGCTAGTTGCGAAAAATTGCCATAGAAAGGATGTTTAGCCATAGTTCTGTCTTACTCTGTTATTTAACTGCTGGAAATAAGTTACAAAAAGACGAAGACCTCCTAGAAGTGAACTCAGCCATGATCAGGAAACTAGTTTTCTCTTCTAACGCCAGACGATTTTATTCATCTGAGGATGTCAGTGCAGGTAAGAGAGATATCCTGATACCATTAACCGTCTCATGATCGAAACAACTCAGGTATGCTATTGCACCTAACGCCGGTCGATATTAGTCATCAGAGAATATCACAGTAGTTTGAAAGAGTTAAACTGTCACCATTAACGGTCTCATGATAGGGACAACTATTGTGTACAATTTCAGCGAATCCAGGCACTTTAATTCAAGTGAGAGTGAGTGTAAGTAGCCTGAGACAGCAGAGCCAGCACCCCCATGCCCCCTGAACTGGTATTTAGTCAACCTTTAACCCAGCTGTAGTAATTGTTTCTTAACTTTGCCCAGATTTCTGTTCAGTTATAGTTTATTTCACGTACCGAGTGGAAGAATATGACAATACTATGTATCTACGTTCTTTCCATAGCATTTCTTCATGACTTCCATCATAATCTGTTAATCTTTTGATGTAACTCGGTATTCAGTATTGAGACACGGAAGATTTAGGTGAAGTTTCTCGTAGAGTAAATTGGGTATAAATAAATCGTTTGCCGTTCTATTGACAAGAATGCTACGGTTGTTCCCATCATGACAGGAATAAACAGCAATAGTTTCATTACTTTAGTCAGACTCAAATGTCCCATTCTCAGCTGGATGAAAGTACAAGAAAAGACTGATTGATTGATTACACTAAAAAGATCGTGGCAGCCTAACACCAGAGGTCATTGCCTCCGTACAACAGGAGCACAAGCAGAACACGGATAGCTAAAATATATACATAAATATACATAAACATAGCCTATATACACGACAATATAATAAATATCACTTGACTGTCTACAAACATGAGCTAAAGTTCTCCAACACTCCTTTGGTAGATGTGGCAGTGAAAGGTGTTATTTGAACTATTTATACGTGACAAGTAAGAACCACAACAAAAGAGTATGCGAAGAAAAAAATACTCTTTTTCATTTGGAGAGGAGGAGAAATACGGATGGCAGGACACAATGATGGGAGGGGATTGTCGGCAAACTTTTGGTTTTGGCTAGACGAGTTAATTGCCTACATTCAAGCACTTTTACACATCTTCAACTGAATAAATTTGTCTGGAGTTAGCTCAGATGAAATGCTAGAGTTCACTTGACCATGAGAGGGCTGATAGAATGAATATTTTTCGGAAGTTTTTTCTTCTTACCTGCAGACGATTCTGTTAGCTAAGGAGAGGTTTTCCGAGCTAGAGGGGTTAGGTATAACCTTCATTATCCTTTTAGTAAACTGCATGCTCTCGTTAGGTAAAAAGTCGTCTGGTAGCAGCAAATATGAAATTAAATAAGAAATCATTGCCATCCTAATACTGCCAGACCACGTGATTCTATGTTGTTTTATCCTTAAGCGGGCCTATATTCTCGTCCTTTTGCAGCTTATTTCAGTTGCGTCAGTGGGCGAATAAGACAATGCCATGGTTTTGCTGCCTTTCCATAGCACATCTTCGTGACAAGCATCATATCTTATCAATAATATTGTTTTACAACTCAGCATTCAAGATGGAAACATGACAATGTTAGGGCAGGTTAGCGCAAAAGCAGTCCATTTGGTAGAAATCCTTAATAGTGAAAGGGGGTTGATGAGGGCTGCTTTTAACTAGTCGAGATTGAAAAGTTTCTCCTAAGTTATGAAAATAAAGCCTGCTAATTTGTAAATGTATAATAAAACTAGAGTAGTTTTACACTGAAGCCGAGATTTACATTTTGCATCTTATTTCCCGTAGATGAAAGGAAGAAAAAGGCAACACTTCGAGACATCCTTTTCCATGGCACTGCTCTGTGACTAGCACCTACTCTCTTGTTAGGCTTTTGGCACAATTCAGCATTCAAGATGGTGAGATGGCAATTTTAGGCCAAGTCAGAGTAAAAGGGTACCGTATAGGAGAGACAAAGACAGTAGATGCAAATAAACTTTTACTTTGACCAGGACCCATAAGTGACTGTTCTCAGACTCTTATCTCATCATTCCGGTCGTACCATGAACGCTTCCAAGTTTGGTCAAAATCACATTAAAGCTAAGTTGACTTTGTCGAGTGACGTTGACCTAAAACCTATTGTTCTAAAAACGATGGACCAGTGTTTTCCCTTACAACAGGTTTGGTTGAAATCGGATGAAAAGTGCCTGGGAAAATTAATAATAATGATTACAACTATACTCCCTTCACCTTGGCTTGGCCCAGATTCTTGTCCATTGGCAGCTTTTTCCACGTAGTTCCATGGCAGAATAGGACAGTGTTATGACTCTACATCGTTTACAAATCACATTTATGTGACCAGCATAATATTCTAGTATTAATTTATTGCTAGAACGCTGTATTGAAGATGGAGAGAGGGCAATTTTAGGCTACGTTTAAAGATAAATAAGTATTGGTACCATCTTCACATACATACGGTAGTTATAAGTTAGTCAGTGACAAACTGTAATTTTCAGATGCTTGTCATAACAAAAGCAATCATTTGTTGAAAGACTCAACACCTTTAACCACCATGATTTTTTCTTTTACTTATTGCCACCTTCATACGAAGAGAGAGAGAGAGAGAGAGAGAGAGAGAGAGAGAGAGAGAGACACACACACACACACACACACACACACACACACACACACACACACACACACACACACACACACACACACACACACACACACACAGACTGACTGACTGACAGTCTTTCTAAGTTCTGTCTGTCTGTCTTTCTTATCTGTCTGTTTTTCAGTTTGTCTGTCAGATAGCAATAACCCCGTCAGTCGTCGAGATCCTTCCTAATTTGGAAAAAAAAAAAAAAAATCTTTTGGCGGTGCTTTAACAAAATTGAAATGAACACTAGCACTGTGCCTTCTGGTAGACAAACAGATCCTTTGTTGGTCGCGATTACTCTAGCATTGTACTTGGGTTAACGATTTTGTAGTTGAGGCAGTCACAGCAGCCTGAGCAGCCAGAATATTAAAGCTACAGCAGGTCTTCGCACACTGTCTGATATCTAAAATAACATTACAAGTGTGGACGCCTGTGGTTTTGATATTTGTCTACCTGCATATTGTACTGTACACCTAGTTTCAAGATATCTTTATTTACATTTATTATCATCTACCTCTGTTTGGGCCATCATGTGTTTTCTTACAGCTCAAATACGGCTTTGGGAATGTCATGATGGTCATTTGGTGGCATCATGTCCCCTGCTGCCGGACCCTTTGTGTACTTATCTCAAATTATTTTAATGTACATTATCTATCACTTGTCTATTTTTCTTCCATTATCTGTTTCCTTGCAACTCAAGCGCAGTTTTGGGTGAGTCATGATGATGATTTGGCAGCATCATGCTCCCTGAGGCCGGATCGTGAGCGCCATATTGGTCCTTCATCCCCCCCCCCCCATCCCCAAGTGATACTCTGGCGGATATTGGACGTTGGAGGTGACACGCTTCCCCAGTTCAGGGTTCCTATCCTCTTAAACTTTTCTTACGGCATCGAGGGGGGGACGAGGAGAAGTATTTATAAAAAATCTTAAACTTTTCACACCCACGTACGCTGGATCAAAAAATTATCACCCCAAAGGGCTCCGAAGCTGTGAGAAACTATCAAAAGAGTTGGGAATGTTCTAAGATTAATATTTCATAATTTAACTATTTTCGCGTTACTAATGCTGACTCGAAAATATAAGAAGCATGCAATACAGCGCATCCCCATGAAAGAAAGTTTACCAACGTGGGGTGGAATCATCGGCATTTTGCAACTGCCATCGTTTGTGTTGTCAGACTGTTTCAGCGGAATGTGCACCAATATTTTTTTTTATCAACTGCAGGCTCATTTAACAGTATTCTTGCTACTACCAGGCAATTTTTTCAGATTTAGGATTTACTTTTCGAACAAGAAAGATTAAATATGGTCTTCATTAAATTTTTATCGATTAATGGGTCTTCTCTTCATCTACATAAAATCGCCTGTTGGTAAAAAGAATACTGTATACGAGTAAAACACGTCACCGAGCTAAGAGGTTGAATCAGTTTTTATGATAAAATTAACCTCCATATCTTCCTAATTTGTTGACATACGCATTAATCCAGTGAGGAGTGGTCACAAACAAACCGCCTCCAAGTCGCTTTGACTTATGCCATTAGGTTGCCCTCCCTCCAACTCACATCACCCTCTCTCATATCTTTCCACTCTATGCCTCCATATCATCCTTGGTCTCCCCCTCCTCCCTGATTTCCCTCTCCCCCTCTCCTCCTCTAACTCACACACAATCTTCTGGTAAGTCTCTCATTCTTCATCCTCTCCACATGGCAGTTCATTATTCTTTCCGAGAAGGAGAGTATGATTCCACCCCTTTTGCTTGTTAGTTTATTTGTCTGTCAGCAGGATTACTCAAAAACTAAGAGAGAGATTTGGACTAGATTTGGTGAGCAGATAGCCCAGGTCCCAGGGAAAAATCGATTAACTTTTGGGACCGATCCGGATCGTATTACAGATTCTGGCCCCAGAAAACACTTTTGCTAAACTCTAATCAGTGATGAAAAAGCCTAACCCAAAATGAAGAGTGGTTTGGAAATTACGTTGCCCTCGTCGAAGAAATGCGTTCCACTAAGTGTCCCTCTAATTTTCTGAAAGTACTTTATCTGAGCGGGTTTTACTCATTCATACAAAGTTGTCTATTAGTTAACCCCTTCACTACTATAATACAA
The DNA here is from genome assembly GCF_032717465.1 of Coenobita brevimanus. Taxonomy (NCBI): domain Eukaryota; kingdom Metazoa; phylum Arthropoda; class Malacostraca; order Decapoda; family Coenobitidae; genus Coenobita; species Coenobita brevimanus. Next base: position 32,848,723 of record NC_136991.1, on the reverse strand, counting down.
AGATATACTCATTAAAATACCACTCCCTCCAGACAATCAACTTAAAAAGAAAATCTAATAAAGATGGGGTTAATTTAGGTTTGATCTAACCCATGCAGCTAGAAAAGTCTCTCCTGTGGTAAATGAAGTCGTTTGCAAATAGCAAGAACTAGAGGGGCACTCACTGGAACGCATCTCGCCGACAAGAGCCACGTAATTTCGAAACCACTACGGTAAGCATAATGGGTTAGGGTTTCTCATCATTGATTAGGGTTTCTCAAAAAGTGTCTTCCAGATCCAGAATCTGTAATACGACCCGGATCGGTCCCAAAAGTTAATCGAGTGTTGGGAATTTCTGTTGTTTCTGAGTAATCCCACAAACAAACAAACAAGCAGGGGTGAAAACATACTCTCCTTGTCGGAGAGAAAAATATCCGGTCATCTCCTGGGGATCAGATATTCGCGAAATCAAGACTGTAACTTCGATCGGGGCGTTCTAACCACTACACCACCAAGGGGTCCCAACAGTTAATCGACTGTTCCCTGGGACATGGGCTCTACCCATCAAATTTGGTCCAAATCTCTCTTTCAGCTTTTGAGTAATCCTGCAAACTGAATAACAAACAAACAAACAAACAGGGGTGAAACATACTCTCCTTGTCGGAGTGATTAGCATCAACAATATACAAATGTGTCACCGATCTGAAGAGCTTAAGCTAAATTTCAAGATGCAAAAAGTTCCAAATAGGTCATTATTTTCAAAACGCCTCTAAACTGTGGTGGCTGAATCGGTAGAGAGGCGGCCTGCGGTCTTAATGGACCCAGGATCGAATCCCGGCTGGGGCAGGGAACAGTTTAAGGATTTGAATTTCCTGAAAGCAGACTTTCCTGATCTACCAGATGACCCGCCGACATGTCGTAAAAATACCCCCCACTAATACCAATACACCAATCCTGTATGAGACAGCCCTAGCATGTATTCAATATGGATGGTGGGTGTTAGCGCCGAAGTGGTGACATGTGGAGGTGTAGAAGGACTACTGGGCCTTGGGATAGGTCACTGCCCCCAAGAAATAGGCCCTGAAGCCTTTGCCCAGAGTCGGACACGTAAAAAAAAAAAAAAAACTGATTTTATGTTCTCGCCCTATTGTTCACTTTCGCCAGCCCCCAGCAACCAACTCTCTTTTGGTCGGGACAGGTCTAGTATCCTGTCCCATCTTACGTCACACTGCCTCCTTCAACTGGGTCATAAAAGCCTCATCTTAATAAAGTCATCATTAGCTCTCTCATGGTTAGAACAGTTCTTGCAGTCTATTCCTGCATCTTAATACAGTTACCAGTAGCCTCCTCATGGCTGAAACAGTTCAACTAATCTACTCCTGCATATTAAAGGTGTCACGAGTAGCTCTCTCATGGTTGGAACATTTCTAGCAATCGATTCCAGCTAAAGGGGACAATTCTATTTAGCTGAGTGAGTTGGAGGAGCCTCAGTGTTATGCATTTCCAGGAAGTCTTTGGAGGTCTATATATAATATGCATTTCAAATTTTTCGCAGCAATTAATTACTCACAGAACTTTTTTTTTTTTCGATGTGAAGCTGTACGAATGAAAATAAATGAAACTAGCATTTTCATACATACGTAAACACAAGAAAGTTTATGAATAGGTCCGAAGCTACAATCAAGCACTCTTATACACACGCTAAGCTCAAGAACATTTATGAATACGTTGAAAGCTACAAACATGTACTCTATACACACGGTGAGCACATGAAAGTTTATGAATAAATCCAACGCTACAATGAACTTTATACACAGGTTAAGCTCAAGAATATTTATGAATACGTCCAAGGTTACAAACAAGCACCTACGGTATATACACATTAAGACAAAAATGTTTATGAATACGGTCCAAAGCTACAAACACACACGTTAAATTTATGAATGTTTTTGAATACCGGTCACGCTGCAAACAAGCACTTTTATACACACGTTAAGCTCAGGAATGTTTATGAATACGGCTCTAGCTCCTCCAGACAGCGCTTTAACCCACCAAAGTTTTCGACAGGCCATTTTGTGGTCCGCCATTTTTTTCTCTTATTTTATCGGCTCCTTTCTGATAATTTTGTAGCTTCTCTTTTTATCATCAGTGACGGGAGTATGGCGTCTGGCAACAGATAGACATCCGTATTTTCTGCTTCTTTTTCATTGTATTAGTATTTATTTTTCCTTTATTTAGAAAAGTGATGTAAATTCTATTATACTTTGTTATATTCTTACCTCAACCTTTTCCTTTTCGTTGTTATTTAATTTTCACCATTTTCTACTTTTTCCAGCAGAGTAACAATTCTTCTGTTTTATTCATAATTCGCCGACTTAAAAGCTCTTTACTGCTTATATATCAAACCATTTTTATATTTTCTATTATAAACACCCTTTCTACTAGCATGATATTTCTTCATCATATTCTAGCTTTGCGATTTCTGTCTCACTTTATATTCTGTCTTCCCCAAAAGTTTCTTCCTTTCTTTTTACTACATATACTCGTCTCACTTTATAGTCCGTCTTGCCCCAAATTTTCTTCCTTTCTTTTTACTACATATACTCTTACTTTATTTTCATCATTCTATTTCCAAAATAATATTGTCCTTCTTTGTTATATTGCTTTGTATTTACATCTTTTCTCTACAACAAAGACGTCTTACCTCTGTTAGCTTCGTAATTTTTTAGCTGTGTGTGTGTGTGTGTGTGTGTGTGTGTGTGTGTGTGTGTGTGTGTGTGTGTGTGTGTGTGTGTGTGTGTGTGTGTGTGTGTGTGTGAGTCTATCATTCATACCCAATACAGATGAATCCAAAGTCCGATGCAGATTAACGGGTATTTATCTGGACAAGCAAAACACAGATCTTGCCCGTACTATACCAGCCCCAGAACTGAGGCTGCAGTGTTGGAAGCCGGACCACACTTGCTACTAGACCTATGACCAGCACATTTTTGAAAAGTGACGCCCGCTGAGCAGTGCAAAAATCGGCAAGTAGGCCATGAACACACTTAGAATTCCACACTTACACGCTACTAAATATATACATTGTTACCAGTCAAGTTTGTAAGTCAAGAAATAATTAAATCAGGGTTATAAATTTTACCACGTTTAGAGAAACTGTGTCGCCTGATACAATGAGGTAATCTTTATACAAGGAGTTTAGTTACACTGAGGGTGGAAAAATAATTGAGTAAGATATTAACGATATACCGTAACAGGAAAGTGAATGTAGCTACGTCCTTAAGTACAGAACAGTACGATAATTAAAAGGTGTAATGCTGCTAAGTAAGCAATTGGATCCAACCAAATTAGGAAATATAATATCTACAATATATGGCCATGCTAAAAATCACGTTAAAAAGGTGTTATATGAAAATATACAATCGTCACTGGGAATAAAAATTAGAGGGGAATTACATATTAAATCAAGTATTATATAAATGAGAAAATAATAATGATAATAACAAGGAGTATATAGAGATGATGTGTACAGTAAATAATCATTATAATATTTCTAGTAATAATATAGTTTAGGATATTCAATATTCTTCATAACTTCACAGCTGATGTCTATGCTATACGAACAGTATTGAAAATCATACTTATACATGGAATACGAACAATATTGAAAATCATATTAATACATGGAATTATGATCACATAGTATTTGATTACACAAGGACCGCAGGAGTGATGCCTCATAATTACTGAATAATTTCCACACTCTTGTGATTCTTTCCTGATAGTTGTTTTTCCCTGTTATTATCGCAGTATTTACTTCTTCCTTTGTTAATGTTTCACTTAATATCATTTAATAAATCGCCGAAAATAACACTCAACCCTAGAGAGCTCCTTACGTCATTAGTACTGGCAGGTTCTGGGAAGTTAGAGACTGTCTTAACTATCATCTGTGGTATGAATTTCTTCAGTATCAACTGCATGTCCAAGGAATTTTTTTTTTTTTTTTCGTAAAAAGTGACATTTGCTGAATTTAATCATTAGACCCGCCATCTGAAGGCCATCAAAAACTTGTCTGAGTTTGGCAAAACGTTCAGGGATGGTCTTGCTTACTACAATGTCATTTCGGTAGGCAAACAGAGAATGGCCAACCATGCCAATGAATACAGAATGAATTAGTCTCATGAATACTGATGGAGCATTTCGAAGTCTAAAGTGGGGTCATTTAAACTGAAACTGTCCAGATGGAGTACTAAAAACAGTTAGTGGGAGAGACGACTCTTCCATTTCTACTTGCCAGTAGCCACAAAGTAAGTCAAGCGAGGGGAAAACTACATTTTGCTCGCCAAGTGATTCTAGTGATCTATTTAAACTGGCAATGGGGAAAGATCGGGTATAGTGACCGAATTTACTTCACGATAGTCAACAACTGGTCTAAATTCTCCACCTTTGGGGGGTACTAAAAAAAAAAAAAAGTGGACTATTCCACGGACCGACAGAATGTTCAATGACGTCCTGATCTAACATATTCTATAATATCTCATCTCTTTGTTGTCTCAAGCTGTGTAGTAGTCAATATGCTGGAACATAAACTGGCTGAGTACTGGTAACTAATTCAATCTGATATTTAACCAAGTCTGTCTTCCTCATAGGTTCGCCAGATAAAGCCACAACATCTCAAAAGGGCTGCAAAAGATAGACCAGTTGCTCTTTACATTGTGGAAAATCGCCTAAATGAACATGTGGGGCACGGTTAGGAGAAAGAATGGTAGCAGGATCCTTAGAGTTTATGGTATACACACCAAGTGGCTGATCATCATCATTAGTAGTTATAGAGAATGGTACATCCTGGCACATCTTTATAGCCTGTGGGTAGACCAGGAAGTCCCTAATCTTTGTGCCAATTTTAAGCTTGAGTGAAGCACTTGTGACAGTCAACAAATAAAGATAACATAAATTATCCTTCAACACAGTACACAATGTTGACTCGTAAGTTAAGCCATTCACACAACAAGTCTCAGGTAATGTTAGTGCATCCACTCCTTCCTTCGCACGTACAACACAGGCAGAGACTTTTGTGAGCTCGTGTGGCAACAAAATTCTGCACTGTTCTGTTACCGCTCGTTTTGTCTCCACGCATTGTAGAATGTCATTCAGACTAATTGAGGTAGTTACATGAGACGTGTTTGAGTCAACCATTGTGTCACTGTTAGAGGGGTTGTCATGAGTTGTGAGTGAATGCTCCTCTTTACTCTCAAGTAGTGGTGGAGTTATATTAGGTAGAGTGATTGAATTTACTTGAGAAAGGACAGGGCGTGGGTAATCGATGACAGCTACAGAAAATCCTGTACCTATACACCACCACAAGCAGTATCAGACCAATGGAATGTTTAGCCATGGTATATATGCCGATTAAAACATCTGTAGGATACTGGAGATCGTTTGTGACATGAAACTGTGCTATGAAGAGGTTTAATAATTCATCAAGTTGTATCCCTATGAGCGCGTCCACAAGTGTATTCAAACATGTGGTGACAACGCAGCTGGCAACATGTTTGTCTATATGTATGTGTCAGTATTTGGACAGATGTATGTAAGCATGTTACAGTGCAGTTTGAAACCTGCTGGCAGTAGGGGTGATGGAATAAGTGTGTCCATACGAGGCAACTGGGACTTCATCATGATGTTGCCAAAATAATCTGGAGCTGCTGTCCCCGACATGTTTGCATCTTGTTCGTTATTGTGTTGTTTACATCCAATTCTTCCAGCACACGTGTGGACCCGCACTAGGGTAACTCTGCCCTTCACATGAAATTCTGAGCCATCAACGCCTCACAAACGAGTGTCAGGTGGTCTAATCGTTCCTCCAATGATGTTTAGAGAGGATTCTGATATTAAATTTACCACAGGTCCCGAGTCCATGAAAAATGATGTTGGGACCCCTTCGCTCATACCCAAAATAACTGTGCCTTAACGGGTTAGAGGCCCAGCCTGGCGACTGGTGAGCTGAGCATCTTTTGCTATGTGAAATTTTTCCAATAGGTACGCTCCTCTTCCCCTGACCGACGACGTGCAAGATAACGACACTCACCAGTGGTATGACCAGTTGTTTCCTTATGATACATGCAACAGCGGTCGAGAAGGCGCACGCTGTCGCCTCTCCTGACGGTTCCGTGCATGTTTGCGATAACAGCTAGACTTGCAGTGACCAGTGCAACCACAGTACCAGCATACGATTAAGGACTGATTGTCCCGACGCACATTTGACTGGTCAGACTGCTGGCCCCTACGAGCATCTGACCGGTCACTGCCACTTGCAGGTGATCAGCGTCGCGAGCAGAAGCGAACATTGTTAGGGCTACCCTTGGTAGTCAGCCGCAAACGTGAAATTTCCGATAAGGCGGGAGAGGTGTGAATGACATTTAAGTTCTGTCTGTAGTGTGAATGGTTGAGATGCGAGTATCGCGTGACGAGTGACATCTGACCCTAGTCTTTCCTCTATCTTCTTTCAAAGGTCTTACACTTCATCTCCTTGTATGAAACCAATTTGCAAGGCAGTTTCTAGGTGTTTTTGATCCAGGCAATTTATAAATCTAAAGTAACCCATTAAATGACCAAACTTTTTTTAATCTGATAGCATCTCCCCCGCTGTTATGAGATACCCGTGGTGTTTCCTGCAATAGCTGGCTTATCTCAGAGCTCGTAGCATTTGCTACAGTCGGTGCTTCATACAATGTAGCTTCTTTAACAAGATTTTGCATGTTCTTCCCCCTGTGTCTAAGGAGACTGGAGAAAGCAATGAGAACCTGCTTTAGAATGAGAACAACGAAACTTAATTAATTTCTTACAGAATTCATCAAATGCCGTAACCCACCTCCCATGCGCTATTTGCCTTGATGTAATCAGCATTTGAGAAAAGAGATCTTCAGTGGTTTGGTATTTAACTGTCAATTATTGAGGTCAATGTTGCCTTCGCGGAGGAAATCAAAGATGGATATGGAACTATCTTCAGCAGTGAATTTTGTGTGGTTCACATCACCCAAGGAGATGGATTGTGACGGGAGAGCTGGGATTGCCATAGCTGTGAGAGCTGAGGTGGCTAGGTTGGATAGAGCGTGTGTGACGGGAGAGGCAGGTAAAGCAGTGGTACTGGTGAGTGACGGTGTTGGTGGTGGCGCAGTTGTAACAGGAAGAGAAGAAAGAAGCAGTGGTGAACGTGGTGGAAATTGCAGAGAATTACTTGGGGAAGAAGATGTTAAGAGTATCTGGATCTATAGTATTTGGAGTTTCTACAATGGTAGTAGTATTATTATTAGTAGTAGTAGCAGTAGTAGTAGTTGTAGTAGTAGTAGTAAGTGTGGTAAGGGACATTACAGTAGTAGTGGTAGCTGTAGTATGATTGGTAGCTGTATGTTTTGCAAACGATTTACCGTTCCGGAATTGGGTTAAAGCATTATCACTAATCACCTTCACTATCAACCACAATTTGCTGGCAAATAGGAGTAAGATTATACTTGCGGAAGTATGTCACGAATGAAGGGCAGGAAATTTACAATTACAGATATGAGAAGGAAACTGTATTATAGACAATGAGTATTTACAATTACAGATATGAGAAGGAAACTGTATTATAGACAATGAGTATATGAATATGAATTATATACAATGAAAGTGAATGGAGTATGTGCAATGGAAAGTAATGGAAAAGAAAATGGTTTTAAGAAGAGTTAATAAAGTTAGAGGGTAGAATGATTAATAAAAATGGAAAGTTTAATATAGCGAATAAAATCAGATGACTAAAAATATGAATCGCAATCAGTAGAGAATGGAACAATCTCTGCAGAAAGTGAAGGGATGGTAGGATAAAATAAATTAATGTGAGATACATATATACATTGTTATCAGTCTAGTTTGCAAGGAAAGAAATTGCTGAATCACAGTTACGAGAGAGAGAGAGAGAGAGAGAGAGAGAGAGAGAGAGAGAGAGAGAGAGAGAGAGAGAGAAATCGGTTTTCATCTGACTTTATTCAAACTATATGGTTGAAAGTTTGAGGGTCACTCAGTCAGTGAACATATTATTTCCGAGAACAATAATATTAATCAAATGTCAGTATCACTTGACTAGATCAAACTCTGACCTCGCCAAATCAACCTAAACAGTTTTCATCCAGTTGAGGCCAAACTTTGGTTAAGTTTTGAAGGTCAGGCAAGAACGACAAGATTCAAGTTTGAGAACTATCAGCCAAAGGTTAGTGCTCGACCATTGTGTGTGTGTGTGTGTGTGTGTGTGTGTGTGTGTGTGTGTGTGTGTGTGTGTGTGTGTGTGTGTGTGTGTGTGTGTGTGTGTGTGTGTGTGTGTGTGTGTGTGTGTGTGTGTGTGTGTGCGCGCGCGCGCATGTAAGAAAACTAAAATAATTTTATCTGACTTAGATCGAACTTCGTGGATGTGTTGAGGGTAAGCCAAAGAGTATTTTTTACAACAATAGGTCAAAGGACCAGCTCACAAAACGTCAGCTTAAACGGCTTCTATCAGACGTAAACTAAAGTGTTTGGAAAGGTTTAGATTAAAATTACTAGAACGAGGTTCGAATTTGCGATCAATCAGTCAAAGGTCAAGCTCATTGAACAAAGCCAACTCAAACAGTTTTGATCTGATTTGAATCGAAGTTAGTGGAAGAGTTAAGGATTATGCAACAGCGAAGTAATTGTTAGGAGACGAATTTCTCGATGGTGAAAATCACAGATCTATGACAAATATTTGGCCCACAGACCAGCTGGTGGGAATGGGAGTTGCACTGAAGGCTAGTTCTTTGTGTGTGTGTGTGTGTGTGTGTGTGTGTGTGTGTGTGTGTGTGTGTGTGTGTGTGTGTGTGTGTGTGTGTGTGTGTGTGTGTGTGTGTGTGTGTGTGTGTGTGTGATAGATAGAGATATATATTTATATAGATAGATAGATAGATATTATATTCACGGTCTTTTCTGTTTTATTCAAACTGCCACTCGGTGATTTCATGCAGCTTAGGAGGTCTACACACTGGAATAGTCAGAAAATAATAATAATACCATTAATCTTTTCTGTATGACACTTTTCTTTAATATCCCTTTCAGTCCAATGCTGTATATTTCATTTTGTCTCTGGCTATCATCAGACGATTTTATTCAAGTTAGGAAGAGCCTACTGCTCTTGGAGGGGTTAATGAAGCCCTATATCGACTATAAGTCTGAAAAATCTCGTCTGTGCTAATGAAATCGTTTGGAGGTATCAAGAATGCAAAATAAATACGTTATCGGATTGAATGGAAGGAGGTGCTGCCTCAGTCGGTAGAGAGGTGGTCTGAAGTCCTACTGGACCCAGGTTCAAATCCCCGCTGGGGCAGGGCACAGTTTATGGATTTGAACTTCATAACGGCAGGCTTTACTGATCTACCAGAAGACCCGTCGACATGTCGTAAAAATACCCCCGCTAATACCAATACACCAGTCCTGTATGAGACAGCCCTAGCATGTATTCAATATGGATGGTGGGTGTTAGTTTGGAAGTGGTGACATGTAGAGGTGTATGATCTGTAGAAGGACTACTGGGCCTTGTGAACAGGCTGTGAAGCCTATGCCCAGAGTCGGACACATAAAAAAAAAATACGCTTGCACTATCAGATGATTTTACCCAGCTCTCGACATCGAATGGGGCAATCCTTGCACTAGGATGACGTCTTTTATTATTCTCTTTACCTCCAGACCATTTTATTCAGCCTAAAGGAGACTTCTTGCAGTGAAGGTGATACAGATGGCTGTACTCGTATCTATCCTCTGCAGTTCTTACTGTTTCTCCTAAGGTGAATAAATCGCTAGAGGTGGCAAGATTAAATTAAAATTGTCATCATATTACATAGTTATAATTAGAAAATCATAAAGGGATTCTAATTCCGAAAAACTTTTTAATTTCTGACTTAGGTTTCTTTGTGTTTCATAACTATTCAAGATACACATTACGAAAATATACAGGAAATTATGGTTGGCTCCTATCTGAATCACGTTCATTGTGATATATATTTCTCTTATTTATGTTTCATTACAAGTTAAGGTATATTATCACCACAATATTCACCATCAACGCTGTATTCTTTATAGATGCAAGCTTGGTTCTCGAAGCAAGTTTCATTTTTGAGACACATTTTCATTTCTTAGACACGGTTAATAATTATGAGTGATTTCAAACAACAGTTTCATTATTGATTTCCGTAACATTATCCTGATGTTTCCACAAACGTTTCCTTTTCGAGGCTTGTCATCAACAAGAAGCGTTTCATTACAGATACGTTTTACTTTCAACGCATGCTTCATACTCAACGCACGTCTCAGACTCATAACGTGGTTCACATTTAGTACATACTTCATATTCACTGAAGGTTTCAGTCATCCCAAGTTTCATATTCATCGTATGTTTCATATTCAACGTACGTTTCCTATTCATCCCGTGTTTCATATTCAATGAATATTCTCGGTTCGACGAGCTTAATCTTCGACTCGTGAATCGGTTCATTTTAGTGTCAGCTCGCTTCATTGTTGATTCATTTCAATGTCGACTGCCGTTTGTTTTTGTGTTCGTTTGTTTGTTTTAAGCATTTTTTTTTTCATCAACTGTTAGATACAAAATTATAATTTCAGTGTGACGGTGAACATATTAAGTACATTACTGAATCACAGTAACAGTAGCAGCAGCAGCAGCAGCAGTATTTATACTGTACCATTACATTCTCGTCTGTCTCACGTCTTCGAGCGGACAGCGGAAAATGTGAAAAAAAAAAAAAAAAAAAAAAGGACGAAGAATTGGGGAGAGATAAAACATTTTAAGCAGAGAAGACAAGGAAGAACTGAGAGAAGAAATGGAAGGAAATGGAGGTGCACAGAAAAATGGAACACAAATATGAAAAGGAGAAAAAGAGGTTGACGAGAAATACTAATGTGAGGAGAGTGAAAAATGGGAGGACAAAAAGAAGAAATGAAGAAGGAAAGTGGATTGCCTTAAAAAGGCAAGGCGGGAAGACAGAAAACAAAAGAGAAATCAATCATACTAAGGAGAGGAGGAAGGAAGTCAGAAAAGAATAAAGAAACGCGAAGGGGCTTTCAAAGAGTTCAACACCTGCACTCTACAATCCACCTACAACCGAACCTCTGACCCCGTCCTGTCCCCTTGACCTTGAAGCTATTGTTCTTAACTCACATTACATTATCTGGCTGGACACTTAACCCTTCCATCAAGTTTGGGATGAATTGGGTCCAAAGTGCTTAAGCTGGTCTAGCTTTGTGACCTTGATCGTTGACCTACCCCCTGTAATGTTCTCAAAATACAGTTACAGTACTTCATCCTTGGACAACCTTAAACCATTCCATCAAGTCTGGTCCAAATCGAATGTGAACTCGGAGTTGAAGGGTCAACCATTTGACCTTGCCCTATGACCTTTACCTCTGACCAACTGTTCTGGAAATTGAAACACGCCATCCATTCCCGACCATTTCATCAACCTCAATATAAATTGAATCAAAACTGGCTGAAATGACCTTGGCCTTGACTTATAACATGATCTTCGTCCAAAATTTAATAATTTGCCTATCACAGTCAAGTATTATTCCAGTGTTGGTGCAATTCTGCTTTGTAGCTTTTCCATAATTTCCAAGGTTTGTATTATATGAGTGATGCCACAGTTCTTGTAACTCTAAAACTGTAAAAGTATATCGAGCGCTAATGAATTCCTTTGGAAGAACTGGCGCTTTTGAGAAACAAAAGACCATATTTTATGATTCAAACATACAAAAGCAAAACGAGACAGACAGACAGACAGACAGATACAGGAAAAAACAAATAGAACACACGACATACTGGCTCTGCAGGTGCATGTCCAAGTAAAGTATAGAGAAATGAAGACGATAAAACAGAGGAGGGTAGGAAAAGAAACAAGATATAACGATGAAACGTAAATTACCGACACACCGAGTACAATAATAACAAAAAATGACGACAATGAAATTAACAACAGCGCTATGAAGCAACTAGCAAAGCAAAGAATGAACCAAGGTTTAAAAAATGCAGTAGCAAAGGAGAGAGAGAGAGAGAGAGAGAGAGAGAGAGAGAGAGAGAGAGAGAGAGAGAGAGAGAGAGAGATCCAGCTACACTATCTTTAGCACAAAACACATCACGTATGTATACATCCATGAATACGATATTGTTTGGAACATTGTTATACTGGGAGGGAGCACCAGTGTTTTCTGTTACCTGCTTGTTTTGTGTTTTATATTGTTTTCTTTTGATATCTATTGACCTGAGTGTTTTCACAGCTCTCAATGCCTGACTTATTCTGTATGCTAGGCTATTCATAAACCAGGCTTATAAAACTGCCACGATGATTCCCTTTCCATTCAGCATGAGATCACAGTTTTGAGATGTACAGCCAAAGAAACAACTACCTTCCCAGTTCCGTCTAAAAAAAAAAAAAAAAAAAAAAGATCTAGCAAAATTCAAGGAAAACCATCTCTCTTCTACTGCGTGCATCACATGGTTCCATTCCTACCTCCGCCAAAGTGGCTGTTTTATTCCCGCGTTGGTTTGTCTGTTTGTTAACAGGATTACTCAGAAAGTTACGAACGGATTTTGATGATGTTTTGTGGAAGAGCGAGCCATGGGCCAAAGGAAGAGATGTTAGAACTTTGGGCCGGATCCGAATCCGGATCTACAGTAGTCCGTAAAATATCTCCAAAAGTTCTCAATGAATTTCAATGAAATTTTGTCGAAAGGTGGGCCATGGACCAAGATAGAATTGATTAAATTTTTGGGAGGATCCGGATCCTGGATTACTCAAACCATTATGAATGGATTTTGATGAAATTATGTGGAAGAGTGGGCCATGGGCCAAGAAAGAAATGAATAAATTTGGGGGCGGATCCGGATTCGGATCCTATATCCACAGATCAAGATCCTTTTTAATGGCAATGGCATTGGCGGAGGTATGCGCTGTCTGAGCGCTTTCTAATTAAGCTATGTATTCGTCAAACTTTGGCAAAATGCTTCTGTCGCTGTACATTTTTTTTTTTTTTCCGACTCTGGGCAAAGGCTTCAGGGCATATTCCAAAGCCCAGTAGTCGTCCTAAACACCTCCACATGTCACCACTTCCGGGCTAATACCCACCGTCAATACGGAATACATGCTAGGGCTGTCTCATACAGGACTGGTGTAGTGGTATTAGTGGGAGTATTTTTACATGTCGGCAGGTCTTCTGGTAGATAAGTAAAGTCTGCTTTTATGGAAATCAAATCCTGCACCAGCCGGGATTCGATCTTGGGTCCATTAGGACTGCAGCCCGCCTCTCTACCGATTCACCCGCGCCTTTTCCAATATTTTGTTCCAGGTAATGCAAAAGGATTTTATTCACCCGGAGTGAATCATAACACCCTTCGTATTAATACCATCAAATTATCGGGAAAGAATACGAATAAAATGACTTAATGAAGTCCAGAGTCATATCATCCTAGGTGTGCCTCAGGCTAATTTCTGGATATTAGCTGCTGCTAAGGCTAAATGGCTAACAATGCTGTACCATTATGCCATCCAAGTGCAGGATATTTCTGCAGCCTCAGGTCTCCCCAGCAGTTATAATGCGTTTACAAACAAGACTTCTACTCCCTCGCAAGAACAGTTGCCTTAACTTAAAATTAACTACTCTGGTAATCAGCGAAAACTAAAACAGCAAGTAGGTTACAAAAATGGAAGCAATGGTGTTCCTCCAAGCTAGACCCTGTATTGGATCATATACCCCCGCTAGGTTACAGGAGCGCGCTACCACTCCCGGAACGGCAGTCCCGGGCGAGGCTCGAACTTGCAATCCCCCGATTACGAGCTTGATGCTCTACCACTGAGCCACCGTAACTCCAGCAAGGTTTTATATAATTTCATTCATTCATTGCCAGACGCCATGTATCCCAAACGGGGTGGTCAAGGGCTTAGAGTTAATTGTTTTACAGGGAGGGGCACTAATCCTGCACCAACCCCACTTGACACGTAGGCATGCCAACAGCATCTTTTTTTTTTTTTTTTTTTTTATGACCGACTCTGGGCATAGACTTCACAGCCTGCTTTCAAGGCCCAGTAGTCCTCCTACGTACCGCACACCTCTACATGTCACCACTTCGGCGCTAACACCCACCGTCCATATTGAATACATGCTAAGGCTGTCTCATACAGGACTGGTGTATTGGTATTTTTACGACATGTCGGCGGGCCTTCTGGTAGATCAGTAAAGTCTGATTTTATGAAATTCAAATCCTTAAACTGTTCCCTGCCTCAGCGGGATTTGAACCAGGGTCCGTCAGGACTGCAGGCCAACTCTCTACCGATTGAGCCACCGCCTCCCCTCTGGTGTTCCCAGGCGGTCACCCATCCAAGTACTAACCAGACCCAACGTTGCTTAACTTCGCTGATCGGATGGGAAGCGGTGTACTCAACGTGGTATGGCCGTTGGCATACATTTACAAATATACATACACACACACACACGCGCGCACACATAGTACACATATATATATATATATATATATATATATATATATATATATATATATATATATATATATATATATATATATATATATATATAATTCACCAGGCACAAGCACTCTCAAGCACACACACACACACACACACACACACACACACACACACACACCACATGCACATACACTCTGACCCACTAACACACATTCAAACCCTCAGTCCCTCACACACACACACACACACACACACACACACACACACACACACACACACACACACACACAATTACACCCTCACTCACTCAAAAACACACAAACCCCCTAACACACACACACACACACACACACACACACACACACACACACACACACTGAAAAACAAACCAAGCATAAACACAGGCAGAAGATAACTAAATGCTGAAATTCAAACAAAAAGAAAAACAAAGCAAAACAAACGACGAACAGAAATAGATAACATACGAATATAAAAACTACGATAAAACGAATGAAACAGAGAGAACCCGGGTCGCGAACTGTTGATGCAAAAGCGTCACTCAGTAGGCCTCTGCTAAGCCTTGCCACGGAGCTGCCATACAACGTTTATGACGGAGTTCACTGTGGGCTGAAATGAGACTAAAGATAAATTAGGTCGACCCCATATGGCCTTAACCTTTCACCTCTTGACCTTGCTGACCTAATCACTTCATCGTCCAATCATACTGTATCACTGACAAAAGTTTGGTCGAAATCCGAGTAGGGGTTCAGGAGATATCATGCCCACGCCCATATGACCTTGACATTTGACCCCTTGACCTTGCAAACCCATTAAGTTCATCCTCCTCGTCCTTTCATACTGTATCACTGAAAAAGGTTAGGTCAAAATCCGTTGAGGGGTTCAGGAGATATCGTGCCCACATCCATATGATCGTGACCTTGGACCCCTTGATCTTGCTGACCTAACCAGTTCGTCGTCAACTCACACTGTATCATTGACAAAAGTTTGGTCGAAATCCATTGAAGGTTCAGAGGATGTCGCGTTCACTTCCATATGATCGTGACCTTTGACCTCTTGTCTTTGATGACCTAATCAGATCATCTGTACTTCAATTGTTCCTCCCGAAATACTCGGGCTGCTGGAAGCGCCCATGAATTCACACTCTCTCCCCCGCAAGCAGAACCTCTGCTTATCAAAATTCATTTAACCCCAGAACTACTACTCTCTGGAATTCGCTTCCTGGGAGTTGTTTCCCACAAATATTTGATCCACTTCAGTTCAAGTCCAGTTGTTATGGGCATTTTATGAATGGAGGATGCCTTTAGGCACATGGACTTTTTTTTCCCCTTTGTTTTTCCTTCCTCCATTCATTATCTATTAATAATATAAAAAAAAATCACTGTATCACTAACAAAAACTTGGTCGAAATCCGTTGAGGGGTTAAGGAGATATCGCACCCACACTCATATGACCGTGACCTTTGGCCCCTTGGTCTTGCTGTCTAGTTTATCGTCCCTTCATACTTTATCACTGACAAAGTTTGGTCGAAATCCATCGAGGGGTTCAAGAGATATAGCTCCCACAAAGATAAACCAGCTCGACCCCATCTGACCTTGACGTCTGACCCCTTGACATAGCTGATCCAATCTGATCATCATCTCCTCATACTACATCACTGACAAAAGTTTGGTAGAAATCCGTCCGTGGGTTCAGGTTATATCGCGCCCACAATAGTGTTACGGACGCACGGACACGCCCGCGCACGAACGCACTCACGAACGGACAGACCAATTACTTGATGTCTCCTCCACCATACTGTAGGTGGGCAGAGGCATAACAAACATAAAACAAGCACACACAAATAGCCACAATCGCAGAAAATCTTCGCAAATAAACATACCAACACACCCATAAAACGCACAGGCAACATACACGTAGCACAAACACACAAAACACATGAATACACAAACACAAACACATCAACTTTTCTTGTCTCAATTTAAGACAGAGCTGGGATGCCTTAGGTGTCTGTCTACCTGTTTTATTGTTCGGCTCAGGAGCGAGAGAGAGAGAGAGAGAGAGAGAGAGAGAGAGAGAGAGAGAGAGAGAGAGAGAGAATGATACTGTTTGGAAGATTGCTATCTTGGGATGTATAAGTAGTTTCTGTTATCTTTTTAGTGTTTTGTATATTCCAGTGTTTTCTTTTGGTATCTATTGACCTAAGTGTTTTATTTTTACAGCATTCAATGTCTGACTTTTAAGGCCCATATAACTGCCACAATATTCTCTTTGCATTCGGATTAAGATCAAATTTTGAGGTGTACAAAAAAAAAAAAAAAAAAAAAAAAATCTTCCTAGTTTGATTAAAAAAAAAAAAAAATCCAATCGGCGAAATAGGTTGAAAACCTTCTTTCTACTAGTGTGTACTTCTGATATTCCTACTCCATAAACTTTTGAAGCTTTTTGTGTGACTAATTCTCTCATGGTTGAATTTTTAATAGTGTTTAATTCCGAATACAGTAATGCTATGCGATTTTACTCACCTTAAAGTGAACCATAACAGCCTTAGTAATATCACCAAATTATAGGGGGGGGGGGCTCACACTATTCTAACAAGCGTAAGATGATTTCATGAAGTCGTGAGTAATAATATCATGAGTACATTCGGCTAATATTTACAGAAATCTGAAAATTTATTCTCAGGTTACTGAGCTAAAAATGTTGTAATATTATGCCACGCAGGTGCAGGATCATTTCTGCATCCCCTGTCTCCCCAGCAGTTAATATCCGCTTACAAGTAGGATTTCTACAACACAGCAAAATCAACTGTCTTCCCTTACAGATGTACGGTGGAACAGCAAGGATACAAACAGAGAAAAGTAATTCATCACACACACACACACACACACACACACACACACACACACACACACAAGCGTTCTATCTACCTACGCGACTACTCCTTTCTTTGTAAACAAAGCATTAAAAAAAAAAAAAATCACCCTTTTTCAACCACTCGCCCCTGGCATCGCATCATTAACGCCGCTAATTAACCCCATCAATCAAAGACGTAAATATATACCTTATTTTTGCACACTAACCTTTATTCACGTTAAGCGAGGCTTTTTGATCTGGAAGAGTTATATATAGGCATCGTTAACACTCCCTCCCTCAGTATGAAGCATCTCCCCTAATCTGAACAAAATCGCCGGTCTGTTGTTGGCCTGACAGCAAAAATTTGTAGGGAAAAAAAAAGGGGGAGGGGGTGAATCTGAGAAAATATGTCCCAGATATCTTTTAATTTTACCACAGACTGTGATTAGGAATGTCTCTAAAACGAAGATGTGTAGGACAACCCGCAGATTTGTTAATAAGTAATATACTGTATATATATATATATATATATATATATATATATATATATATATATATATATATATATATATATATATATATATATGGGGAGGCGGTGGCTCAATCGGTTGAGAGGTGGCCTGCAGTCCTAACGGACCGGGGTTCAAATCCCGCTGGGGCAGAGAGCAGTTTAAGGATTTGAATTTCATAAAAATCAGACTTTACTGATCTACCAGAAGATCCGCCGACATGTCGTAAAAATACCCCCGCTAATACCAATACACCAGTCCTGTATGAGACATCCCTAGCATGTATTCAGTAAGGACGGTGGGTGTTAGCGCCGAAGTGGTGACATGTATAAGGTGTGCGGAACATAGAAGGACTACTGGGCCCTGAAAGCAGGTTGTGAAGCCTATGCCCAGAGTCGGTCACATATATATATATATATATATATATATATATATATATATATATAAAATAGAAGGAATATGAAGAATTCGGGTATATATATATATATATATATATATATATATATATATATATATATATATATATATATATATATAAAAGAAGGAATATGAAGAATTCGGTTGCCAACCACATTCTAAATGAAACAAACTACAGTCTGGATAAAACTGGTACTTACGTACAGTACAGCACGTAGACCAGGCACTGCACAACTAATTACCTGAAACAGTGGAAACATTATTATATTAGGATGAATTTTTGAATTACCGGTATACGTGAATTATATGATAAATATTTAATCAAATCATAAGAGAAATTTGTATACATAACGTATTTGCTGTTTCCATATGTCGTCAAGGTTCCTGCTACTACTACTGCAGGATTTTTATATCGCCTTCATTAAGCACTTCAGCAAAGATCTTTCATAAGCTGAATAATCTCGTCGAAAGACATCAAGAAGCGAGTGGAAAAAAAAAAAAAAAAGCACCCTAGTGACCTGATGAAGTATACTCGACTTCATTGTCCTAGTTATGAGTTCCTTGAATTTGAAGATGATATTTGATTACCGTTACCGATTAAAGTAACCAAATTATATATTCATTTTGACCTTTTCAACAGACTAGGGACATTATAAGGACTTGTGGATACTATCCTACACTACTGCTGCGCCTCCCCCTCCCCCTTCCGAAAGTAACACCTTTAATCCGGTGACTTTTGTTTAAATTCTTGCTACCAGCAGACGATTCTTTCCAACTTCAGACATTCCTTTGATAGTGTGTATGAAGGCTGTAACTAACCCCTTTAGTTCGAAAAGTCCCATCTAAATTAATTGAAGTCGTCTGAAGACAGCGAGAATAACAAAGTATGCAAAACCGGATTGTAGGGGCTAACTTATTCACCAGAGACCTTTTTTTTTTTTTTTTAATTCTTTTTATCTGCCATTACCAGACGATTATGTACAGCTCAGAAGTGCCCCAAGAGGTATCGTACTAATGAAAGCCATATCTATCCTCACCCGCAAGAAAAATCAATCGTAAAATCAATAAACAGCGTCTAGAAACGACAAGATTATAATAAAAACATGCGTCCTCGGATTCAAGAGGTCAAAAGTCTTATGCACACCGAAGGAAACATGTGAAAACTGACCTTGAAATATGCACATACGACAAGTTTCTTTACGATGAGTTATAAATTATAGCCTAAGTTATAAAATCATCACAGTCATAACTTCGCTGACACGATGGAAGGTATTACATGAAGTATTTTTACGTGATGGCAGTAAAATGAGCGCAGCAAAGGTCTATTGGACGAAAGGATACCCTCGACGTTCGGGGAGGAATGAGACATGTGGGAAGCAGGACAGTGCCAGCAGGGGATTGTCAGCGAACTTCAGTCTCCGACGGTACCAAAAGATGCAAGGTAGGACAAGGTCCATACACTATAATGGAATTAAAGATTCAACATTCCTCAGGGAATGCAGGGATGATCTTCACACAACTACGGTAAAAGAGAGAGAGAGAGAGAGAGAGAGAGAGTAGAAATGACTATTGTGCAATCAGCCATGATGAACAGTGAACATTAAAAAACACTGGATCTCAAAATATTTTTGTCAGTATTTACTGACCATTGACCTATAACTCGTCAAAATGCCTAAATCGAAAAAAAAAAAAAAAAAAAAAAAAGGCCTCTGCGAATATTTGCCCAATGAACAATATTACAAGATTTAAAACGATTTTGCTAACAAATGCAGGATTGGCATCAACCTGAAAAGTGTCTGGAAGAAGCAGAGAAGAAGAAAAAGAAACTAAGCAAATATAATATGGTCTTCATCATGGTGTGGTGATCATGATTATACAGAGACGCATCTCACAAGATACACGTAGCAAGCGTGTCAAGAAAACAAAAGCAGCAGTGTTCTGTCATAAAAACGTACCAAGTTGTCCCGATACATTTTTAGCGGGTGTACAGTTGGCAACAAAAGTCCTTTCATCCATTCTCCTTATCATTCCATATAATTTGAAAACTCCTAATGACTCTGAGGCTAATGACACTCATGAAAGTGATCTGTGGCCAAGTCATCAGTGTCTGTTGCTGGGGTCTCATAAGGCTGACTGTCAAAGTCCACGGGAAGAGAAGCAGAAGTGGAGACAAGACTTGTTGTCGCCTATGCACTCGACCAAAAATGAACAAATACACAGTTTCCGCGAGAGGATGGCTATTGCAAAATGCCTGCTACTCCTAACCCACATTCAAGACGATACAACATAACGCTTCCTTACGAGACGTGATACCTTATACATGATGAGTATTGTCGTTATTTGAACGCCGAGATAAATTACCGTATTCTACGTGGCATAGTGGGATTCGTAGCACCTCATCCTCGACGATTTATCTTGAATATTACACATTACCATTCTCTTGTCTGCTATTAATTTCGCTTCAATGTCGAAATGTTTTGCATTATAACATACAAGAGGATATAAAGGTGCAATATGCAAAATATATCGCTAAGGAAGAAATGCAGCAATACTTTCAAATCTACTTAAAAAACTAGAGGTCCCCCAAAGGGGGAAACCACACCAGCCGCGAGCGAATACTTTTTTTTTTTTTTTATGTGTTCGACTTTGGGCATAGGCTTCATAGCCTGCTCCCAAGGCCCAGCAGTGTTCCTACATATCATACACATCTACATGTCACCACTTCGGCGCTAACACCCACCGTCCATATTGAATACATGCTAGGATTGTCTCATACAGGACTGGGGTATTGGTATTAGCGGGGGTTTTTTTACGACATGTCGGCGGGTCTTCTGGTAGACCGGTAAAGTTTGCTTTACATGAAATTCAAATCCTTAAACCGTTCCCTGCCCCAGCGGGGATTTGAACTTGGGTCCGGTAGAACCGCAGGCCACCTCTCTACCGATTGAGCCACCGCCTCTCCCTAATATCTAGCGCAGCTCGGAATATGACCCTGACCTTGGCCTACTTTCACCACTTTCGAACTCGTAGGAGATTTTCATCCCTACTACAAACCTGTAAAATTTTATAATGATATCTTGAGCCTGTGCGAAGTTATCGTGGTGACAGACACACAGACCTTGACCTACTCTCACCAACTTTGAACTCGTGATAGATTTTTTTTTCTTACTACACATCTGTAAAATCTTGTGATGATACCTTGAGCGGTTGCGAAGGTATCATGCTACTGGACACACCGTCAGACAGACAAACTGAAAACAATACCAACTTCGCTATCGCGGCTGGTTTTATTCGCCCCTGTTTAGAGTACAACTCTCATGTGTGGGGAGGCTCCCCACATACAGCTCTCCTCAATAGGGTGGAGTCAAAGCCTTTCGTCTCATTAACTCACCTCCTCTTACTGGCTCCCTTCAACCTTTGTCTCTTCAGCACTGCTGCCTCTTTATCTCTTTTCTATCGCAACTTCAATGGTCACTGCTTCTCTGAACTGTCTGCTTGCATCCCTCCACCTCTACGACAGGCGAGCAGCACCCGTCTAGTAACAAACTCTCATCCCTTTTCTGTCCAACTCTCTAATGCAAGAGCTAACCGTTACTCCCAGTCCTTCATTTAAGCAACAGATCAACTCCTGAACTGTCTCCCTCTGTCTGTATATCCTACTTCCAATGATCTCCAGTCTTTCAAACACAGTGTGTCCAGGCATCTCAAAATTAACAGATCTTGAATTTGGCTCACTTTTGTTTTGTTTTTGTTTATTCTTGGAAGAAATTGTTTGCGGGCTCCTAGCCTTTGGTTCCTTCTTACTCGCGAAAAAAAAAAAAGATCTGACCAAGAGATCACGTGTTGTATTGACCAGGAACTCTTCAGGGCCGCGATTTTTTTTTTTTTTTTTTTTTATACTATTTCTTGACAATTTTATTCAGTTTAGGATGGACTTTCCGACCTGCAGGCGTCAAAATAATATAGCAAGAGTGAGTTAAAAAGGACGTCACCCGGATTCAAAGGGATTAAATTTATCTACGAACCCCTCCTGTGCAATACTTTTTTTTTTTTTTTGGGGGGGGGAGGAGGCGGGTGAATGTGTGTGCACCTCATCCTACTTTTATGAGGTGGAAAAGTGTCATAGCAACCAACAATTACTTAGTTACAGGGTTCCGCCACCTAAATGGCGTCGGAATACGGTCAACAAACGCTTATTGCATATCGTGGTTCATTAAGCCGTTATGCACTGGGTCTGCTACCATTTTCCGAACCAACAACTATTCACAATACGAGTACCACACATCCCAAATGGCAGAGAAGGATTCGTGACGAAACATGTCCCCTAAGCTAAATAAAATCGTAGGGTCATTCCAATCATTCGTAGGGATGGGGTTTCTCGAGTATTTCCAATTCTTCACTACGAGTACTGTGTCATTACCTGAGTAAAACTGTTTGGTGTTGGTAACACGACAAGTGATCATTGTACTGAAGGGATCACAAACAAGATCACACACGCATGCACATACGCCCATGCACAGTTGCACACCCCCTTGAGCGCGCGCGCGCACACACACAAACACACACACAAACACACACACACACACAAACACACACACACACACACACACACACACACACTCGAATGCGCCAACATATACACGCGCGCGTGAACACACACAAACACACATACTGTCTCACGCGCACACACATGACCCCAGTCACAGACGAGTATGCGCACATACACAAGCGCTCGCGCACTCACACGCAGACTCGTGTGTGCACAAACACACACACTCGAGTGGACACACGAGCACGCCAGTTCGTGCGCGCGCACGCACACACACACACACACACACACACACACACACACACACACAGAGGTACGCCAGAACACTCACACGCGCACTCACACAGACGAGCACCAACAGACACATAAGGGCGCCCAAATCTCGTCTGAAGAAAACTTACAACTGGCGAAATACAAAGAAAACCTTGTCTGTACTAGTGCGTGTTTCAGATGGTTCAATTTTTCTGCTGTGTATTCATCAAACTTTGGGAAGATACTTGTGAAAAAAAAGGTGGTTACATATGGCACAAATGGATGAACATAAAGTGTGGGTCATAGTGTTCCCTAGTATTTCACCATGTAACTTTCTTGAACTGAGACAGGCATGGGGTCGTACTTTTGTGGACTAAGGGAGCTATCTAACACCTTTACCTCAGCGATTAATTTAACTTGTTTCGCATTACGAGTCTCTTCCATGCCTTTAATATCTGTTTATTATCGACATACTTTATACAGAAATCAAAGAGAAGAATTTAATCGGACCATATACAAAATTGAATGGACAAGGAAGAGGTCTTAGAAAACCTCCTAAGCTAGAGAGATTACGGTCCTCTGTATGTTTCTCGGCCCATGGATGACTTTCTTCGATACGATGCGACCAAGAGGAAAGCGACCGACATGCCACTGGAGCGAAGCAAACGGTCAACCTACTGTAGCACTAAGTTCTTAACTGCTTTTTTCCGAGAGCCCGGGACGTAGGAAAGTGTGAAGGTATGACCTATCCAGATCATGGAAACCGTAAGAGACCACTCCACGTCCCTGGCAGCGCTTCGATAACAGAAAACTTTCTGCCAACTCTTGGATTTGAACCGTGAGGTATTAGGACACGCCCTCCTGAACGGTTCGAAAAACATACCAAGCCTTTCTCACCTTAGGCATAAGGGCCAGGGCCCGTACTTATAAAACACTAAGACTGCATCATAAGGCGAAAGTCTGTCCTAAATTCACAGGAGCGAGTCATAACTCCTTATGTTCGACCTAACCTGAGTCATAGCTAAAGACACCTCCCGAATTGTTATAGCGCTTAGGACGCGGCTTATGACTCGATCATAACGGTAAACATGACCGCCACACCACAACAACAATAAAATAGCCACCGTCAACCAAGGCGTTCTCGTGACAGGAAAGATGTGCATAAAGAGTTAAGTGATGCAGAACTGGTAAAGACATACCGTTTGGACCGTGCAGGCATAATTTTCGTGACAGATTTGGTGTGGAGGACCCTTACAACACCAACGGCAAGAACAAGGCTCTCATGCCAGAAATGAAAGTTATTTTAATGTTGCATTACCTTGCCACTGGAAAAATGCAATTCTGTAGTGGTGACGACCACTTGTACTTTTCTCTATCGTACTGTTAGAGTTCTCCATGCTGCTGGTGGCAGTGGTGGTGTTTGTTTACATGCGGTGAGGCAACATGTCCTCGTCCACAGTGAAACAAAGCGGTAAATAAATAATTCCTAAAACTTGACATTAATCAGCTGACTTTTCGATGAAAACATTTGAGGAAAATATCGTATTTATTTTAAATTTTTTGTTACGTCTTTTCTCTGCTGTTTTTTGGTATTTTTCTTCAATTTTCAAAACTTGCAAGTGCAACATATAGCAGATGCTATCTCTGATGCTTATGATTTCGACCTAACAAAGTCTCGACTTTGTTATGATGAACTGCTCATTAAGTCTCACATTTCTGACTTTCACTTAACTATGATGCAGGTTTTATAAGTACGGCCCCAGGACGGGAAAGTTCGAAGAAGTGAAATACTGGACGAACTTTTGCCCGTATACGGAGTGGGTACATTTAATAGAATAAAATCAACTAGAAACATTCAACTTTCACCCCAGCGTAGCACTAACACCATAACTCTTCATAACTGTTCCATTATTCAGTTAAGCCCCTGAATAGTCTGTAATTACAGCTACAAGGCTGTAGTTACAAAAAAGTACAAATACGTTGTTTTGCCATCCAAACCTTCGCACCATGGCAACGCCATTATCATAATTCCCCTTAATTATTCAGTTATTCAGGCACAACTGTGTAACAAGGGTGTACAGTTACCCCAAAAGAGTACAGGTATGGGTGTGCGAACGAATACATTTACATTCAGGGCCAACAGGATGGCATGGGATTATCGGAAAGCGAACACTGCCATACCCTGTGTATGGGGACCCATGTTTGTTGTCCAGATTCCTGCCCCTGACTTAGGTACATACACCTCTACAGCACAACCTTCCCATACACATCCTACAACCTCTACATAACGTCCCCTCTTATATACTAACCACAAATGACCTAAAATTGATATGCTGAATAAATGCTTAGGGCTAATTTTGATATTATAAGGTACGTGAAGGTAAACGAAGCTGAAGTCAACGGCACATGATAGGTTCGGGACGGCGTCATCACGGCCTCATATTTCAACACACAGGCTTGGAAATTCCAAATAGTCTCTTTGTATGGAGGCAATTTCACTTTTTCCTTCTGATTACAAACAAGAAGATGATGTTATAGTTTATTTTGCCTGTCTCACACTGGATTGTGTCGCTACAGTTTTTCAGAGGCGATATAAAGAACACCTAAATAATAAATAACAAAATTAACGTTTTCACTTCAATGACACAAATTGTTCTGCATGTTCGGGACGCTTTGGTATAATGCCTTCAACGCAGTGGCGTCTTATTGTTTCACTGATACACTTGCCATCATCAAATAATTTTACTCAGCTTGGGAAAGACTTTTACAGACTATAAATGGCCTACATTTACCACTTCACTACAAAAGGTCACTCTTCAGCCGATTGATTGTTTACATTTAAAAAATCATGGTAGCGTAACATCAGCGGTCACTGCAACCGTACAGCAGGAAAAAAACAAAACGAGGATAAAATATATAAAAAAGGACATTGACATATAATATAATAAATAATATGTGGTAGGTGGGGGCGCTCACCATCCACTCACTCGATGTAGTGTTGCTCTCGGGTGTCTGCCCTTTCCTCTCCTCTCTTCATTCGTTCCTTCCTCTTCTGTCCTTCTTTACTTCATTCTTTCCTCTTCCTTCTGCCTACGGGTGACTTTATTCCCTCTTCTGTCTTTCTTTCCTTCATTCTTTCCTCTTCCTTCTGCCTGTGGGTGACTCTACACTGAGTGACAAGCCTAATGGTTCCCTGTACACCAGGAAACCATTTACTACGCTGGGTGGTAACCATATAACCAAATTATGGCGCCTGGTGGTTTAGTGGTTAATTGCAACGCTCCAATCGGATTGAGCCGGTGACGGTTTATATCCAAGGGGTGGTTGTGGTTATTGCTCATGTAATTCCACTCAAGGATGAGTGAGACTGGTCACTCTCATCTTAAATGTCAGGACCGAATTGCCTAGCCCCGGGCTTCTACGCTCCTCATGGGGCAACGTAGAATTGGATGATGGATGGATGTAAATATATACAGACATAAACAAAGCTACAAAATATAAAAATTAAAACAAAAAAGTTAGCAAGAATAAACCAATAGGAGATGTCAACGGATTCATGGAGACAAGAAAGAGCTCCTTTATGGAAATTACAGGAAAATATATATACCTACCCGTTCATTATGAAGATTATATTTAATTTTTGCTGCCGACAATAATTTCATGCACCTAAGGAAAGATGTCTCGCAGCTAAGGTTGTTAATACAA
Source organism: Coenobita brevimanus (assembly GCF_032717465.1). NCBI lineage: Eukaryota > Metazoa > Arthropoda > Malacostraca > Decapoda > Coenobitidae > Coenobita > Coenobita brevimanus. The sequence continues at coordinate 32,821,907 of NC_136991.1, read as the reverse complement.
ATTCCAGTTAGACATAATCTCACCATTGTATGAAGAAGTGCTTTGTTCTGAGTAAAAAAAAAAAAAAAAAAAAAAGCATCGGTTCTCACTACTTTTCCTTCTGCCGCGTAATGTGATATCAGAGGTTATTTGCTGATCATCATTTATTAATTTCATTTTGAGGGGAGCAATTACTTTTCATCTTGCTCCACTAATTATCTCTGTTTTCATTGGGGAGAGAGAGAGAGAGAGAGAGAGAGAGAGTTCTCCCTTTAATATATATATAAGCTAAATAAAACCGTTTGTTGATAACCAAAACACAAATGTTAAGCTCTTTAATTTAGTGATATCTTTTTTATAAATTTATTACTGCTACGTCTACATTCTAGACAGTTTTATTCAGTTTGGGAGAGACCTCAAGCAGTAAAAAGTTGCTATAAAGCTGAATAAAACAGCCTGGGGTTAGCAAGGAAATAAAGTTACAGGAGTCTATACTTGAAACTGTGGGGTGTATCAGCAGACAAGGCTGCTGGTGTTATTTGGTACTTTATAACGATGTGCGTAGGTCCGCTGTATCTTTAATAAATTCCAAGGTAACCCAGCTTTAGAGATCAATTTGGTGTCCTTTGGCTGTGTTCAGTAATCTGGTGGGTAAAACTGAGTACAGCAACTTCAATAACACCTTTTCTTTTCCAAAATCTTTCCAACGATGTCTATAAGTCCACTGAAGCTTTAGTAATTTCCACGACAACCAAAGTTTTATGTCCTCTTTGACGCTGCTTTCAGCAATATGTCGGAGAAATTAGATAAGAGGCATTAAGGAGAACCCAGTACTTTTCTACACACTTTTCAACCATGTGTTAAGGGCCACCATAACTTCATAACTTTTCAACCATGTATACGTAAGGCCACCATTAGTTTCCGAGATAACGAGTTTTGGTGCTGAGCTCAACAACCCTAATACCTGTGTGTCTGATAGTGTTCTCGTTCCCTTTGCTAGCTCAAACAATAATGAAAATACGTTACAGGCTTGATGGAATACAAGATTAGCACCGTCGTGAACAACTGGATAATTTCTGTTATATACTTACATTTATTTAGATACTGATATAACTTAAACCAACGCAACACAGAAAAAAAAAGAAACACTGTCACCATGAATGCTGTAATATGACAGCTCATATTTCGGCACAATAATCTGGTGGCAAATGTTGTTAGCCAGTTTTTACACCGTCAGTGGCAGTTTGCCATTTCATTCTAATGACATTTGTTACCTCCGCCAAGGAGGTTATGTTTTACCTCTCGTTGGTTTGTTTGTCTGTCTGTTAGCAGCATTACTCAAAATGTTATGAAAGGATATTGATGAAATTTTGTGGAAGGGTGGGCCATGGACCGAGGAGAAAATTATTATTTTGGGGGCCGGATCCGGATCCGGAGTCTCTCGCGCAATATCTACAAAAGTTCTCAATGAATTTCAGTGCAATGTTGTGGAAAGGTGGGCCAAGGACCAAGGAAAAAAAGGATTAAATTTTCGGGCAGATCCGGATCCGGATCCAATATCCACAGATCCGGATCCGGGAATACTATAAAACTTATGAACGGATTTTCATGAAATTTTAAGGAAGGGTGGGCCAAGGACCAAGGAAGAAATGATTAAATTCTGGGGAGAATCCGGATCCGGATCCGGAGTATCCCGCAAAATAACTCGCAATGTTCTCAATGAATTGCAATGAAATTTTGTGGAAATGTGGGCCATGGACCATGAAAGAATTGATTAAAATTTGAGGCGGATACGGATCCGGGTCCTTTTTAATGGCAATGGCATTGGCGGATGTTTGCGCTCTTCAGTCTGAATGCTTTCTACTTCTTAATTGTCATTCTTACTCCAAGACGATGTCATTCAGGTTTTGAGAGACTTTCCCAGCTTCAGGAAATTCGACGAATATGTCCTAAATTTAACAAAATTGTCTTCTGATTGCTAGAGTAGTAGTAATAATAATAATAATAATAATAATAATAATAATAATTACTTCCTGCACTGTTGTTTGCAGATGATACTACATAGACGAAGGGGAACTGCATGGCTTGATGAATGAGTTTGGGAGTGTGTGTAAGAAACGGACTCTAAAGGTGAATGCAGGGAAGAATAAAGTTATGGTCTTTGAGGGAAGTGAAGTCACTGAATGTACGGTACAGTGAGGCTGGATGAGGAGGAAATGGAATATATGGGTGTGTTTAAGTACTTGGGTAGTGTGATGAGTAAGGAGGGAAATTTAGATGGTGAAATGCTTGAAAGGGTACAACAGTGAAGAAAGGTTGCTGCTTCTTTGAAAGCAGTGATAAGGAACAGGGAAGTGAGCATGGAAGTAAAAAAGTCACTGCATGACAGAATTGTGATACCAACTCCAGTATATCGAGGTGAAGACTGGACCATGCTGGAAGGACACAAGTCAAGAGTGAGAGCAATGGAAATGAGTTATTTGAGAGGAGCATGTGGAGTTACATGGAGACAGACTGACAGTGCTGTGGTGTGGATGTGGATGTGACGGAAAGCGTTAGAGGAACTACACTGAGGTTGTCTGACCATGTGATGAGGATGAAGAGCTAGAGACTAACGAGGAGTGTATGCGAGTGAGGCGGAGGGGGGGGAGAGGGAGGGGGAGGCCGAGGATGAGATGGAGGGATGAAGTGGAGAGCTATATGAGAGAAGGGGTGGGAGCTGGGAGCAAGGCAATGAAGTGGCATTAGACAGGGCGACTTGAAGGCGATTTGCATGTGGCCACCCTTTACGGGATTGAGGTGTCTGGCAATAGATAGATAGACAGAATTACAGTATAACTATTATATTCGGACTGATGAGGCTAGCTGTAGTGGCGAATCATTTTATTTTGTTGTATTTTCACTTTAATACCAGCTCTAGTTTTGCTATGAATTGCTTGGTTATCTGTATCCGTAAGAGTATATATATAAAAAAAGCAAATTTATGACCAACTCGAGCACAAGTAAATGTATGACTAAAGTCTGCGACTTCTAATATCAATGTCAGCCGGAGAAGAGGAAAAAACTCTCCATTAAGCCCTTCAGTACAATGAAGTCTTTCTATATTCTGCTCTTACTACCGTCAGGGGTGCTTGAGAGGGACGCCTTCATGTGGTGGCACCGATACAACTGGGTGGCTCCACGGCCCGGATATATAAATGGCCCTCAGTTCCCTCCTTATCCCCCAATAGGAGGATGGTGGACTGTAGGACTTCAGCGTTCGGTCCACCTAGTTCACAATTCAGATGAACCTGGGGCTGCTGCTGCTACTATTACTACTGCTAGCACTACTACTACTATTGCTACTACTGGTACTAATACTATGCTGCTACTGTTGCTGCTGCTCTTGCTGCTACTACCGTCATGAACCTGGGGCTACCTCAACAACAACTACTACTACCACTACTGCTATTATTACTACTACTACTACTACAACCACCAGTACCACCGTCAGACTATTTTGTCCAGCCCTAGAAGAGATCACTTGTAACAAGTGAAGTGGTTGGAAGAGTTACACTTATTCATCACGACGGGTTTCATATTTCATTCTTGTTACCTGCAGACGATTTTAAAAAGCTTAACTCCTTCAGCCCGAGGACGTCATTTATAATTTCTTCTTGTTAATATCAGACGAATTTATCCAATGATTTTAGTCAGGAGCAGTAATGAAGGTAAAGAATTGTCCCCTAAACTACATAAAATCGTCTGAAGGTAGCATGAATAAACAAAAATAAAGAAACAGGGCTCAAGGGATTCAAGGGCCCATCCTATAGTTCTTTTTACCTTAACTTGGCCTAGACTTCTGTCCGTTTGCAACTTATTCCACGTAGCTCAGTGGCCGAGTAAGACAATACTATGGCTCTACATCCTTTCCACGTCACTTTCTTTCGTGACTAACAGTATTTTAGTGTTAATATCTTGTCATAACCACAGAATTCAAGATGGACGGATGGCAATTTCCACCCAAGTTTGTGTAGAAAGGGTGTAGGGAAGAAGCTAGCCGATCGAGCACTACAACGTCCTTATTTACTCCTAACACTGCCAGACGATTTAACTCTGCTGTAGCAGAGACTCCTCGTTAGTGAACAGATTACGGACCTCATTAGGGAGAAGAGTGTAATAAACGTGAGAGATTTTGAAATACCGGTAGCAGGTCCAAAAGATATGCAATTTTTCATTCTTCTTCACCTTTCTGAGTTATCCATTCCACTTATTAACAGGAAATGTGATGATGATAATGATGATGATAATAGTAAGGATAGTGACGATAATCATGGTGAAGACTGTGAAAGTACGGAATAGTGGATAATGAAAACAGTTAGGATAAATGATAATAAAGATTTGACAGTAATGCGATGAGAGTGTTAAAGACAGACGACGGTGAAAATAGTCAGGGCAGTGAAGATTGATCAAACAGTATACTGTGAATCAGTGAAGATAATGATGATAGTGAATGACAAAGATAGTAAGGACATAAATAAATATGACAGGAGAGTTAAAAAGGAACATACTACGTACACAATGACGACGATGATGATGACGATCATGATGATGATGATGATGATGATGATGATGATGGTGGTGGTGGTGGTAGTGGCGAGACTAACAATAAAAACGAAAGTAACAAAAATAACCACTTTAAATGTATAAGACGAACCATGTAAATCCACACTTAATTGCTGTCGTCTGAATTCAGTAAAACACGAGTTGCACTGAAAATTATCCAGCATTTATTGGATAATAATGACTTACAGGAAGATTTTTTTTTTTTTCCCATTTAATTGTCAAGCGAATTTTACTCAGTCTAGGGGAGAGTTCTCTAGTCAGTCAACCCCTCTCTGAATAAGAAGGCAATGTGTAACCCCCAGTGTTTGAAAATCTCACTTGAGTACTGTATCATCGTCTGGAAGTGGCAAGCCTATGATCGAGAATATCCTCGGGCTTAATGTGATAACCTCCCTTCAAACGATTACATCTCTCTCTCTCTCTCTCTCTCTCTCTCTCTCTCTCTCCATTCTAATTACCGCCAGTCAGCTTCGTTCTTATCAAGGGACGCCTTTTGTTGTGAAGGTTAGAAACATCTCCATTAACTCCTCCACTACGATGACGTCTGACATATTTTTGGCCAGCTCCATGCTGCCCTTATTGTTAGTTGCGTCCACCTTTAGAAGGCGAAGCGATAATGATTTTGCCTGCCTGTGTGTGTGTGTGTGTGTGTGTGTGTGTGTGTGTGTGTGTGTGTGTGTGTGTGTGTGTGTGTGTGTGTGTGTGTGTGTGTGAGTGTGTGTGTGTGTGTGTGTGTGTGTGTGTGTGTGTGTGTGTGTGTGTGTGTGTGTGTGTGTGTGTGTGTGTGTGTGTGTGTGTGTGTGTGTGTGTGTGTGTGTGTGTGTGTGTGTGTGTGTCAGTACCAAATATACAGTGGTAGCATGCAAGACATTATCAAGACGGAGTGGACAAAATAAATGGCAATGGAAGAGGTGCTACGAAGCGAGGCAACGGTTCAAACTTGGTGTGGTTCAGGTACAATATTGTAAACTGCAGAACCTAGTTAACCGCCTGCTTTAGTTGAAACAATTTAAGTTCGTACAGAGTTGACTAGAATTATATTGGGACTACAACATCCAATTTAAATTAACTGTTCTAATTTCATGAAGAATTTGGATGAACTATTCTGTGTCTGTAGAGACGAGAAGAATTATTCTATGTATACTGCAAAAATGAGACTAATTACTTTTAGTTCGTAAAGAGTTCAAGTAACTTACTTATCATTGATAGAGGGTTAAGATGAATTATTATAAATGAATAAATAACAAGTAGAAGTCAACTGTTCTCGGCCTATAAAGACTCAGAGTAAATAACTTCGAATTTGTAAGGTCCGAAAAATCCCCGCACGTTTTAAGTTCAATTATTTCGAGCCAGTAAAATATAGAAAATTAATCTATTAAGAAGTCGAGACTATTTATTTGGAGTCCATAAAGGGCCCACGTGAATTAGTTGAACTCTGTTTCACAAATGAAGACGAATATTCTTAGATCATTAACAGTTAATGATCAACTATTAGGAGGTGGGATGAAATTATATTTTGTTCATCAGGAATCGATAACAGAGATTAATAATTATGTGTTCGTAAGGCCTGAATAACTGCCACCAGGAACTGTGATGAATTATTCCCATGGATGCGGACCCAACAAATGCTGGAAGGCCCCGCCTCAGAGGCCCCCCACACCCCATTTTCCCTGCATTTACATGATTCTCACACGTCCACACACACAAGCCCTTCCCGTCTCTCCTGCCCTGCATTACTCCCTCTTTCCTCTCAAGTCTTCCTTCTCTTTCTTCCCCTTCCTTCCTTCTTCCCTCTCTTCCTTCTTTCTCCTTCTCTTTCTTCTAATCCTTTTTCCTTCACTTTCCTCCTTCTCCTTCTCTTTGTTCCTATTCCTTCCTCTTTCTTTTTCTTCCAACTTTCTACTTCTCTTTCTTCCTTCTCCTACTTCTTTTTATTTCTCCCCTCCTCATTTTTCTCCTTCCTCTGTTCTCCTTGCTCCCTCTCCTCTCTCTCCCTCTCCTCTCCTCCTCCTCCTTTTACTGACACACATACACAGATAAATAGATAAACAGTTATATAATAAAGATAAATCACTCGATATATAATACATGCATAATACATGAGAAATTAAATATTGTACCACGATCACGTACATACTCGCACGTACACACACACACACACACACACACACACACACACACACACACACACACACACACACACACACACACACACACACACACACGTGCAAGCACCCGGAGACGAACGCACAGGCGCACACACACAAAATGCGTGCATAGACGCGAGCGCGCGCGCACACACACGCACGCACGCACGCACGCACGCACGCGCACGCACGCACGCACACACACACACACACACACACACACACACACACACACACACACACACACACACACACACACACACAAGTGCAAGCACCCAGAGACGAACGCGCAGGCGCACATACACACAATGCATGCATAGTCGCGCGCGCGTATACACACACACACACACACACACACACGCACACACACGGGAGCACTCACACATGCACGCATGTACAATACATTCCTACCTCCACCTCCACCTTCTCTCTCTCTCTCTCTCTCTCTCTCTCTCTCTCTCTCTCTCTGGAGTGTTTTCCCATCCTTCCTTTGTCTTTATTCTTTTACTCTTCTCTCCCTTCCAGCTACCACACAAACCTTTCTCTCTTTCTCTCTCTCTTTTTCTTTTCTCACTCTGTTTCCATCCTACAGCATCCTCGGTTCTCCTGCTTGTTTCTTTTTACAAAAAATACTTCGAAATAATTCCTGTTCTACGGTGTCTTCATCTTTAATTCATTTTTGCTTTTATCAACTGCTTTTATTCAGGTTCGAAGAATCCTTATTTTGAAAGTCTTAATGAAAGTCACATATAATACTCAAGTTCAAAATATCTCCTCCCTGCTGAATATTACCGGGTACAAGCGGTATACAGACATTTTGAAAAATCTCTATCTATCTATCTATAGCCCGACGCCCTAATCCCGCAAAGGGTGGCCACAGACAAAACGCCTCCAAGTCGCTCTGTCACCCACCATTTGACTACCCTCCCCCCCAACTCACCCCCCCTCCTTCATATACCTCTCAACTCCATCCCTCCACCTCATCCTCGGTTTACCCCTCCATCTCACTCCCTCCACCTCACCTACATACACCCTCTTAGTCAGTCTTTCATTGTCCATTCTCTCCACATGTCCAAACCACCTCAGTGTATTTCTCCTAATCTTCTCAACCACATCCACATCTACCCCACAACGTTCCTTCACTTCTTCATTCGTCAACCTGTCCCTCCATGTCACTCCACATGCTCCTCTCAAGTAACTCATTTCCACTGCTCTCACTCTTGACTTGTTCCCCTCTGGCAAGGTCCACGCCTCGCTTCCATACGTCAGGGTAGAGATCACAATACTATCATGCAGTGACTTCTTAACTTCCATACTCACCTCCCTATTTCTCATCACTGCTTTCAGTGAACCAACAACCTTCCTTCCCTGCTATACCCTTTCACGCACTTCATCCCCCAAAGTTCCATCCTTACTCACCACACTACCCAAGTACTTGAATGCACTCACATTCTCCATATCCTCACCATCCAACCCCACTGTACATTCTGTGACTTCATTCCTCTCAAACACCATAATTTTACTTTTGTTTACATTAACTTTCAGGTTCCTCCTCCTAAACACTGTCCCAAATTCATTCACCAAACCTTGCAACTCCCATTCATCTTCACTAAACAATACTGTGTTATCAGCAAACAGCAACACAAGAATCTCCCAGATAAATCCTAGTATTACAGGAGTTAACTACTTGAACCAGAGTAGTCATTTCTACTCTCTTCTTGCCATCTCCAGACGATTTCATTGGGCTCAGGAGGGCCTTTTTCAACTGTAGGGGAAGCTTTCATTATCTACTCCATTACTAGATGGCCATCCTTGGCTGAATAAAATCGTCTGATAACAGCCTGACAAAACTACAATAAGACGCCATTGTCGTGAATGGATGAGAAGCCTGTAAGTTACGAAGGATGGCAATAATTAAAGTAAAGACAATAGTTAAAAGGATGACAAGGGTGAAAGGAATACCAAAAATGAAAGAGATGGCAAGAGGCAGAGGGATGGCAAAGTTAAAAGGATGGCAAGAGATAAAGGGTGACGAGTTAACTGAATGACAATACTAACAGTGATGAGTTTAAGGTATGACAAGAGTTAAAGGGAAACTAGAGTTAACGGGAAGGAGGAGTTAAACGGACGTGTTTTTAAAATTGTATTTATTTGAACTCAGAAAATGGAATATGAGAGATAAGAGACAACCTTCATAGATTTCTTCGGTACTAGAGGCCCTTCACAAGCTGAAGACGGTCATCTGGTGATGACAGGAGCCAGTTTTTTTAATCGTAGTGATTGCTAACCAACTCTGTACGATAACCACTTTTTTTATTTATTCTTTTTTTCCACCTGACGATCTGATTCAGCTTAGGGAACGGTTATCCAGCTGGACGGATTTGAAACAACATACTTTCATTCATGTACTATATCATTCAGTTTAATACAGTTGTCTAGTACTAGCAAGAATGAATAGGGACATCGTACAGAAGTGGCTAAAGACAGATTAAACGTACAAAGACTATTCATCCCTTCTCTTCTAGACGTCTCCCTCAGTATGAATGCAATCGACAAACGGGAGCAAATGTGATGTGAAAATATCGTAACTAAGCAGAAGTGGTTAGCTAAGCAGGCCTTCACATGACCCCTTTTACGAAGCAAAATGTAGCCGTCTGTAGCCAGTTTGTTTTCATCTGGCAAAGATTCTTAATCCTTTTTAGCTCAGTTGATGGTCACGTGTGCTCATATTGGAGGTCTAAAATGACTAGTAACCAAGGAGACCCATCTCTCCCTAATAATGAAAGCTCATCAAATTTCATGCATCCACCACTTAGTATTCAAGGAGTGTCACAGTTCCCTCAGATGAAAATAAATCCCCTATAGTGGTAGCAAGAATGTACAAAATATGACGCCATCGTACTGAATGGGTTAAATCATTACAATACAAATAAATAACTGAAGATGAGTTGTCATGGAGCCATTTAGCCCCTTTAGTCCCACGCAGGACGCATTTTTATTTTATTCATGCTATCTCCATGTAATTTTACTCAGCTTAAAGGACGCTTTCCGAATGAAACAGTTTACAGTCTCAGTAACCCTCACATTGTCAGAGCTACTCCCTGTTGCGAATACATAGTCTCAGAGAAGCAAGAACAAAATGTGAAAACAGAATACCATTGTGAGAGTTAACTCCTTTAATCCAATGACGTATTTTATATTTCGTTTTTTGGCACATCCTGGCGAATTTTTCTTTCTTACAGATGACCAAAAGTATTGAATGGGATAATGCAGCCTACATCTAGCTCCTCCAGTTCAGTGTCTTTCTAGAGCTGAATAAAACGTCCAGTAGTAGCAACAATAAGAAATAAATATCATTTTAATTAACCGGCATTCCCCACCCGTTTTCTCTTTATCTCCTCAAAACTTTTTTCTTTCAGTCAGTTTGGCTCCTGTATTCACTTTCCTCGCTCCTCTCCTTTCCTCCCCTCCACTCTCCTTCACTCTTTTATGTCGCTTAAATCCGAATCTTTGTGTTTTCCCCTTTATTCTCTTCTACCCTCGCCTTGGCTTCTCTCCCTGACACTCTTCCATCTCACTCTGCTTTGAACCCCTCCGTTTACCCTCTCCCATTTCGCTGGCATTCTTTCACTGACTCTCTTTTAACACCTCATCTCAGTTTCTTTCTTGTTTCTCTATTTTCTTACCTTCTCAGTTTTCGTCCCTCTTTCTATATCACATGACTTTTCTACTCCCTCTTCTCTCCTTTCTCTTTCCTTTTTTCTCTGTTCTTTTTCTTTCCCTATCTGTTCTGGTCCGTATGTCATTATCTTCTGACTCTTGCATTCCTTATAGTCTTTCTTTCTCTTACTCCTGTCTTACTCTTTCCTACTTTCTTGACCTCGATTTTCGTCTCTATCTCCTTTTTCTTTCTCCATTTTTGTCTTCAAGTGTATTATCCCCTGATTTGCTTCCCTCACTCCGTCTTCTCTTCTCCCTTCTTCTCTTACCCTCTCCTCACCTTCTCTCTTCTCACGCCCTCTTTTGCTCTTCTTCTCCCCTCATCTCTGGTCTGGACTCGTCTCCCTGATCTCTCCTCACCTCACCTCTCCTCTCCCCTCCTCTCCTCTTTTCTCCTCTATTCCCTTCTCTCCTTTCGCCTTCTTTTGTTCCCCTTCTCTCATCCCCACTTCTCTCATGTCCCCTTCTCTCATGTCCACTTCTCTCATTCCCCACCTCTCCCTTTCCACCTTCTCCCATCCCCACTTCACTCATCCCCACTTCTCTCATACCCACTTCTCTAAATCCCTTTATTCTCCTCTCCTTTCCAGTCACTTTCCTTCTCTCTTTTACTCTCTCTCTCTACTTTCGCCATTACCTCTGAATCTCTTGACAGGTACTTCCCTCTTTCCTCCCTCCTTTGTCCTATGTCTTACTTTCTCTTCTTACGGCGATCTCGAATTCCTTCATCTTGTCTTCGTTATTAACATTCCTCTCACCAGTTCTCGTACTTTATTCCATAGTTCCCTCCTGTTGTCTCTGTTTTCGTACCTCCTTCTTTGTTATTGTCTTTATCGGCTCTGTCTATTGGCTTCTGTATCTCCTTTCTCCTTCATTATACAGCGCCCGCGTAAAAAAATATCGAAGACAGACGCAGGTACAGGCACAGACGCAGACAAATGTACACTGATAAAGACAAAGACAGACACGAACAGATGGGCGCGCTCGCGCGCACACACACGTGCGCACGCACGCACGCACACACACACACACACACACACACACACACACACACACACACACACACACACACACACACAAATATACTCCGTTTGTCTGCCTGCTTGTCTGTGTCAGTTTGTCTGTCCGTCTGCCTGTCTGTGCGTCTGCCTGTCCGTGTGTGTGTGTGTGTGTGTGTGTGTGTGTGTGTGTGTGTGTGTGTGTGTGTGTGTGTGTGTGTGTGTGTGTGTGTGTGTGTGTGTGTGTGTGTGTGTGTGTCAGTCTGTCTGTCTCAATTTTTGTCTGTCTCTTTCTGGTTTTTTGGTTCCGTCTTGGTCTGTCTATGTCTTTGTCTGTCTCTGTCTGTCTGTCTCTTGCTGTCTTTGTTTGTCTGTCTTAGTCTGACTTTGTCTCTGCCAATATTTGTGTCTCTGTCGATCTGTTGTTGTCTGTCTGTCTGTCTTTCTGTCTGTTTGTCTGTCTGCCTGCCTGCCTGTCTGTCTGTGTCTGTCTGTCTGTGTGTCTGTCAATCTCAGAATTTGTCACTGTATGTCTCTGTCTGCCTGTCTGTCTATCTATCTGTCTCTGTATATCTGTATGTCTCTGTCTGTATCTGTTTGTCAGTCTTTCTGTCTGTCTGTCTGTCTCTGTCCGTCAGTCCGGCTCTGTCAGCCTTTGTCTGTCTCTGTTTGTGTGACTCTCTCTGTCTGTGTCTGTCTGTCTGCCTATCCGTATGTCTGACTGACTCTGTCTGTCCCTGGCAGCTTGTCTGTTTGACAGTCCGTCTTTTCGTCTCTCTCTCTCTCTCTCTCTCTCTCTCTCTCTCTCTCTCTCTCTGTTGTGCCACGGATCAGTTTTCTCACATCGTCCCCGCACCACATGGGACAACCACCATCCCACCAGACACGTTCAATCAAACTTTATGTTGGGTTCGCCTCTGCCTTCCTCCACAACATTTGTTTATTTATTTTTCATTTTTTATTTTCAGTTGTTTATAGTTCTTTTTATTTTCTTTTTTTCCTCCCTCATACTTTTATCTCTTCCTTTCTGTAATATTTCCATCGTTTAATCGTTTGTTTTTTTTTCCTGTTCATCTCTTATCTTCAACCATTTCTCGTTCCCCCTGTTTACTTCGTCATTTTTTTCCACCTTCCTTTTACATTTCTTTTTTTGCCCAATTCTTATATTCAGGTGTTGATGGCTCCTCCACTTCACTCTCCAAATTTTTTTCCTTTTTTTTTATCTGAGCCATTGATTGTTACCCTGGTTTAGTTTTTTTTTTTTTTTTTAATTTTATTTATTCATTTTTTTACTTCTCGCATTTTCGTACACTTTACAGATTTTATCAATTATTATCAAATGATGATGGATCTCACACTTCCGATTTTACGTGTTCTAATATTTCCATCTAGTAGTTCCATTTTCATACTCTGCCTTTCCATTTTGCATTTGACTTATTCAATTTATATTTTCAGCTGTTGATAGTTCATCTCCTCACGCCATACTTGGGTGGGAAATAGAGATTAGAATGAAAGTGATTTAATATAGTAATTTTTTTTTTTTACCTTTTTATTCTAGAGCCGTTTGATTCCCCGTAAGACGGACCTCCCTGCATGGCTTCCTGTACGAGGGACATCCCCATATGGTTTCCTGTACGAGGGACGGCTTTTGATTGCCCTGGAACATATCCCGCACAGTTACACGGTGACCGTGAGATGAGAACGAGGGAGAATTTGCTTTGTTTGTGTGAAGTTTTCCCCCATTCATCCGATTATTTCTCTGGCGTATCACGAGTTAGATAATTCTCTCTTTAGAATTCCGAGTTTGACGACAGTATCAGGTGACAAGAAAACAACAAGGGATAAGTCTGCGTATATATATCATCATCATCATCAGCAGCTGTTAGAGTATCCACTGCAGGACCGGCCTATCCCGACCAAAGTGGGGACGATACAGCCAATGTATCTCTACCAAGTGGCTTAGGCTGTCTGGTAGAGATTGTACGTAGGGTGAGAAGTGCTTGTAAGTGCAACTGTAGTGTTGGAGTGGCTTTGGATGTGTGTAGTCTGTGAACCAAGTGTAAAGGGGGAGGCGGTGGCTCAATCGGTAGAGAGGTGGCTTGTAGTCCTAACGGACCCGGGTTCAAATCCCGCTGGGGCGTGGAACAGTTTAAGGATTTAAATTTCATAAAAATCAGACTTTACTGATCTACCAGATGTCCCGCCGACATGTAAAAATACCCCCGCTAATACCAATACACCAGTCCTGTATGAGACAGCCCTAGCATGTATTCAATATGGACGGTGGGTGTTAGCGCCGAAGTGGTGACATGTAGAGGTGTGCGGTATGTAGGAGGACTACTGGGCCTTGAAAGCAGGCTGTGAAGCCTATGCCCAGAGTCGGACAAAAAAAAAAAAAAAAAAAAAAAAAACGGCCCGCACAA
>NC_136991.1:32773035-32805535 GCF_032717465.1 Coenobita brevimanus | reverse complement strand
TTCCTCTACCTCTTCTTCTCCATCTCTCATCATTTTCACACTTCTTTTTCCTTCTCCCACTACCCTTTCCTACGTTCTCGATATCCATATTCTTCACACACTATCTACACTTCTTTCTCTGTAATCTTCTTCTCGACCTTCCATTTCCCTAATTCACCCCTTTCTCCTTCTGCACTTCCAGTCTTCTCGCCTCTCACTTCTTCAGCTTTCTCCTTTCAACTCACTTCTATACATTCTCTTCCCAACCAACCTCCTCGATCTCTTCCCATCTCACTTCAACATTCTCCTCTCAACTCACCTCTTCAGCATTCTCCTCCTAACTCACCTCTTCAGCATTCGCCTCCCAACTCACTTCTTCACCAGTCTTCTCCCATCTCGCTTCCTCAGCATTCTCCTCCCATCGCACTTCTTCAGCACCCCTCTACCTCCCTCACTGCTTCGGTGTTCACCTCCCAATTAGCTTCTTCAATATCGTTTCTTCAACATTCTCCTCCCAACTCGCTCTTTCAATATTCACTTCCCATCTCACTTCTTACTCATTTTCTTCCCATCTCACTTCTTAAACATTAATTTCCCATCTCACTTCTTCAACATTCTCTTCCCATCTCACTTCTTCAACATGCTCTTCCCATCTCACTTCTTCAACATTGTCTTCCCATCTCACTTCTTCAACATTGTCTTCCCATTTCTTCCCATCTCCCTTCTTCAACATTCTCTTCCCATCTCACTTCTTCAACATTCTCTTCCCATCTCACTTCTTCAACATTCTCTTCCCATCTCCCTTCTTCAACATTCTCTTCCCATCTCACTTCTTCAACATTCTCTTCCCATCTCACTTCTTCAACATTCTCTTCCCATCTCACTTCTCCAACATTCTCTTCCCATCTCATTTCTTCAACCTTTTCCTCCCCTCTCATTTCCTCAACATTTTCTTCCCAATGCACGTCTTCGATAATTCCTCTTTCCATCCTTTTTTTCTTTTTCATTATAGGCGTACCGAGGAGGGCTTCCTAGTTGACAAAAAAGCCGCTTTGGGTCCGTATCAGAGGTTATTAGTGACCTGTTAGGTTCATTATCCTAAAACTATCTGCTTCCGAATCACAAACCGTAACTCTTTCTCTGTCTCACTCACTTTTTAATTTATGTCTGTTCCCGATTTAAAGACCATGATTTTCCCTCTAGCGCTTATGGACCTTCATTATTCCTCGACCTTTTAATCATTTTTCTAAATCTATCTGTTCCCGGTATAGACCATAACTCTTCCTCTATCACTTAAGTTTCCCTCTAGCTTTTACAGACACAAGTCCGTCCTCTAAATTGTGCTCATTCTTTTATATCATTCTGTTCCCAATTTATAGACCAACTCATCTTTACTGTATACCTCATTCACAGTTTTATGCCAGACAGTAATGCTTATTAATTTTTACACATACATATATATTCTTTCAATCTGAGTATTCCTTTCACCATTTTTTTTCCGTGATCTAACTTTCACCTTGCATACATCATTGATGATAATGTCGGTCAGACAGTCTTTCACATCGCCTTCTTTCGACTCACGTGCCAGTAACAAACCCAAGCATCTGTCCCTCCACGCACATCTAATGAACTGAGCTTCTGTTAGCATTTACAAGTTTCCTTACATCAAGTGTATACATGTGTGTGTTTAAAGCATGAATAACTTCTACAAAACTTCCTTTTCTGGAACATTCCCTTCTACTGATGCCCATTTTCTTCTGATATATCAAAACGGCCATTCTGTCATCTTACAGCACCCGTAACAACTCTTCCAATTAACTCATCCACCAGACACACCTTATAATTTCCATGAGTGTGTTTTAACACGCTACACAGTTTATTCCAAAGTGTCGTTTTCCTCAACTGTTATCATACAATGCAGATGCATGTCAAAATCACTGTTATGCAGATTTATGCAAAATGTATCCAAAATACCCCCCTCCTCAAAAAAAAAAAAAATAAATAAATAAAAAATAATAATAATAAAATAAATTAAAAGGCAGTACACAGCTCAGGTTTATCTACTGCCATCTCTCATTCCATTTTGCAGTCTAATCATCAAAAATTTCCATCTATTTTTACCTTACCGCTATTATTTCAATGACGTGTTATTTTCCCTTACACTGCCACATTTCTGTCCATTCATTTTTTGAATCCCAGCACCCTTCTTTTGTAGGCATAATGTTATAACACAATACTATTTGTAACTACGGTATGTAACTATATAGCTATACAGTAGGTAACAAGTGCTCGTGGGCCCTTCGGGCCCCTCGCACTTGCTCCTGCGGAGGGCTCTCACGTTTACGTGCTGTTCTAGTGTAACGCTGTCACTTGAATTTTTTGCAGCTAACCAACTGATTGTGTTATTTTCAGCCTCGGGAATGAAACCCACGTTTATTTTAGTTCTACCTCTGGGCAAAAAATTCTACGGAGATCCTATGCCTGGCTTCGGAATCAGCGTTTTTTGGTCAAAATGTGATCGCTCATTAAATATAGTAAAAGTTTTTCAACGGTGATGGGACGAAGTTTTTTCACAGTAGCGAATTTTATGCGATTTTTGTGCCAATTTTGGTGCGATTTGAATGTGTAGATTGGGCTGCCCAAAATACACACACACACACACACACACACACACACACACACACACACACGGCTACTGCTATAGTATATTAGATATGTAAAACAGGTATAGTCTCTGCGCACGACTCTGAGGTTGTCATTATTGTACCCTGGCAAAATACCATTCAAAAGTGCGTCCGATTTCGTATCATATTATACACGAATCATATTATTATGCACGAATATATTATTATGCACGAATATATTACACACGAATATTGTTATACACGAACATATTATAGACGAATCATTTGCGTCTCATGTTATACACGAAATGGGACGCACTTTTGAATGGTAGGTTGCTAGGGTCCGATAATGACAACCTCAGGGTCGTCCGCCGCGACTATAGTTATGTCTGAAGTTCCCCAGGAAGGGACAACTACACATCCCCTAGCCTAGACCAATCAAGAATGCCAAACACTTCTGATCATGCGCCAGAAACATGACCGACATACGCACACACGGACATAAGTACGCACACATACTTTAGCTGGAAGCCAGAGGGGGATACAAGTCCGATATCACATGTAGGAAGGACAGAGAAGGAGAGAGATTCCCAGAGAATAGGGAGTAGGAGAGTGAGAGTAAAGCAGGAGGACTGCAGCCACCACAAACTGCTACTAACCAAACACGGGTCACGCCAAGCTCTTAACTTTTAATCAAGTAGCTGTCTCACAGTAAACTTCATCGACCACAATCTGTCTATTTCATCACCCCAATTAAAATACGAAGAGGGCAAAGGAACAGAGAAGGCCTACACTGACATCTCCTACAATGCCTCACCATTACTTTCTCTCCTTGTGCCACTCCCATCGACGATACAACCAGATAACCTTCTCTATTTAATTAAACTCCTCGGCTACGTCCACTGACACTGGTGGCGAGCGGTAACAACGAACCGTATACAATCAAACCACGCCTAATGAGTTTATATACGGCAGACGACTCTCCTGAACCGCTACAACGGTAAACAACAGCGGTAAAACGAACCACAATCAAACCACGCCTAACGAGTTTATACGCAGCAGACTACTCTCCTGAACCGCTACAACAGTAAAATACAATGAACTACGTACATCGATAATGGTGATAACGGTAAACGAAGCCGATTAATGTCTCAATCAACAATCAACGAACAAATTACAATCAAAACAATCTACGACTGTTCGACAAGCAACACTCATCAATCAAACTACATGTGAATACAGTGAGAACAAAACTACAAACTACAAGCGAATACAGTGAGAACAAAACTACAAACTACAAGCGAATACAATGAGAACAAAACTACAAACTACAAGCAAAACAGAGAATGGAGAAGTGCACCTGCACTGTGCTAATAGTGTTGACCCAACATGGTGATGTATCAACACATCTCACCGCTATGGTCACTACCTCTATCACCACTGCCACTATCATCACTGTCACTGTCATCACTGTCAATATCATCACTTCATCATCACTACGACTATCATCACTACAACAATCATACCTTCCACCATCATCCTTACCAGTATCACTGCTACCACATCATTACTACCGCCGCAATCACAGCCACGATCACCACTACACACAACCATCACTACCCCCACCATCATCACCACAAGCATCACTATGAAAAATGTAAATGTGCTACTCCATCAACCTGTCTACACCACCAACCTATTTATACCACCCATCTGGAACACCCACTTACCTACACCACCCACCTTCCTACACCACCCATCTGGAACACCCACTTACCTACACCACCCACCTTCCTACACCACCCATCTGGAACACCCACTTACCTACACCACCCACCTTCCTACACCACCCATCTGGAACACCCACTTACCTACACCACCCACCTTCCTACACCACTCATCTGGAACACCCACTTACCTACACCACCCACCTTCCTACACCACCCATCTGGAACACCCACTTACCTACACCACCCTCCTTCCTACACCACCCATCCGGAACAACCACTTACCTACACCACCCACCTACTTACACTACCCACCTACACCACCCAACAACCTACACCACCCATCTTGAACACCCACTTACCTACACCACCAACCTACCTACACCACCCATCTGGAACAATTACCTACACCACCAACCTACCTACACCACCCATCTGCAACAAACAATTACCTACACCACTAACCTACCTACACCACCCATCTGCAACAAACAATTACCTACACCACCAACCTACCTACACCACCCTTCTGGAACACCCACTTACCTACACCACCCACCAACCTACACCACCCACCTACTTACGTTACCCACCTACCTACACCACCTACCAACCTACACCATTCATTTGGAACACCCACTTACCTACACCACCAGCCTACCTACACCACCCATCTGGAGCAATTACCTACACCACCAACCTACCTACACCACCCATCTGCAACAAACAATTACCTACACCACCAACCTACCTACACCACCCATCTGTAACAAACAATTACCTACACCACAAACCTACCTACACCACCCATCTGCAACAAACAATAACCTACACCACTCACTTACCTACACCAACCACCTACTTACACCACCGACCTACCTACACCACCGACCTACCTACACCACTCATCTGGAACACCCACTTACCTATACCACCAACCTACCTACACTATCCACATGGAACACCCACTTACCTACACCACCAACCTACCTACACCACCCATCTGTAACAAACAATTACCTACACCACCAACCTACCTACATTACCCATTTGGAACAAACACTTACCTACATCACTCTCTTTCCTACACCGCCAGCCCATCTACAATACCCTATCCTCTTCAAATACACTGCCTACACCACCCAATCCAGTCATCCATTGTATGATTAAAGGAAACTTACAATATAGGGAGAGGGGCACTAACCATCCCTCCTGATCTGGGTGTAGATAGGGATATTCACTTGTCCCACTCTACCCAGAACCTAGTCCTCGTGGAGACATAAATCAGTGCAAAATATCGTTTTCTATGACAGTAGATTGTGGGCACACACACACACACACACACACACAAAGGGTTGATTATAAATACATTAGTGGGAATGGGTTCCTCAAGCCCGCTAGTAATCCACATAAAAGCCAGGGGTCGTATTCACAAAGGACCTTAACCAAAAACTTCTTAATAAATACCCAGACATCAGCTACATATCACGAATAATATTGTTAGTTTCGTGTTTTTTGTCGTTACTATTTACCTTGTGAAGTGTTTGGCAGCGCATGGATTAAAATAAAAAGACGAGTAACTTTATATATTTATATATATATATATATATATATATATATATATATATATATATATATATATATATATATATATATATATATATATATATATATATATATATATATTACATGTCCGACTCTGGGCAAAGGCTTCAGGGCCTATTTCTCGGGGGCAGTGATCTATCCCAAGGCCCAGTAGTCCTCCTACACCTCCACATGTCACCACTTCGGCGCTAACACCCACCGTCCATATTGAATACATGCTAGGGCTGTCTCATACAGGACTGGTGTACTGGTATTAGCTGGGTTATTATTATACAACTTAAGTTTAAAAACATTAATAGATGCGACCCATGGTGATCTTCCTTTCCTTATCTTTGTCCTGTCTGTTAATGGATGATTCAGGTGAAATTACTGACCTAATAATGTTCGAAAACCACGCCTAAAATGCAATGATTCCCCATAACCAAGCGCCACATCAAACTCTCATGCATGTAAGTCACGAGGCATCAAAAGAAAGTAACTGCTTAAACGTCAGATTGAACAGGTTTCTGCTATTGTACTGGACAGAACCTGAAGGATAATCGACGCTTTCATCTGGATTCACGACAGTCAGCTGCTGCGACTTATGAGCGGGCCCGTGAGGCGGTCGTAAATTGGGGATGTTATACTAGTGTGGGATTCTCCAACAACTTTACGATCGTTTCTCGGTCGTAACTATGACTTGTTTTGCAGAAAAGACAAAAAAGGAAGGATCTGGGTCTTGTCATGTCAAATAAGACAAACAAATATGGGTTACGTGAGGAAAAATATCCTGGGTTATGTCTGTTTCCTGCAAGATGAGTAAGAAGAGAGTGTGATGAAAATATGTCACTTTCATCCTGCAAAAAATAATCTAAGGTATGGCAAGGATTCGATCGTACATTTGTTTGAGTATCCGACTCTTGGAGCCTGGTGGTCTAGTGGTTAGTGCACACCACCACTGGTGACTGGGAGCTATTTGATCACGTAATGCTATCAAGGGGTGTAGGGCTGTCATCTTCCCTTATATTATGTACGGTACTAAACTACGGTTACGTATTTCAGCTCATGAAACAAACCGACAGAAACATTGACATCATCATAATGATGTTGTTACTCAGAATAACAGATTTTTACCTCTCCAGTTATCTACAAACTACTCGTGGGACACCCTGCATTTATTAAGTGTCAGACAACCTCTCGCAGCCCTGATTTTTGTCGCGACCTGAAGTTGGGCACCGATATTATACAGTATACTCAGTTCGAAAACTTTCAAGCCGATCACTATCGTCTGGAGATGGCTAGAAAAAAAAAAATGCATCGTCTGATTGAAGGAGTAAATCGATGTTTAATTAGATTACCTTTTTATCATCATTATTCCTAGTACTGGCAGAGGAAAAAAACAGATGGATAAACTACTGTATATATGGAGTTAACAAAGGTTGCACCCTTTTCTCAACCTGGAATGCAGGGGAATAGCTCTATCCCACAGGCATCAGGAAGAGGAATTTTGCTTGGATTCTTTGGCCTGCGAGGCGGTGTGGATGGATATGTGGAACTCTTTTACTGGGCTGAGACTTCTTTTCTTTTCTGTTCCTGGATTACTCTATCCCCGTCTGAATGGTAAAACAGTGACTACAACTACAACTACGATGACGACGATGATAATGATACAGGCAGATGATTTTCCTTAGTTCTGGTAAACTTCTGTCAGTGAAAAGGTTAGAAAAGAGCAACATTAGTCTCCTCACTATGATGATACATGATACTGAATTCTTTACAGCTGTCAGACGATTTCATTTTGCCTGGAGAGGCCTCGGGACTGAAAGAGTATGGTATGTGTGCTTTAAATCGGAGGGGGGAGGGGGAGAGTCATGCAAAGGGTAATGGGTATTCACTGGCTGGGATTAAAACATGCTGAACAGAGAGGAATGCCGAGAAATGCTAGGGAAACGATTGGTAGTATTGTGCAACCTGATACTGTACGTCGTTCCTCTCTACTGAATTTTTCTGAGTGCATGATAAAAGTTGGTAAAGTGGAACGCGATTTGAAAGTTGGGTGGTGGATTGAGTGAATGGAAGGCAATGATTGTGTGTGTGTGTGTGTGTGTGTGTGTGTGTGTGTGTGTGTGTGTGTGTGTGTGTGTGTGTGTGTGTGTGTGTGTGTGTGTGTGTGTGTGTGTGTGTGTGTGTGTGTGTGTGTGTGTGTGTGTGTGTGTGTGTGTGTGTGTGTGTGTGTGTGTGTGTGTGTGTGTGTGTGTGTGTGTGTGTGTGTGTGTGTGTGTGTGTGTGTGTGTGTGTGTGTGTGTGTGTGTGTGTGTGTGTGTGTGTGTGTGTGTGTGTGTGTGTGTGTGTGTGTGTGTGTGTGTGTGTGTGTGTGTGTGTGTGTGTGTGTGTGTGTGTGTGTGTGTGTGTGTGTGTGTGTGTGGATGAGAGAATGAGAAGGTAAGTAATAGATGCAAGGGCATACATAGGATGAGGGAGTGGACTTTCTAATCACCACATTGTGGTGGTGAAAGTCAAGGTACAAATGCGCTCATGAATAGATGAAAAGAAGGACAGGAGGAAGTAATCCATACAACGAAGGACATAAAGGCTGCAAGAGGATGGAAAAAATACAGAATATAAAAGAGACTGGGTAAATATGTTTTTGAAGCAGATGGGAGAGGTAGAAGGTGTGTGCAAGATACTCACAAAAGAAATCTGTGTAGCATGTGAGGTGTGTGGGGTGAAGAGAAGACGAACGGGAGTGCAAGGAACAGCATGGTGGAAAGAAGAGGCGAGACAAGCTGTGGCGCAAAAGAAAGAATATAGTGATTGGATGGGAACCAGAAACATGAATGAGGAAGAGAGAGGTGAAAAGATTAGTAAGAGAGAGTATACAGAGAGGAAGAGAGAGGTGAAAAGATTAGTAAGAAAGTATGAAGAGAGTGAATGAGGAATTTGGAAGGAATTTCAGTGTAAAGTGGTGGGTACGTAAGAAAATGTTCTGGAAGGAGGTGAAGAGAGTAAGAGAGGGTGATAAAGAAGTTCACAGGGGAGTGAAAGATCAAAATAGTACACTGATAGTGGAGAAGAGAAAAAAAAGTGATCAGATGGAGAGAACACTTTATGGGACTGTTAAATACAGAGTATGAAAGTAATGCCAGTACAAGTGGCTGGGGAATGGCTGGGAGAAGGAGGGAGGCGAAAGGGGAGGAAGAGATCAGTAGGATGGAAGCACTGGAAACAATGAAGAAAATCAAAATGGGGAAAGCCCTAGGAACTGATGGAGTGCGTGGTGAAAAGCTGATGCATGACGGAGAGACAGTGGTACAATGGATATGGAAGATTTGCAGACTGGCCTGAGAGGAAGGAAAAGTCCCAGAAGACTGGGTGTAAGGTACAATTATTCCCCGGTACAAAGGAAAAGGGGAAAAAGAAGTGTGCAGTAATCATAGGGGCATTTGTTTACTTAGTGTCATAGGAAAAGTATATGGTAGGATACTTACTGTCAGAGTTTGGGAAATAACTGAGGAATCAGTTGAAGAACAGGGAGGTTTTAGGAACAGAAAAGGTTGTGTGAATCAGATATTCATCCTCAGATCTTTAATGGAAAAGTTTCTACAGAATGGAATGAAAGTTGTATGTGCACTTCATGGATCCAGATAAAGCATATGACAAAGTGGATAGGCAAGTGGAAAATATTGAGAATATATGGAGTAAATGGGAAGTTGAATGCTGTGAAGAGTATATATGAGGGGGCTAACGCCCATAGTCTTGAAACTGAGGGCAGGGGTTTCCCTTCCCGTACCCCACTCCAAGTGGAAGCTCACACCTTCAATGTAAGTGGTAATCTTGAAAGCGTGAGAGCACACCCCTTCGTGTGGGTAGGTGCGGCAAAACAATTGGTAACACTGCTAATATTAAAGTTCAAATCTTAAAAACAATACATATGCCATTTTCTAAGATTCATACGCAATATAATCTATTAATGTTTTCAATTCTTACCTCTATTAATAAAGACTGGCATTTGTTCTTAAATACTTTGTATAGAAGTTTGCATACGGGCTTTGGAGAACCTGTACCGTAGGAAAAATTCTGTCAGACATAGCTTCAAAGGGGTTCATGAGGTCAGTAATAACCCTACGAATACGCATTGGCTGGTCACAACGATTCTGACTATGTTTCTGCCCCAAATGCTTGTTTCAGCCATTTTTCCCAGCCAGAATCCTGAAATCCCACCCCCAAGACACGGGGGGAGATTAATTTGATAACAAACGACAAACATCGAAAATAAAAGCCAAATTCGGTCAAATCACACCAAAAATACTCCAGAAAAATATACTCCCAAGCCAAAACAAAACAGTGTGGGCTTGTAAAAGCTCACCGAACACAAACATGAGACTTCGTAATTCAAACTAACCTGCTGTGCACCAGTCGTCAGTTTAGGTAGTACTCGGTCATTCTTTACTGTGGGAATTATTTAACGTACTAATCAAACTAATTATAAAAGTGTCATGCACCATATCTGATAAACAGCTTGGTAGAAATATTGAGAAATAAAAAGAAAGAGGATACACTTACCTCATCTTCGTTTTCATCTCGTCGTAAATTAACCATCTCCGGAGATGCGATGAAGTCTTTTAAAACGATAAAAATATTAAACGTCTATTTATTTCTTTACGCGATGCTTTTATCATTAAAATACAATTCCCATCACATACACCATAGGGTCCTTCAAATTCTACATAGTTTTCTAGGCACAAGGCTGCTATAATATGACAAAGGGGCATGCGAAGGGGTGCTATTAGGGTCCCCGCGGATTCCAGCACTACGCTGTGGTAATCCTCTCATGTTCACCGTGGAACCCTCTCCCTTTCGTGCGTTAAGACTACCAAAAAGATGCAAACAGGACAAGGCGAACGCCCGCCCACAGTTTAAGACTACGGCTGTAAAGCTGCAGTGCAGGTGCATAGTGAACTGTGTGGATTTTTATATCGGAATGTTGGACTGAAACAGGTACGTGTCATGTCCTCAAAGTTGTTCAATATGCTTCTGGATGGGGTTATAGAAGAGATACAAGGCAGGGCAGTGGATGTTGGGGGAGCCCTAATGAGAGACAGCAGCGTTTGGAAACTTCCTGTTAGGTTGTTTGCAACTGACAGTGTACTGTTAAGTGAAGACGAAGGGGAACTGCAAGGATTAGTGAATGAATTTGGAAGAGTGTACGAAACACTCTTACCGAGTGGCAGGAGTGAAAGATGAGTTTTGGGCAAATGTAGAAGCATGTATGGACAAGTTTAAGAGGAGCAAGAGAGTGTTTTTGATTGGAGACATGAATGTCAAAGTTGGGAATGTACGAGTGGATGGAGTGGTTGGTCAGTGGGGTGTGCCAGCTGAAGTAGATGGGAATGGTAGTGCTTTGGTGGACATCTGTGCTGGTAAAGGGTTGGCAGTAGCAAACACCTCCTTTCGGCATAAGATGATCCACAGGTATACATGGAGAGCCATGAGGAGGATGGATGGTGAACTTGTTGAACGAAAGGCAATGTTAGATTACGTGTGTGTGGATGAGCGAATGAGGAGACAAGTGTTGGATGCAAGAGTGTGGAGAGGGTGGGGGAATGGAATCTAGGACCATCACTTCAAATGGCTGAAGAGACGATGGGGAAGGCAGGAGGAAACAGATCCTGTGAGAAGAGTGGAGAATTTGCAAGATATTGAGAAAATGGCAGTGCATAAGAGCATAGTGGAAGAAAGATTGCGAAGGTATGAGTTAGAGCAGATGGAAGGGATAGAAGACGTATGTAAGATATTCACAGAAGAGATAGGCACAGCGTGTGAGGTGGTCTGCGGTGTGAGGAGGAGATTCTGGGGTGTGCAAGGGACAGCATGGTGGAATGATGAGGTGAAACGAGCTGTGGAACTAAAGAAGAAGGCATATAGTGAATGGCTAGCGAGTAGAGGTAGGGGAGAAGATGAGAGAGAGAGAGGAGACATGTATATGTGAGCAGGAGAAGGGAGGTGAAGAGACTGGTGAAGGAGAGTAAGAAGAAAGTGGATGAAGAGTTTGGGAGGAATCTGAGTGTGAAATGGAGGGAGGGTAAGAAATTGTTTTGGAAGGAGGTAAAGAAAGTAAGGCAGTGTGAAAGGGGAAATAGTAGGGGAGTGAAAGATAGGAATAATAGATTGTTGGTGGAGAAGAGAGAGAAATTGAGGAGATGGAAGGACCATTTTGAGGATTTGTTGAACGTAGAGAGTGAAACAGTGCAAGTATAAGTAGTTGGGGAATGGCTGGGAGAAGAAGAGATGAGAGGAGGGAGGAAGAGATGAGAGGAGGGAGGAAGAGATGAGAGGAGGGAGGAAGAGATCAGTAGGGTGGAAGAAGTGGAAGCAATGAAGAAGATCAAGATGGGAAAGGCCCAAGGAATTGATGGCGTGTGTGGTGAAATGCTGAAGTATGGGGGTGAGATTGTTTTGGGGTGGATATGGAAGTTATGTAGACTGGCGAGGGTGGAGAGAAGGATTCCAGAGGATTGGAAATCAGGTATAACTGTTCCTTTATACAAAGGAAAAGGGGAGAGAGAAGTATGTGGTAACCACAGGGGTATCTGCCTTCTTAGTATGACTGGAAAAATATATGGCAGAATACTCATTGATAAGGTCAGGCATATAACTGAGGAGCTAGTTGGAGAACAACAAGGGGGATTTAGGAGGGGAAAAGGGTGTGTAGATCAGATATTTGTTCTAAGATGTTTAGTGGAGAAATATCTAGAGAAGGGAAAGAAAGTGTATGCTGCCTTCATGGACTTAGAGAAAGCTTATGACTGAATAGATAGACAGGGTATGTGGAAGGTATTAAGAATATATGGAGTGAAGGGGATATTGCTGAGTGCTGTGAAGAGTATGTATGGAGGAGCTAGGGCTACGGTGCTAGTGGATGGTGAACTGAGTGAGTTCTTTGATCTCAATGTGGGACTGAAACATGGTTGTGTGATGTCTCCATGGCTGTTTAATATATACATGGATGGGGTTGTAAAGGAGGTGGAAAGTAGGGCAGTTGATGTAGGGGTGGCTCTAATGAATGAGGGTGAGAAATTTCCTGTTAGGTTGTTTGCAACTGATAGTGTACTCTTAAGTGAAGACGAAGGGGAACTGCAAGGATTGGTGAATGAATTTGGGAGAGTGTACGAAACACTCTTCCCGAGTGGCAGGAGTGAAAGATGAGTTTTGGGCAAATGTAGAAGCATGTATGGACAAGTTTAAGAGGAGCAAGAGAGTGTTTTTGATTGGAGACATGAATGCCAAAGTTGGGAATGTACGAGTGGATGGAGTGGTTGGTCAGTGGGGTGTGCCAGCTGAAGTAGATGGGAATGATAGTGCTTTGGTGGACATCTGTGCTGGTAAAGGGTTGGCAGTAGCAAACACCTCCTTTCGGCATAAGATGATCCACTGGTATACATGGAGAGTCATGAGGAGGATGGATGGTGAACTTGTTGAACGAAAGGCAATGTTAGATTACGTGTGTGTGGATGAGCGAATGAGAAGACAAGTGTTGGATGCAAGAGTGAGGAGAGGGTGGGGGAATGGAATCTTGGACCATCACTTCAAATGGCTGAAGAGACGAAGGGGAAGGCAGGAGGAAACAGCTCCTGTGAGAAGAGTGGAGAATTTGCAAGATACTGAGAAAATGGCAGAGCATAAGAGCATAGTGGAAGAAAGATTGCGAAGGTATGAGTTAGAACAGATGGAAGGGATGGAAGATGTATGTAAGATATTCACAGAAGAGATAGGCACAGCGTGTGAGGTGGTCTGCGGTGTGAGGAGGAGATTCTGGGGTGTGCAAGGGACAGCATGGTGGAATGATGAGGTGAAACGAGCTGTGGAACTAAAGAAGAAGGCATATAGTGAATGGCTAGCGAGTAGAGGTAGGGGAGAAGATGAGAGAGAGTGAAGAGAGATGTATATGTGAGCAGGAGAAGGGAGGTGAAGAGACTGGTGAAGGAGAGTAAGAAGAAAGAGGATGAAGAGTTTGGGAGGAAACTGAGTGTGAAATGGAGGGAGGGTAAGAAATTGTTTTGGAAGGAGGTAAAGAAAGTAAGGCAATGTGAAAGGGGAAATAGTAGGGGAGTGAAAGATAGGAATAATAGATTGTTGGTGGAGAAGAGAGAGAAATTGAGGAGATGGAAGGACCACTTTGAGGATTTGTTGAATGTAGAGAGTGAGAGCAGTGCGAGTATAAGTGGTTGGGGAATGGCTGGGAGAAGAAGAGATGAGAGGAGGGAGGAAGAGATCAGTAGGGTGGAAGTAGTGGAAGCAATGAAGAAGATCAAGATGGGAAAGGCCCAAGGAATTGATGGCGTGTGTGGTGAAATGCTGAAGTATGGGGGTGAGATTGTTTTGGGGTGGATATGGAAGTTATGTAGACTGGCGAGGGTGGAGGGAAGGATTCCAGAGGACTGGAAATCAGGTATAACTGTTCCTTTATACAAAGGAAAAGGGGAGAGAGAAGTATGTGGTAACCACAGGGGTATTTGCCTTCTTAGTATGACTGGAAAAATATATGGCAGAATACTCATTGATAAGGTTAGGCATATAACTGAGGAGCTAGTTGGAGAACAACAAGGGGGATTTAGGAGGGGAAAAGGGTGTGTAGATCAGATATTTGTTCTAAGATGTTTAGTGGAGAAATATCTAGAGAAGGGAAAGAAAGTGTATGCTGCCTTCATGGACTTAGAGAAAGCTTATGACTGAATAGATGGGCAGGGTATGTGGAAGGTATTAAGAATATATGGAGTGGAGGGTATATTGTTGAGTGCTGTGAAGAGTATGTAAGAAGGAGCTAGGGCTACGGTGCGAGTGGATGGTGAGCTGAGTGAGTTCTTTGATCTCAATGTGGGACTGAAACATGGTTGTGTGATGTCTCCATGGCTGTTTAATATATACATGGATGGGGTTGTAAAGGAGGTGGAAAGTAGGGCAGTTGATGTAGGGGTGGCTCTAATGAATGAGGGTGAGATGTGGAAGATTGCCGTGTTGCTGTTTGCTGATGATACAGTATTGCTGAGTGAAGATGAATGGGAGTTGCAAGGTTTAGTGAATGAATGTGGAACAGTGTGTAGGAAGAGGAATCTGAAAGTTAATGTAAACATGAGTAAAGTTATGGAGTTTGAGAGGAATGAAGTCATAGAATGCACGTGAGGCTGGAGGGTGAGGATAAGGAGAATGTGAGTGCATTCAAGTACTTGGGTAGTGTGATGAGTAAGGATGGAACTTTTTGGAATGAAGTGCTTGAAAGGGTACAGCAGGGAGGGAAGGTTGTTGGTTCACTGAAATCATTGATGAGAATGGAGGTGAGTATGGAAGTTAAGAAATCACTGCATGATAGTATTGTGATCCCTACCCTGACGTATGGAAGCAAGGCATGGACCTTGCAAGAGGGGAACAAGTCAAGACTGAGAGCAGTGGAAATGAGTTACTTGAGAGGAACATGTGGAGTGACATGGAGGGACAGGTTGACGAATGTAGAAGTGAAAGAACGTTGTGGGGTGGATGTGGATGTGGTTGAGAAGATTAGGAGAAATACACTGAGATGATTTGGGCATGTGGAGAGAATAGAGAATGAAAGACTGACTAAGAGGGTGTATGTAGGTGAGGTGAAGGAAGGGAGAGGGAGGGGAAGACCGAGGATGAGGTGGAGGGATGGAGTTGAGAGGTATATGAGGGAGGGGGTAGTAAGTTGGGGGGAGCGTAGTCAAATGGTGGGTGACAGGGCGACTTGGAGGCGTTTTGTCTGCAGCCTCCCTTTGCGGGATTAGGGCGTCGGGCTATAGATAGCTATATAGTAAGAAACAGAATCCAAAGGTGAATGTAGTAAAGTTATGGTCTTCGAGAGAAATGAAGTCGCTGAATGTACAGTGGGGTTGGATGATGGAGAAATGGAAGATGTGAGTGCATTTAAGTACTTGGGTAGTGTGATGAGTAAGGATGAAAGTTTGGAGGGTGAAGTGCTTAAAAGGGTACAACAGGGAAGAAAGCTTGCTGGTTCTTTGAGAGCACTGATAAGAAATAGAGAAGCGAGTATGGAAATAAAGAAATAATTGCATGATAATATTGTGATACCAAGTCTAACGTAATGACGGGAAGTTTGGACCTTCTTGGAAGGACTCAAGTCAAGATTGAGAGGAGTGGAAATGAGTTATTTGAGAGGAGCATGTGGAGTTGCATGGAGAGACAGACTGGCAGACTGGCAAATGAGGAAGTGAAGGAGCGTTGTAGTGTAGATGTGGATATGACAAAACGATAGGAGAAATACACTGAGGTGGTTTGGCCGTATGGAGAGGATGGAGAGCAAGAGATTAAACAGGAGAGTTTATGTGAGTGAGGTGTAGGAGGGGGGAGAGGGAGGAGGAGGCCGAGGATGTGATGGAGGGATGGGGTGGAGAGGTATCTGGGACTGGGGTGTATAGGCTGGGGGGAGGGCAGCGAAATGGCAGGGGACAGGACGACATGGAAGCGATATGTTTCTGGCCACCTCTTGCAGACAGTGCTACTCAGTTTAGGAGGGCTCGTTTGTAGTGAAGGGTCAGTGAAGCTATATCCAACCCCACTATAGTTCGTTTACTTATCGTTCTTTTGCAACTTATTTCCCCTAACCCAATGACAAAATAAGATAATGCTATGGCTCAGTATCCTGTCCATATCACACCTTCGCGACTAGCACCATATTTTATTGCTAATTTATTGTTACATTTCAGCATTAGGGAGGGTCGATGGCAGTTTTACGTCTAATTAAAGTTAACAGAAAATGGTTCGTTCTATTTCCTGAACTGAATAAAATCTTCTGGACGTAGGAAGCAAATATGTCATCGTAGCGAGGGAGTAAATAGGCCATTAGGTTCCCCACAGTCACACCCTCTTCCTCACCTTCCTTCTCTCTCTCTCTCTCTCTCTCTCTCTCTCTCCTTCCCAGACTTGTGAAATTGACAATACAATATACGAACAGACAGCGGAAGTCTATTGCCCCCAGAATACTGTAATTGTTGGAGATTTCAATATACCATTAACAAGATGGACTGGATCCTTATCTTCACGCACAGGGTCAGACTTAATTGAATGCTCATTATATCAGTTTCCTGAGCAACCAACACGTGGAGAAAATATCCTAGATCTTATACTGGCGACATTCGTAATGTTCAAGTAGGAGAAGAATTAGTCACATTCAACCTCAGTTCCCGTTACACCCCCAAAGTTGTAGTTATGAGAAAATCCAAGACTAAAAAAAAGTTTATTTTCACAAATTAAAGCTAATTATCAAAAGTACAAATATACACACATCATGGACAGAGTTCACGGATATCCTTAATATGGCGGTTATGCAGTGTGTACCGATGCGTAACAGGAAACCAGTGAAAATTAATAAGCCAAAATGTTGAACAGAAATATTAACAAACCTTCCAGCAAAGAAACTTGCTTATCAGATATGCAAAGCCACTGAGAATGAGGAGGATAAAGATATTTACCATAAGTTACGTCAAAATGATAAAAAGTTAATAAAACAAAGTAAGAAAAACCTTGAAGTGCATATTGCATGCATCAGTAAATAAAATGCCAAAGAAGTTTCCAATTATATCAGAAATAAGAAAATACTAACATCATCAATAAGACTACTAGTATCAGCTGATGGTGAGGATACAAATGACGAATCCGAGAAGGCTAAAATTCTTAATACTTTCTTTACATCATTATTTAATGTAGAAAGTCCAAGTTCGATCCATTGTCCTTTGCACGCGAAGATGAAGACAACACACTGAAAGAAATTATTATCAGTGAAAGAGAGGTGCTCTTCATGCTAAAATAAAGATAAAAAAAACCCAGGGCCAGATAGAATATTTCCAAGAGTCTTAAATGAGGCAAAAGACTAAAAAGAGAAACCCTTTGCACATTATATGCACTATCTTTCTCACAAGGGCCACTGTACCAAGCGGTTGGAAATTAGCAAATGTAACTCCGATATTCAAAAAGGCAGACAAATCTCAACCCAGCAATTACCCACCCAAGAAGCTTGACACAGTTGTTTGCAAGTTGTTGGAAACCATAATTAGAGATAAATTGGTCAAGCATTTAGAACAGAATAATTTCATCAAATACTCTCAGCATGGATTCCGAAATAAGTGTTCATGTCTGACTAATCGACTTGATTTTTTCGACCGTATTATCATCATGTACGACAGAACTAAATCAGTCGATGTCATTTACCTTGATTTCAAAAAAGCATTTCATAATGTTCCACATATTCGACTTGAGAAACTGTGCGTCTATGGTACCAGTGGCAGTGTACTAAGATGGATTGAAAGCTGGCTTATGAATCATAAACAAAGAGTTGTAATCAATGGTAAGGAATCAGAATGGAAAAATGTTGTAAGTGGAGAGCAAGGCTCAGTTTTGGGTCCTATACTGTTCTTAACTTATATAGTCGATACTGATGAGGGCGTGTGTTGTAAAATAGCATAATCTGCTGACGACACAAAGATTAATAATACAGCAGATACCACAGAACAAAGAATACTGATTCAAAGGGATCTTCATATACTGTTTAACTGGGAAGAAAAATGACAAATGGATTTTAATACTGATAAATGCAAAGTTCTAAATACTGGGAGTGAAAATGATAAATTTAGTTAAACAATCAATCATTCACAACTCATGAACGTAACCCATGAAAAGGATCTAGGAATAACTGTAACAGGTGATCTGTAGCCAAGTAAGCAATGCACAGAAGCAATAAAGAAAGTTAATAAACTAGTTGGATTTGTAGATAGATCATTTGAGTTCAGATCTGAAAATATAATTCTTACCCTGTATGATTCCTTAGTGCATCAACATCTAGAGCACTGTGTGCAGTTCTGGTCACCGTATTACAGGAAAGATACAGAGAAATTGGAAAGAGAGTGCAGCGAGGAACAACAAAAATGATACCCAGACTGAGGAACAAATCATACGAGGAGCGATTTAATGAGCTAAAAATATGTAACCTATCAAGGCACAGACTACGAGGGGATCTGATTCAAGTATTCAAGCTTATTAAAGGAGCTGATAATATGGATGTTGACAGGTACTGAACAACTGATCGTTCGAACTACACTAGAGGTAGTGGGTATATGATCACTGTAAAGCATTTTAAGTCTAACGAAATCAAGCAATTTCTCTTTAACAGGGTTGTTAAAATTTGGAACAAACTTTCCAGGGATGTCGTTGACTGCAGTACAGTGGTGACATTCAGATATCGCTCTGATACGTATCTCGCTTCAAACCCCAAGCTAAACACCTTCATGACTGAATAATAATGTAAGCTGTTTTTTCTGTATTTCAGAGCGTGACGAAACTATAGCGGGGAAATACTAAGTAATTAATGATACCTGTAGCTTACTGACACTTGCAGTGTTATAGATACAGTAGGACAGAATATAGTTTACCACTTTTCAGTCTTTTCTATGAAATTTCCATGTCAGCTTTTCCATGGGCTACATGGTGGTCCTCACTTTTTTCCTGCCAGCTTCGACTGGAGGGTTTGGTGGGTGGGTAGGGGGAGGGAAAGCGTTCTTGTTTTACCATCCTTACCCTCAACTTGAAGAATTAGATATAATAGTGATGGTCTTCTATGTAACAAGCAGCCTCGAAAGGACCTATAGGTCTGTTACTGTTTGCTTTCCTCTGTACTCCTCTCCCTCCCTCCTTTCTTCTCCCTCTTCCTCCCTTTCTATCCTTCCCTCTCCTTTTCTCTCCCTCTCCTTCCCTCTTCCTCCTCTCCCCCCTCTCCCTCCCCATCCCTCCCTCTTCTGCATTGTCCCTCCCTCTCCTTCCCTTTCCCTCCCTCTCCTTTCGTATCCTTCACTCTCCCTCCCTCTCCTCTCCTTCCCTCTCTTTCCTCTCCCTCCCTCCCTTCCATCTTCCCCCTCTCCCTCCCTCTCCCTTGTACTCACTCACTCCCTTCTTTGCCTCTCTCTCTCCTCCTCTCCTCTTACACCTATCATTCTTTCTTTCTCTCCTTCCCTTTTTCCTCTTCCCCTTCCCTCTCCTTTTACCAAAACAATTGCATCAATATTCAGGCGACTCAAACTGTATCACTCTTTACTTTTAAATTAACTTCCCCCATAAAAAAAATGTTAAGTGACTGGTGTCATAAAATGTGGGAGGCAAGCCATGTCACCATGTACGATGAGAGAGAGAGACACACACACACACACACACACACACAGTCAGACAGAGACAGACAGACAGTGAGAGATGCAGAGACAAAGACAGAAACAATGAGAGATATAGAGATACAGTGACAGAGACAGTGAGAAATACAGAGGTTTAGTCGTGCCACTTGGAAGAAACGGCAAATAGAGTGAACACTCTTCTAGTCTGCATCGGTAATATACTAGAGGATACTGAAGTGTACTATGCAGAATAAATTGCTGACGAAAAGATGGTACGAAATCTCCATTGCCACGTAGATGGACCTTAATCATCAGTGCCACCACATGCAGGCGTCCCGCTAGCACCTGACAGACCAGTGACCGGGGAAGTCTTTTTTTCTTTTTTTAATGTATTCTTCATACCTTTAGTCGGCATTATTCACAGTGGTGTATTTCTTGTTGAGGATGTATTAATGCTGGCTCCAGTGAGAATAATTTCCCCTGAATTAAATAAAATGGCCTGGAGACAGGAAGAATAAAATACGACATGAGTCGCAGAACTGAAGGGGTTAGCCAAATAGATTACCTGATTAACAAGTCCTGCCCGCAAATGAAAAGATCAAAGTTTGCTATCCCGGCCGCGAAATTTTTTTTTCCTGCCCAGTTCCGTCACTTTGCACATATGGCAACGTTGCCCTGTGTTTAGTTTGGCAACGCCGCGCAGAAGTGAGCCATATCGGATGCCAGGTTTAGTATTCATCACAATTATTTACTTTTTTTTATGCTTGACTATAAATATAATACCTGACTATCTATATTTTACATGGATTAAAAGAATAATAGAGACATAGAGGTCATATAGTTTTCGCTGCCTTAGCTTAAATAAATATAAAAAGGGGCCATACCACTGTCTTTACTTCATCACTCGTCTGCTGAGAGAGAGAGAGAGAGAGAAGATACTCTCTACACTTTGCCAAAATTAGTTATATGTTGATTTAATGAAAATGCGGTACGTCTTAGGGGTGGTACATGACTGCTCGTTGAGAACACTTATCAGTAACATATGTTGTAGGCCTATACTACTTTCCCTGTCATTTCTTGTCATTGCTCCAAGACGTACGATTCAATCAGCTGTGTTTACAATCGGCAATGGCGCATCACTGGATCTGCTGGTCATGAGTCAACTTCAAGGTAAGCTATGGTGTAACGGGGTTGTTAATAACAGTAACTTGGTTAGTTTTTAGAGTGAGCATCATGCGTAGGCCTGCCTATTATATATAACCAGAGAGTGGACGCTAACAGAAGAATAAAAGGGATACAGCAAGGCCATGAGAGTCGGGTCAGGTGAGTGCAACAATGGGTTCTGGGAGGCCACATATGGTATGGAGAAGTGGGAAAATATATAGAGAGACTGTTTCCCCTATATGGAAAAGGCATTGTAGCAAGAGCAAAAATGGTGTATCTTGACAAAGCATGGAGGAACTTTTGTGTGGTAAATTCTAAGTTTTGGACGTCTCTGAAATTCATGATTTTATATATATATATATATATATATATATATATATATATATATATATATATATATATATATATATATATATATATATATATCATTTTTTTAGAGTTCTAAGTAACTTTCCTTTACCGTGTGGCATATTTACGGGAAATAATTTCAATTTTACTCATTAAAAGAACCAGCCCAACCTTACCTAACCTATCCTTGAGGAGTAAAATAAAAACTAGAGGGCACTCAGTAGAGCTCATATTCTCCGCCATGCCACATATTATCCAGAATCTGTATCCAGTTACTTGGGACCGAAGGGGCGCCAAAACCACTGCATAGGATAAACTTGCAGGGGCGATTGCTTGCCTATGGTAGATGGGTCAGTTGCACAGACTGTCTGAGATTATTCACGAACAACAAAGTAGACCCTTAATATGACAACAATAATTGCTTATTTTCCAATCATTATTTTACATTCAGTCCCTCACTGAAGATCAGCAAATGTGTTCCCAGCCCAATGCTATTACCAAATAGAATATATTAAGTGAGTTTATTTTTTTAATTCCTTGTTTCTCTTGATTTACTTATTTTGCACACAATGGTCTATAATGTCTCATGTCTGACCCAATGCCTGTCATCAGCACATGGGAAATAGCATATGGTGCCTGGTGCTGTGTAATATTTAATAAAGATTATACCGTAACAAATAAAGCTTTGCATTTCATCAAATACAAAAACCCTTCAAGCATACTTAACATGAAATAAAGGACATGAGAACATGAAAATAATCTGAAATGTAACCTGACATATGATTTTACTAATATACCTAAGAAAAACAAGAAAATAATCTGAAATCTAACCTGACAAATGATTTTACTAATATACCTAAGAAAAACAAGAAAATAATCTGAAATCTAACCTGACATATATACCTAAGAAAATGTCTAATGAAACATTGATATTCAGGCATCATTGATACCAATATTTCCCAGCTTGCAGCAGAAATTACCAAGGTTAACCCTTAAGAATGATCATGAAAAGCGTTTTAGGTGATAAAATATTATGGGTCTTTAACCTCTCTCTCTTTCCTGTAAACACAGCTGATTGAATCGTAGGTCTGGGAGCAATGACAAGAAATGACAGGTAAAGTAGTATAGGCCTACAACATATGTTACTGATAAGTGTTCTCAACGAACAGTCATGTACCACCCCTAAGACGTACCGCATTTTCATTAAATCAACATATAACTAATTTTAGCAAAGTGTAGAGAGTATCTTCCTTGCATACTCACTTTTTATTGATGACCCTGCATATTATTATTTTATACTGTTTCAAGCTCGCGCTCTCTCTCTCCCTCTCTCTCTCAGCAGACGAGTGACGAAGTAAAGACAGTGGTATGGCCCTTTTATATCCCGGCCGGCCAGATTGTTGGAGTCAGGCCGTTTCCCACCCTGGCCTTGTTCAGCCTGGAGTATAACTTAGAACATGGACACAAACTGGCTTCTGGACGACATGTTCTAGGTGAAGGTTTGGAATAGGTTGGGAACTTGAAAAAAAAAAAATAATGATTATCTGAAGATCCTCATGTGCTCTCTCTCTCTCTCTCTCTCTCTCTCTCTCACACACACACACACACACACACACACACACACACACACACACACTTTTTTCATTGGTCGACGAACGAAGCTATCCAATACTTTCCCTACGGAGACTTGTGGGGAGTTTCTATCAACGTGGGAAAAACAGAAGCCATCTTTTACGTCTTGAGATTGTGCCGGGCATGTTATTTTGGTGCTGTACAGGAATATAACCTATTACTCTATGCCCGTATTCTTTAAGGATCTTGACAAAGATTTACGATACACGAGTCTTCGTAGCGATTAATTAACGTTTTGTATTTTTTCGCTCTGATATTCATTCTCACTGTATTTGACACAGTTCTGAGGCTAAAGAACTATTGATCGCTGTTTTGCAAGTGTCATACACGTTGTATACTCTCGGCGACTACAGTCCTCTCGACTCTCCTGTTCCTCTCTCTATGGACTTTGAAAAATCAGTCTAGTGAAT
Source organism: Coenobita brevimanus (assembly GCF_032717465.1). NCBI lineage: Eukaryota > Metazoa > Arthropoda > Malacostraca > Decapoda > Coenobitidae > Coenobita > Coenobita brevimanus. The sequence goes on along the minus strand of NC_136991.1, from coordinate 32,781,884 downwards.
CCACAACAACCGTCACTGATTACTATATTCGGAAACATAGGAGAGTTACTGCAGGCTGCTGCTGATTCAGCGACTGATTTTCATGGTCAATGGTGAGGAAGGCAAGAAGGCGACAAGACTTTGAAAGCTGACGGTAAATTTCTTGCACTTTTTTTTTTATTTGCGCTGACTTTCAATAACAATAATTCTTTAAGTTTGTATTGCTGCATCCACTAAAATTACTCGCACGTACAATAATAATCTGTGGCATTCAATCTGCAGTTCCCATACTTTTTTTTTTCCTTGGTGGTGTTTTCGTTCTTACCATCTCTCGTTACCACAGCTTTACGCCTTTATTTCTTGACCGATTTGCCTGAAAATTACGACAGATGTACAGGTGTACAAAAAAGTATCGTTACAAAGGGGTCCAATAGATACGTAACGAACAGTAGGATGGCTGTCGTTTCCGAAGAGTTGCTACATTCATATCGACGCATTTATTACCTCAAACACAGGAAATGTCTCTTGTATCCCATGTATAACCAACATTGTTGGATATGCAGGGGTACCAACACTTTCCTACCCCCTGCCTGATTTTCCTAAACCATCGGCGTTTGTCATATTGTTTAGCACAACGTCGTACCGATACTTTTTTGTACAGTTGTACCTGGGCTTGGCATCTCGAGACATCCGTTTCATATTACAGATTTACACCATTAAATTACAGTATTTTACGGCAAAAGAAGTTTACGTACGTTTAGAAGATGAAGAAGCCAGTATAACAGAATGAGCTCTGCCAAGGGTCACTTCATCATTTGGAGGAATACAGCACCCTCACACCATCCAACTCACCATCACCTGCTTCTGTGATGTGGCCATCAATTTTATTTGCGTGATATGCTCCCAGGGGGATGTCACTAGGCAGCTGGCCGCCGCTCACAAGTGCCACCTATCCCAGTCACTGCCGCTCCCTTTGAAATCCTGGTTAATTGTTTTCTGCTTTATGCCATCTATTCATTGTCAATCCTGATGTTTAAAGGGGCCATTTTCACTCTATTCCAGTTTCCCTAGACCTTCATTGTATCGCACAAAGACAACTTTTATGTTCCCTGTCTCGTGCTCCATAGCTTTGGTTGGTGCTTTTTATTACTCTTGACTTGTGCACATGGACATGTTTTCGGTTCTCATGATTGAATCTATGTTCCTTATATTTAGTGCTCTTGAGCTAATCATTTTTTTTTTTTTAATTATTATTATTATTCATCTTGTTATGTCTTAATCTTTTGATCGCCACAGTCTCTCTTCTCCAAGTAGGGACTGTACTGTGTCACCGGTCAATTTTTTCGTCATGCATGCACCAGTGTATCTCATTTTGCTTTATTACATATATTGCTGCTTGGCTTTCGATAGAACATTCCCCTGTGCTTTAGGGCTTGTAGTATTTTTTTTTTAAACATATTTACACTATTTGTCTAGGTTGGACCATGGATCCAACTACTCCTTCGCTTATGCCTCCCACTCTTACTTGCCACACACTTTTCACATGAAACCACTACGGAACTAAACCATTAAATACATGCCAGGGATAACTCAGTCAGGACTTCTGCCAAGGCATTTGCGGGCGTATCTTTGTGACATATCGCTGGGTTTTGAGGACACTCAATAAAGTCCGTCTTAACTAAATTCAGTTCATCAAACCGTTTCCCATCCCTGCCGGGGATCGCACTCACATCATTTAAAAAAATAAAAAAATCTTAATTTGTCTTCCACCTCCATCAATAGTAAATGAAGAAAAATGTATATGCTTGTAAATGCTGGTTCTAGTTTGCTTTCGGAAGGGTGATAGGCCAGGGCAGGAAAACTGATAATTTGACACTTGATTCGTCATCCGCAGAGCCCATCAGCATGTCAGTAAATAAAAAATAAAATGCGAACACTAACACACCAGTCCAGAATGAGACAGCCTTACAATGTACTCACTATGAATTGAGAGTATTATTGAAGGAGCAATGGCATGGGAAGATGTGCGGACGTAGGAGGACTGATGGGCCTCAGGGAACGAACTGTCATATTCTATACCAAGAGCCGGACACAAATCAAGAATTCATTCAAACATATGTACTTGTAATGATAGGAGATGGCTAATTTAATAAACAACAAGTAACAACACATCGAGAAATGACTTTCGAAACAAACTGATGTACTGCATATTTCGGAACCAGATAAACTTCTCAAAATAATATCTATTAGTTTCATAAAACTTCGACTTAAAAAGGTGCTATACTCATGTGTGCAGTTTACATATACTGTAAATACATAGGCAACCTACACACACACACACACACACACACACACATACATATATATATATATACTGTATATAATTCACACATACACACACACACTTCCATACATGCACTTACATATATACATTCACACATAGAAACAAATCACTTATTAAATGTGATTTGGAGGGAAATGAGAGGGGAAAAGTAGGGAGAAGACATGGAGAGGCTTGGAGGCTGCGGGAAGGAGGAGGAGAGTACTAGGAGGGGAGGGAAGCAGATGTAGAGAATGGAAGGCGGAGAGAAGGGGCAAGGAAGGAATAGGAATAGGAGAAGATGTGAATATCCGAAAGCGCTTGGTATGTATCGTGTTTCCGTTTTCCCCTGTGGATACTACTATATTCATACATATACACACACGTCCGCACATACATTCATACATATACGCATACTTCCAAGCATACATATACTCACACTTCCATACATATTCATAAGTCATACTTGGCAAGCTGTGGAATGGTGATTGTTGTGCCATGATGCGGCGTGTGATGATACGTACTCAGGCAGCAAATGATCCACGGGCAGAACTCGTCCATAACAGCGAGCAGAATTTGTATTCATGGCAGTACAAAGGAATACAGTGCAGCGTAAACATCATCAACACAATCATCATTAGCAGCAGCAACTACGACAACATTATGACGAACAACAGCAACGATAATGTGTCTAGTTTTCGTACTGGCGTGCAGTGTTTTTATGTATAATCATATCATCATCATCATCATCATCATCATCACCATCATCAACACGACCCTCTTTCTTGCCTGAGGATGGGGTGGGGAACGATTACATAATTTTCAGAAAAATAGAAATAATACCTAAGCATGGGGTGATATACTGTTAATAAGTGTTGTATAAAGCTTTCAAGCAACGACCCATTTGCTGGTCCTTTCGACCTTATTTGTTATGAGACATGGCATTTGTTCTGTAAGTCTACAGTACGAATCCATATTATAAAGGAGAATGTTTATCTGTCTATCTACCTGTCTGTTTGCCTGTCTGTCTGTCTGTCCTCTATGGGAATCGAAGGGGATGCATACAAAACTCTCTAAACATCTGTAACAGGTGTAACTTTTTACGACGAATTTAAGTGTGTAGGGTACATTACAGGTGCTAGAACTGCACCCCTCATGGCCAAGGTATAATTAAAAATGATCCTGAACCCTGTGGAAACATAGTAGCCAATTACCGGTTTTCTTTTCTCTACAACCATTTGATTATTTGGAACAACGGGTCGGATGGGTGGACGGGCTGGTGGGGTGGACAAGGTTATGTGGATGGGCGGGAGTGGAGGGGCAACGTGGGAGGGTGTGGTGGGGTAAGGTGGGTGGGGTGGGTGGACAGAATTGAGTGAATGGGTGTTTGTGGAGGGGCAGAGTGGGTGGGTGAGTGTGGGTGAAAGGTTAGGCAGGGTGGGTGGATGAGAATGGCAGGCGGGTGGGTAGGTTAGCACTGTGTGTGAAGGGTTGAAATAGGTCTATGGTAGGAGTAGGTTCATGAGGCCTATATCCCAGGGAAATGGGCCGAAGGAGGAACACAGATTCAATGGGTAAAATGGGGCCCCGGAAATCTACTCCCCCATGGAGAGTGACCATCCATGGTCCCAGACAATGCCAGTATACACGATCACAGGGTTTTACCCGGGCAACTCCGGGTACCCCTGCTAGTGGCACTATTAAGTACACTAGAGTATCTGCTCCAACAGTCTAAAAATTAAAATAGTGCTATGATTATGGTATCTGTTTTACGAGTATAATACAAAGACAACAAGAAAGAAGACTCGCCCATCCAACAGTCATACAAGCCTAAGTTGCCAATAAAAAAACAAAGCCTACCACGCAGAACAGAAAAATCATGAAGAAAAGTGAATAATGTATTCTCCATGATCTTCGCGCCTTCACAGCTCGGAGATGACATTTTCATGCTACTCTTGGCTGTACAAATCGTTAGTACGCACACATCTCACGCAATGTGCTCATGTTTGGCCATTAAACTTCGAAACATGTATTTAGAAATTAGAGTAAGTGCAACGAAAAGTTAAAAAAATTATACACCGATTGAAAAATAAGCCATACAAGGAACGTTTAGAAGAACTAAGCCTGTTTAAATCCACAAAAAGCCGACTACGATATGATTTTATTCAAGTATACAAGATTTTTAAGGATTATAAAATGGCAGGTTGTAAGTATTTCACATTTAGTCAAATTACACCAGAGGAGTTTGATATAAATTACTGGCACACGTTTCTGGTCGAATGAAGCAAAAGAATTTCTTCTGTAACATACTGTAAACATAAGGAACAAACTCTGTGGTAGACTGATACACTAATTACATTTAAAGGTAGCTTGATTAAATTTATACCTTCTGATTCCCAACACGCCACGTTCATAGTTGAATAATAAAAAGATGTACTGTGGTAGGTGGGGGACGGCCATCATCCACCCACTTGATAAAATATTTTCTTCGGGTGACTCTGCATTGGGTGACAAGCCAGATGGTTTCCTGTAAACCAGAAACCATTTGCTTCGTTGGGTGTTATTCATAATACCAAATGGCGCCAGGTGATAAACCGTGACAGGATAAAGTGCTCCAACCTGACTGAGTCTGTGAGGACTTACATCCGAGCAATAGTTACAATTTACTGCTCATATGACGACACCCATGTGAGGCTGTTCACCCTCACCCAAACTGAGGGGACTTAACCTAGCCTCGGATTCCTACGCTCCTGACGTAGGAAAAAAAAAAAATTTTTTTGGACGGTGGACGGATAAACTATCATTCCCTCTCGTCCACATCACAAAGAAGCTCTCTATCTAATGCCAGACGCCTTAATCTCGGAAGGGGTGGCCACAAACAAATCGCACCCATGTCGTCCTGTCCCCCGCCATTTCATTGCTTTGCTCCCAGCTCACATCCCCCTCTCTCATATACCTCTCCACTCCATCCCTCTATTTCATCCTTGGCCGCCCCCTCCCTGCCCCCACCACCACCTCACTCAAATATACTCTCATCGTAGCCTCACGCTCTCCAACCTCTCCATATGGGCAATTTGAGGTACCGCTAGTTGTAACTCTCTCTCTCTCTCTCTGTCTCAATGACTTCCCCAGGGACACAAATTTCCACTCCTGTAAGACGATTTGAGGTACCGCTAGCTGTAACTCTCTCTCTCTCTCTCTGTCTCAATGACTTCCCCAGGGACACAAATTTCCACTCCCTCTCTCTATACTCAATCTCTCCCTTTCCCCGTCGTTCCAAACGTCTCATTCATGCCCTCGAGGGAAATACCAAGGTCTAAAAAATATTTTTAAGACCTAGGGAAATACAGTTCTACGTAGTCCTTCGGATCTACAGTAAAGTACACGCATGGACACGCACATTTATTCATTAGCATTCATACACGTGGAACACTTACATAAGTACACACACACACACACACTGTGGCGGAGGACCTTAATGGATTCTAAGCTCGGCGAAAAACACGCGATCTGTCTTCCTGTGTCTGTGCCTAAAAGTTCTTTCCTTCTTCAGAAAAGCATGGTAGTATGTTGACGTTTTTCAGGAGCAACAATGTTTAGCTTATTGGCCCCATTAGGTTAGGCCGCTTGGCTCAGTAGTTGTGTATTCTCAGTCGATAAAGCAACATTCATCAAACACAAACAAAAAAGATCGTTTAACCGACCAAACATACAATCATCAAACACGCCAGCAGAAAACAACATGATAATCAACAAGAGTACCCGCAAGCTCTATACCTCCGATGCACATTACAGCAGTTCCCCTCTATTACACTTGGCGGGGGGGGGGGGGGGACTCAATTACAGAATTAGTCTCCCTATGTGCTCTCACTTTAACCCATTTATATTATGATCCCACGACCAGATAGTGTGAACAGTTTGTGCTATGTCAGTGCTTCCTCAGTGCTTCACAATGTAACCCAGCTATTTCACAACACATTTACCATTGCTAGCTTAGTCGTTACATCCTCTCCCCCTCCCCTGTCGTGTGTGTGTGTGTGTGTGTGTGTGTGTGTGTGTGTGTGTGTGTGTGTGTGTGTGTGTGTGTGTGTGTGTGTGAGAGAGAGAGAGAGAGAGAGAGAGAGAAGTAAGCTGAAGGGGAACGGGACGAGGTCAGGTTTCCAATTCTGGGCTCATCCTGCTTATAGACCAAACATGATTCTCTGATCAAACCAATAATTACACACACACACACACACACACACACACACACACACACACACACACACACACACACACACACACGAGGTGAGAGAGAGAGAGATTATGAAATGTGTTCGTTGACAGTGTACCTGCGTCGTTCTGGCTTAGTCTTTAGCTGGTTTAATGGTCACAGAATCAGTTTTGTTGCTTACGGCAGTAATTTATCACTGAGTGTGGGAAGGCGTAAAACAAGGCTCGAATTATTCAAGGCTGTTTATGGAAGACCTTATTTGTGATCATCCTGCACCCCACATTATAGCATAGACAGGAACAATACAGACTGGTCATGTTGCATCTGCCACATGCTATAGAAATTATTATACCAATATAGGGGTTCGTGTACACTTGCTCTCACTTATAATATAATAAGTCCTATGACTTTCCTACGTATACAGCACTAATGAGGACAAATTAGTCTAAACTCTAGAAAATAGATCATGCTGCCGTGTGTAATGATGCATCTGTTCAGGCATATACACAGTCACTTCGTTTATTTTATATATATCTTTTTTTTTTTTTTTGGGGGGGGGGGTTCTGGTATATTCATTAACTCTAAAGTTCATTCAGGTCATTCCCACACATGAGAAGGCTAAAAGTAAACTAGAGGAGCACCCAGTGGAGCGCCTCTCTCAGACAAGGGCAAAGTAATTCCGGATCTAGAAACTGTAATACGATCCGCATCGGTCCCAAAAGTTAACCGATTGTTCACTGGAACATGGGCTATCTACTCACAAAATTTGGTCCAAATCTCTTTTAATTTTTGAGTAATTCTTCTGACAAACTAACAAACTAACAGGGGTGAAAACATATTCTGGTCGGAAAGAATAATAAAAAAAAAAAGCATCAACATGCAATATGCAAGATAAACAGCTTATGAAGAGGCATTATGAACTTAATAAAATACGCCTCAAAGAGTGTGACAGTAAAATATATATACATATAACAAACAAATCTTCAGATGCAGTGTCATAAACGTCACCATAACCGACATATAGAAAGAACCAGATAAAATACGCAAAATAAATAACTTTGAAAGAGGTGCTACGATGTCAAGGATAATACGGCCATATAAGAGAGAGAGAGAGAGAGAGAGAGAGAGAGAGAGAGAGAGAGAGAGAGAGAGAGAGAGAGAGGAAATGGCATTATGAGAGAGAAGGCGCCCCATGCAAATCCTCTCCTTTGAGCATCTTCCTTTGACACCAGCACTACTAGAGAATCCTTGATCATGCGAATGAATACGACTCGACGGGGGTATTGCTTCTCTGTTCATCATCATCATCATCATCATCATCATTTTAATCACTATCATCCTTATCATAACTATAATCAGTGTCTTAATCACCTGATAATAAAGGGAGGATTAAGAGCCTATTTTCCAACTACTTTTCTCCCACCTAGCACTAAACCCTCTGAGGTTATTATGGCTCAGTCATAACAGATGAAATTTGTCTGTGTTAGCTGAAACAGAATACAAAATTGTCTCAACAATGACAATGTTCTTGACACAGGTATGAACACGCTGATATTTTCCTCAATCGAATAACTCCGTTTGGCATTATCTAAAGTTAATACGACACAAGACGCAACCACAAGACTGAATGCACCCACTACGGTCGCTAAAAATGTAAATTTGTAGGAATCCCAATCTTCACCAGACTTCATTTGCACAAACCTAGCCCAGAATTTTCGTCTATCTGAAGCGTATTTAAGGTACCTCAGTGGAAGAAAAAAACAACACTACGGTTGACTCTACACCCTTTCCATCATGCTTCTGTTAAACTAGCACACACCTGAATGTTGATATATTATCAAAACTCTAAATGATAGATGAGGAGATGGCAATTTATGGTCAAATTAGAATAAAAAGGGCACAGCAAACAATTCCCTTTACTTTGTTGTAAGCGTTTTTCATAAATTAGCAACATCAGTTTGACCTCTTTCTTATCCAAAAGATACCGATCCACCCACTCACCCATTCATCCATTCACCCATCCACCCACCCTCTCACAAACCCAACCGTTCAGCTACTCATTAATCCACCCGCCCACTCAACCTCGAAACTCCGCCAGCAGGATGATTCCAAGTTTACAGAGAGAGAGAGAGAGAGAGAGAGGATAAACACACACACACACACACACACACACACACACACACACACACACACACACACACACACACACACACACACACACACACACAGGCACAATAATTATCCATCCATCCATCCATCATCCAATCCTACGTTGCCCCATGAAGAGCGTAGGAGCCCGGGGTTAGGCAGTTGGTCCTGACATTTAAGATGAGAGTG
>NC_136991.1:32723035-32770535 GCF_032717465.1 Coenobita brevimanus | reverse complement strand
AGAACTGTATAATGAATGTAAATCCTTTAGATGTGCTGAAAAGAATGATAAAAAGGATAAATGATATTCGGAACCTTTCATATGAAGACAGACTGTAACTAGATGCCATCTCACGATAACTCACCACCCGCATGACCGGAGAGATTTTCCTCAGCACATAATTTTGCACCTCCATTTCTTATTTGACGCAAATTCAAAATATAAAACACACACAAAGTCAGCCAGCCAACCTCGCAACTGAAAACATTACCACTCCTCTCGCTTCGCAACGCGGGTTGTAAACGAACGGAGTGGTAATGTCTTCAGTTGTGAGGTTGGCTGGCTGGCTTTGTTTGTGTGCGGGTAAACAAGATATTTCATGAACGGCTTGAGCTATCAACATGAAACTTTCAGGGTATCAAGATATAGCCAAAATCTTGAACGATTTCGAAAATGGGCACACAGGGTCAAGGTCAAGATCACCAAAGGTCAACCAGTTGACCTTTGGCAGCCGTTTTGGTGACCTTGACCTTGACCTTGTCCCCATGTTGCCATTTTCGAACTGTCCAAGATTTTGGCCATATCTTGATACCCTGAAACTTTCATACTGATAGCTCAAGCCGTTCATGAGATATCTTGTTTACTCACACACAAACAAAACCAACCAGCCAACCTCACAACTGAAAACATTACCACGCCGTTCTCTTCGCAATGTGAGTTGCAAAGACTAAGTCTGCACTAACTTGAATGGCATAGAGTAAGGGGAGACTAAATTGAGATATTTATGTCAATGAAGGGAATAAAAACGAGAGATATGGCAAGGTGGGCTACTTAAACGGAGCATACCGGATAGGATTCGAACTATAGGGTTCAAAATAGTAAATAGGTAGAAACTAGTTTGGCAACAGTATGTTAACGAAAAGATATAGTTGCTCCCCCTTCCACTGAGAGTTTTAAGCATAGGCTAGATAAGTGGAGGACAAGTTTGGGTTATAATTTTAAAAATTCTGATTACTAATTCATTCCTCTTTTTCGTTTCCGGGTTTCTCTGCGATAGCTTCTTTCTCTTTTCGTACTTCCTTATATAGTATCTTTTTTTTTTTTTTTTTTTTTAATACTGCGTGTAGTTCCTTTTCACTTTTTCTTGCCGGTTTCGGTTGGAGGGTTTGGTGGGCGGGGTAGAGCTTTCCTAGCTCTCTTTGTCTTCTCGTATTCTAGCAGTGTAGTCGCTCTCTTATTGGAGCTGCCTAGCATGGGCCAACTGACCTACTCCAGTTATCCTTTCTACTTATGTTGTTACGTTTTTAAAAGTGTTGAAATGAAGATACTCCAGTTATCCTTTCTACTTATGTTGTTACGTTTTTAAAAGTGTTGAAATGAAGATACTCCAGTTATCCTTTCTACTTATGTTGTTACGTTTTTAAAAGTGTAAAAATGAAGATACACCAGTTATCCTTTCTACTTATGTTGTTACGTTTTTAAAAGTGTAAAAATGAAGATACTCCAGTTATCCTTTCTACTTATGTTGTTACGTTTTTAAAAGTGTAAAAATGAAGATATGAGAAACTGAAGACAAGTAAGTGAGTGTGTGGATATAAGCGAAAGTGAATATGACTATGAAACTAAATGTGAAAGTTTAAAATCTGTGTTATAAGTGTCTGAAGCTAAACTGTAAGCGAAAAAAAAGTGGGCGAAGATAGTCAAAGTGAAGAAAGTCAATATGAAACTGAGGAGCCAAGAGTGAAGTAAAGATGAAGGTAAAAGCTTAAATGAGGAAACTGAAGATATGGGCTCAACTGAAACGCAAAGTGAAGCTGAAGTGAAAGACAAATCTGATGAAAGTTAATATGAAACTTATTAAGACGAGGGACAGCAGAAAAAGATAACATGTATTTAACAGCAGAAACAGAAAAGGAGATAATGGCTGATAATGATTATGAAATGACGTGGAAGTGATGCTTACAAAATTGAAAGAAGGTGAGTAGAAGTGAAAATATGGTAAATGCAAGTGAAGATACGTAGCAATGAGGATCAGGAAATTGAAAACGATGCTGCTTCACGGTGAAAATGACGATACTAGAGTGAAAATGAACTATCTCAGCCTGCATTCTCAACAACAGCGTCTTAATAATTCTTCTTGGGCGCGAAATTTACTTCATTAGGGCCGTGATTAGTGAAGATCCCCGACCCTCAAAAAATACATGAAAATAAAAGAGAAGACTCTGGTGTACCGATAATGATCTCTCCTTTCTTGTAGGCAGTAAATACTTTGAAAACATCTCAGGTAACTATTCAGAGAGAGAGAGAGAGACTGTGTGTGTGTGTGTGTGTGTGTGTGTGTGTGTGTGTGTGTGTGTGTGTGTGTGTGTGTGTGTGTGTGTGTGTGTGTGTGTGTGTGTGTACGTGCGTGCGTGCGTGTTTGTGTGTGTAAGAAAAATGAAAATCTTACGTTTATCTGTAGGAGGTGGGAAGGCGGAAGATAGGGCGGAAGGAAGGGCGTGTGATGTAGCTTTAGTATGATACATAACTTTCATCAAAAAAACATTAAATATTCCCAACACTGCAACATAAATTTTTCACGACACCATCAGGGCGGGTACTGAAGCATCTTATTAAATCCAGACATTTGGTGTATATTGGTTGGGCTTAAGAGGCGAGAAGGGACAGGAGATGAGGCCAATGAATAAATCGGCTCGCCCCAATGTGACCTGTCAAGCGGAAAGCGTCATAAAAACCAGATGTGCGGAGAAGAGTCGGGTCGGCTAAGATCGTATCAGGTTTCGTCTTCGCGTCAAGGCCGTATTTCTTGCTGGCTTCGTCGCAATACCTCTGCTTCAGCGAATTATTTTGCATGTAAAGCCTTAACCTCTTCACTCCGATTACGCTTCTTTACTTCATTTTACCTAATTTCACACGTTACTCAGCTTCGAAGAGCCTTTCTGAAGTTTATGAGTTCAGTATAACCTCCATTAACCCATTCACTATAAGGCGTTTCCCATAAGCTGAAATAAATCGCCAGGTAGGAATGATAAAAATAATTTCGTCGGAATCATGGGGTTAATAACCTCTTGCATGTTACTGGTACAAACTGTTTCTATATTAAGCAGATATATATAATTATATACGGTATATAACATTCATTCATTCATAAAATGTGCGATGGATTAAAAAATGAAAAGAAAAGGACCTATGTAGTCTCTAGTGCCAACCTGAATTCGGCCACAAATCTCGCGACAAGGACACAGGAGTGTCAAGTGGAACTGCTACGTGATCCGGGCCAGGGATTTTTAAAAGGGGGAATATCTGAATGTGTATTCACCCAAGGATTTTGGTCTAACTTCAAGTCATCAAGAGCCAGTATGAGCCAAGCCTTAAGATTTCGGTGACAACTGTTAAGACTGGCTCAGCAAAGATTTATGATTATCCAGGATGACGGAAATGGTTGCCAATCCCAATCTTTCTACTCGCCAACATATAATATGAACTGCTCCCTTACATTAAGCTCTACACTCCTGAACAGTTCTCTCACTGTTAATGGTACTTTGTTTTTTTTTTAGTCATTTTGAAATATCTAATTACTTCAGTTACAAGACCAGCTTGTAAGAAGCCATTTTAATGCCTCGTCTGAGGGTCACATTCTCGTACATCGATGATAAGCCCAGTAGGGGAATCCGCCTGGAAGCAGAAGTAGCCCAGACTGACGACCGACCCGAGCCCAGAAGGAAGATACGCCCAGGGATACAAACGGTTCTCAACTCTCCGTATCCCCCCGAAAGAGGCTGGTGGATTGCGACGTCGGCATATAACCGCGCTCCCGGAGACTTTTTTTTTTTTTTTTTTTTTTTTTTTTTGAGAGTCTGCAGTTCCGGTTTGTCGGTCCCTCTTACCTTTCTTTGTCAGGGGCACAGACTCTGACCCTGGCCCACAATGGACACATCAGTGCAGTAACATCCAACAACATATTCACAAACTAAGTAGAGAACAACTGTGCAACCCCACTCCACAGAAGACCGTATGAAACCTATAGGATCACGACAAACGCAAATAACACCCAGTTACTTCTAACAAGACAAAGGGCACCTATGGCAGCCGCACTCAGCTCTAAAGTATTCTACCCTGATTAAAAATTAACCCCGCTGGAGGTGTAACGAAGGTCAAAAGATCGTTCCCCCCCCCCAAAAAAAAAAAAAAAAAAAAAAACAAGTGCTTATCAGGTTCTTCCCTGGCCAGTCGTAAAGGGTGAAAGAATCCCGGTAAAGATTTAGCAGAAACCACAACTGGAATGTAAGTGTTTTGAGGTGTTTTATGATCATATATTATCATTTGCTGACACTTTTACTTTATGATACTTTTGTCACATGTTAACCCTCCCCTCGTTGGATCATTAATCCTCCCTGAGGAGGATTAATGTCATCTGAGACAGAAGTGACATAGAAGAAAAGTGTTGGCCTATGATGAAATACACAAAGGAATGATTCAAAATACCTAAATTCTAGTTGTGGCTCCTGCTAAATATCGTTTAGAATCTCACTCTTCATAAAATCTGGTCTGGGGGGAAAGTCTAACCCTATACAAATTTTGTTTTCCTGGTAAACGTAAAAAAAACAATCACGCATATCATCCTTGCCTAGGACCCCTGGGGCCAACCCTCACGAGGGTCCCACCCTGCCTAAAACCACTTGCAAAGTATTATGTTCCTAGTTTAAAAATAAAGCAATAACGTTGCCCTCCCAAGACTGGCTTTCCCAAAGGTGAGGGGAGCCCCATCCTGACTGAAGCCTGATGCAGATGAAGGTTTACCACCGTGAGAAATTTCGCTTCCTAGGTAAAATAACTATGGCCGTGATTACCGACATTGTACAGTGAATGACAATACGTACACTTGGAAACCACAATCTCTAGCTCACCTGGGTCGGGGCCGGAGTTTAGGACCGGGTCCTTTCAGGTCGGGTGGCCCACTCTATCAAGGGACACGCACGTACACGTATGTTATAAACCAATCGATGCATGACTTTGTCTGTCCTGTATAATTTACCTTACTAGAGATAATGATATGCAGTCACTTTCTGGTTGTACAGATGACAATATGTATTAGTTTCTTGCATTTTATTCCCAGCAATATGTTTATTATTTGAATATTTGTAGCCGTGTCAACAGTATCTTCATTAAACACGAACACGACGGAAAAAGCCCATAGCTTTTAAGAAATCAGGAATCAAACGTAGCACTTCCAAACCACCCTGTGAACCCACATAACGGTTTCAGCATTTGTGTGTGTGTGTGTGTGTGTGTGTGTGTGTGTGTGTGTGTGTGTGTGTGTGTGTGTGTGTGTGTGTGTGTGTGTGTGTGTGTGTGTGTGTGTGTGTGTGTGTGTGTGTGTGTGTGTGTGTGTGTGTGTGTGTGTGTGTGTGTGTGTGTGTGTGTGTGTGTGTGTGTGTGTGTGTGTGTGTGTGTGTGTGTGTGTGTGTGTGTGTGTGTGTGTGTGTGTGTGTGTGTGTGTGTGTGTGTGTGTGTGTGTGTGTGTGTGTGTGTGTGTGTGTGTGTGTGTGTGTGTGTGTGTGTGTGTGTGTGTGTGTGTGTGTGTGTGTGTGTGTGTGTGTGTGTGTGTGTGTGTGTGTGTGTGTGTGTGTGTGTGTGTGTGTGTGTGTGTGTGTGTGTGTGTGTGTGTGTGTGTGTGTGTGTGTGTGTGTGTGTGTGTGTGTGTGTGTGTGTGTGTGTGTGTGTGTGTGTGTGTGTGTGTGTGTGTGTGTGTGTGTGTGTGTGTGTGTGTGTGTGTGTGTGTGTGTGTGTGTGTGTGTGTGTGTGTGTGTGTGTGTGTGTGTGTGTGTGTGTGTGTGTGTGTGTGTGTGTGTGTGTGTGTGTGTGTGTGTGTGTGTGTGTGTGTGTGTGTGTGTTTCATAAAAATAATTTACCATTTGCAGTCGGAGACCGCTCACCCTCTCATCATTGTCAGCATCGTCCCGGTGCACACAGTTTCCCTCACAACCACGATTCATCCTTACTAGAAAGAAGGATGCTAAACACTTCGAGCGCCCGTATGAGCTCTGAGACGGCAAGCCTTTTCCTACCCACGACGTCAGGTAGCTAACCTGTATGGCGGTGCTTCGGATCTTCATGTAATTCCAGTGTGCGAGAGTTTTCCATCACGTCCAATTGCCATGGCGATATTTTGACAGGTATACAATAAAATGTAGTATTATATTAATATCTACTGTCACCTATGTAGGCTATGCCACCGAAAGTGAGTAGGCACTGTCTCGGCAGATCAGAAACAGGAACATTAAACAAACTGAAATCCATAAAGATATACACGTACACCCACGAGCAAAAGTTCGCCGACAGTCCCTGGCAGGCATATTATTCCAAACACAGCCCATAGAGGGCGCAGCGCTCGTCCACCAGAGTAAGGGAGAAGGGAGAAGACGGAGGGGGGGAAGGGAGGCAACAAGACAGGGGAGGGGGAGAGCCTGTGGCGATGGTAGATGCCACATATCTGATTATTTTATTATTATTATAATTATTAATAATATTATTATTTATGAGATACGTATAAGAAACATGGACGTAAAAAACAGCTCACATCTTTCGTATTTTTTCTGACTAATTCTAGACGATTTTTCTTGTGTGACGAATCAACGGTGATGTCCAAAGGCTAAAGGTTTAATAAAGTCTAGCAACCCATAAACAACAGTTTGGATTTGATCCAGACGATCAAAGAGACCACAAGAAAATCCCCATCGTCTAAGGCTTAAGGAAGTGAGATACATTCAATCGTCTCGGGTAATGGGAAGGTAGCATGCTGTGTAGAAGGACCTAAACTAAGAGGCAAGGAGAGAGAAACAGACAGACAGACAGACAGAGAGGGATCAAGGAGTTAGCAAGTAACACAAGTAAAGGACATTGCCTAGCTTGGCGGAAAGTATTTGAGAATCATATAATTACATACATCAGAAATGAAAGAAGCTGATAAATACTGTACACTGTTATGATAATAACTTTTCAAGGTATTGAACATAATAATCCTTATTATTTTGATGACGAAAAGCAGGTTAGTGTTGCATATTTACGTTACTGATGTTACACACATAAATACCATCTCTATTCGACCAATGGCGTTGCCATGCTTCAGACTGATCAACCAATCCCCTTCAGTCATTGCGGCAATAATACATATGTCTATCAACAATAAGATTAATCTACAACAATTCACCCTTCCATATCTGAAGTATGTAATTATATGATTTTCAAATACTTACCACCAAACTAGGCACTGCCCTTTACGTGAGTTACTTGCTAACTCCTTGTTCGTTCTCTCTCTCTCTCTCTCTCTCTCTCTCTCTCTCTCTCTCTCTCTCTCTCTCTCTCTCTCTCTCCTTGCCTCTTAGTTTAGGTCCTTCTACACAGCATGCTACCTTCCCATTACCTGAGACGATTGAATGTATCTCACTTCCTTAAGCCTTAGACGATGGGGATTTTCTTGTGGTCTCTTTGATCGTCTGGATCAAATCCAAACTGTTGTTTATGGGTTACTAAACTTTATTAAACCTTTAGCCTTTGGACATCACCGTTGATTCGTCACACACGAAAAATCGTCTAGAATTAGTCAGAAAAAATACAAAAGATGTGAGCTGTTTTCTAAGGTTAAAGCTAGATTATGTCCATGTTTCTTTTACTTATTTCATAAATAATAATAATAATAATAATAATAATAATAATAATCAGATATGTGGCATCTACCATCGCCACAGGCTCTCCTCATCCCCTGTCTTGTTGCCTTCCTTCTCCCCCCCCCCCTCCGTCTTCTTCCTTCTCCCTTACTCTGGTGGACGATCGGTGCGCCCTCTATGGGCTGTTTGGAATAATATGCCTGCCAGGGACTGTCGGCGAACTTTTGCTCGTGGGTGTACATGCAAGAGAAGACGCTTCGCAGAAGATTACAAACTTGATACCTTACTGACTGAGCTAGAAAACATTAGTTGGGATATTGCATTTATGAGTGAGATCCACAGAACGAAGAAAAATTAATTCAGCTCCTAGACAGCAACCACCCATTTTACTACAGAAGAAGGCAAAATGAATGAGTTAATGGTATATGACTTCTAATTAAGAGAAATCTTGCAGTGAACATTTTTAAATTCAGCAGTATATCTGACATAGTACCATGGACTGTACTTCGACTATGCAAAAGGTACACCCTAAAATGAAAGCAGGTATACGCACTGAATTCTCAAAGGGCAGATGAAGAAACTGAAACATTCTATGACGACATCTCCCAGATTATGGAAAAAGAAAAGACCAGATACATTATTCTCATGAGAAACTTCACAGCAAGAGTTGGCAAATCGAAAAATGGGGAAACATGTATTGGAAAATTCGGAGTGGGAGAAAGGAATGACAGAGGTGAAAAGGTGGTAAATTTTGCTGAAATGTATAACATGAGAATAATGAACAGATTCTTTCACAAAAGAACATGGAGAAAATGGACCTGGTGAAGTCCAGATGGAAACACAAAGCATGACATCGACTTCATTATTGCAGATAAGAATAACACTATCATAAATTCACAGTTATCAACAAAATTGATATAGGAAGTGACCATAGAATGGTGGGTTGTACAGCCAGATTCTTCAGAAGTGAAAGAAAGATGATGATTAAGAATAAAAAGATATGCCCAATAAAAGAAAGCGAAAACAAAGCAGCTTCTCAGTTAGAAGTAACAAGCAGATTTCAGGTTTCAAGTTATGCTGATTGTGACATTGATAAGCTGAATGAATGACTAACAAAACTGCTAAGAGAATCTGAGGAGTTAGTAGAGAAAGCTAATGCAACCAAAGCCAACAAGTGTTCAAAAAAGAACCTCGAACTCACGAAAAGAAGAAAGGAGATGAAAGTAAAAACAAAGAAATATGAAATAGATAGTGTGGAATTAAATAAACTTGTCAACAAGAGACAGAGAGAAGACAAAAGAAAGATGATGAAAGTAAAAACAAAGAAAGATGAAATAGATAGTGAGGAATTAAACTTGTCAGTAAGAGACTGAGAGGAGAAAAAAGAAAGAGAAACATGGATCAGATCAAAGAAACCATCAAAAAAGGAAAAAGTCTGAAAAAGGTCTGAGGTAAAATGGCACTAGGAAAGCAACAAATTCTATCACTGAAAGACAAAAACGGTAAAGTCGTTAAATGCAGACTGGATGGTGAAAAGAGAGTTGAAGAATATTACAAAGAACTGTATGCATCAACGACAATAGTACCAATAGCTAACTTTTCAGTTGACACATGCGAAATACCTTAAGTAACACTAAGCAAAGTAAGAATTTCTCTTAGGAGTATGAAAAGAGGGAAGGCATCAGAGAAAGATGGAATAGTGTCAGATTTACTGTCGGATGAAGGAGTAGAAGTACAAAACTGGCTCGCCCACTTATTTACCCAGTGTATAAAAAAGAAGAAAGTACCCAAAACATGCAATAGCTATTTTGCTTTATAAAAAAGGTAACTCAAAAAATCCTAGAAACTGTTGACCCATAAGGTTATCACCAATTTATTACAAAATCATCATTAAAGTCCTTATGAACAGAATAACAACAAATTTGGAGGAAAACCAACCTCGTGAACATGCAGGATTCCAAAGCGGGTGTTTACTACTGATCATCTACACACAATGAATCAGCTAAATGAGAAAACTACAGAACATAATAAACTTCTGTGTTATGTTTTGTTGATTACGAAAATATTTTCCAGTCAGTGGAGCACATAGCTGCTATAAATTCATTGCGAGAACAAAAAGTGAATGAGAACATTATAAACCTGCTCGAAATGATACACAAAGAGGGAACTGCCGAAGTTAAATCACATAAAGACTCGGAAAAAAATAAGACTGAGAAGGGCGTGCGTCAGGAAAGTACAATTTCACCAAAATTATTTACTTCATGCCTCAAAAGTATTTTCAGACTGGGAAAACAAAGAAGTTAACATAGATGGAGAAAACCTAAACCATTTAAGATTTGCAGATGACATTTTCCCAATCCCAGAAACAGTAGAGATTTTGCAAGAAATGCTAAATGACCTAAACAAAGAGAGTCTCAAAGTAGGGCTAAAGATGACCTAGAGTAGAACTAAAGTCATGCTTAATCCAAATACACCAAAGAGCGTCATCAGAATAAGCGAAGAAATTCTTGAAGAAGTCGAGGAGCACAATTACTTGGGCGAAATACTTAAACTAATGAAAAACCATCATAGCGATATAAGAAGACGCATTACAGTTGGATGACACGCTTTCAGTAAACATAAAGACATCATGAAAAGTAGCTTGCCAATATGTATGAAACGAATGTGTAAATCCCAGTTGTGACCACAGTTGTGAGACCTGGAAATTGACAAAATCGATGGAATACCAACTATTCCATTCTCAAAGAGCAATGGAAAGGTCAATGTTGGGAAAACCTTTACGAGACAGGAAAAGATCAACTTGGGTGAGAGAGGAGGAGACTAAAGCCAAAGACATTATAGAAGTTATAAAAGAAGAGAAATGGAGGTAAGCAGGCCATGTAGCAAGCATAAGGGATAACCGACGGAGCAAGAGGCTGAATGACTGGACTCAAGAGATTGTAAGCCTAGCAGAAACAAGCCAGGCAGGAGGTAGAGAGATGAGACAGAGAAGTTTGCAGGCAAAATGGGGCAGAGGTTGGCTCAATCAAGGAATTCGTGGAAAAAGTTAGAGGAGGCCTTTGTTCAGCAGTGGACTTGTAATGGCTGGTGATGATGATGATGATGTAGCCATACACTGGGTGAGTACCAAAATACAGAGGAAAAAGTGAAGAACATGACACAGGTAGCAGGGCTTCGAAGGATTCATAATTTGTGTTTACGTGTGTGTATTACTCCGTGACAGTCAGTGTGGGCCGCCGTCCAGAAGGGACCCGATCTTAATATCTGGCCCCTACCCGGGTGGGCTACACATTGTGGTTTCCGAGTGAACATACATTGTGCGGCTGCTGCTGATAAATATGACGTTGCTTATGACAGTGACAGTGACAATGAAGATGACGGTGACGAAGATGACGATGATGGTGACGATCATGCAAACGATGACGGCGATGACCATGACGATAACGATAGTGACATTCTAATGGTGACGGTGACGATTATAATGACGATGACGATGATGACAGTGATGATAATACAGTAACGCTGGCGATGATTATAACAGACCTTAATTCTATATGATGGACACAATCGCTGCTGCTGACAGTAAACAACTTTTGCATACCCAACATCCTTGCCTGAGCTTCCTCTCCATAAATCTTATTGTGCAAAAATTTCCCCTTATACCCACAACCACATTTTCTGTGTTTATTTATTAATTTTCAGAATTACAATATTTTCTCTCTCCTTTTTATAATTCAGTTTCAACATTTAATCCCAAGAACACAGCAAACTGTATTATAATAATACTCCTGTCCTATGAAGACGATTATATTCAGCTTATTAGAGACATCAGGAGAGATTTTTCCATGTTTAAAAAATCGTCTGGAGATAGCAAAAATAATCTATAAAAACTCACCTGAGTACTAATTGGGTTAGTCTTTTTTTTTTCCTTGGTTCCGCCCTGTTGTTTTGATTTTTTTTTTTTTCCTTTTCAGTTCAGATTCAACATCTAATGTATCTGTAATCTCCCACATATTCGGTCTCTTGCTGAACACCATTCATATATCTACTATTTCTCAGGTCATCTTACTCTTGTGCCTTCTAGTTCAACAAATTTCCATATTACATCTTTTCAGTTCGACTTTTATGCATTCCTGTTCCTCTTTCTAGAGCCCTCCCACCCCACGTATTTGGGAGAAATTAACTACCGTGACTGAGATGATGATGATGATGATGATGATGACAGTGATGAAGGAATGTGGTGGTGGTGGTGCTGCTACTGACGATGATGATGGTGACGCGATAACAGTTCCCAGGTAGCTAGCAAAAATACATGGCGTTTCCTTGCTTTTCTCTTCTAGACGTTTCAACAACTAAATGATTCATCCTGCTCTTAACCGGCTTAACCTTTTAGCGCGCACGCACGCACGCACGCGCGCACACACACACACACACACACACACACACACACACACACACACACAAAATTATATATACCGTGTGCATATATATATATATATATATATATATATATATATATATAGTGCGTTTCGTACAGGGGTGAGCCAGGGTTCGCGCTCCGCCAGGGTAATAAACTTTGGGAGCGTTCACCCGGCCACGTACTGCATTGGCGGACACAAGGGGTGCTGTGGTTGAACCAGTGTCGCTTACTATAAAGTACGCTTGCACCCAGTCCGCTTGCGCGGGCCGATTACATTTGGTTCACAGACTACACACACATCCAAAGCCATTCCAACGCTACAATTACACTTACATGCACTTCTCACCCTACGTACAATCTCTGCCAGACAGCCTAAGCCACTTGGTAGAGATACATTGGCTGTATCGTCCCGACTTCGGTTGGGATAGGCCGGTCCTGCAGTGGATACTCAAACGGCTGATGATGATATATATATATATATATATATATATATATATATATATATATATATATATATATATATATATTCATAAATGTATAAAATATCTCTATTACATATTATACTTACATAAAATAACCTATAAAATAAACAGTATACAGTATACTGCATATATGTTATATATATAATACATATTAAACATATCTAATATATTCTGGCAGGGGTACCCGGGGTTCCCCGGACCAAAAAGGCGAACACTCGAATCCTGTTTGCTCTAGTTCAACCCTTCTACTCCAGAAAGACCATGTACCATGATCTCAAATGACCTCCGACCGGTAACCTGAAATGACCTCGGAGGTCAACCTCACATAACCTATGTCCGAACCGAAGGTCATGTGAGTCTCCACGCCAAAAATTGGGCTGCAGGGGTACCCGGCGTTGCCCGGGCCGAAAAGGTGAACACACTACCGGCGACCTCAAATGACCTAGATTTGAATTTTGACCCCCTAAAACCATCTCTGCGTCATCCTGATTCAGAATATATAAGGGTCTGGGGGTCTCTGACCCTTGGTTTGGGCGTGACTGAAAGACAAAACAAACAAACAACATGGCTCTTTTATATAATTACATAATACCTATACGGTACATATTTTACATATATATTAAATACCGGTACATGTTGCATAAGTATAGTATATATTATAAGTCATATATAACATATATAATATACATATATTACATATTTATTATATATATATTTATATATATATATATATATATATATATATATATATATATATATATATATATATATGCGAGGAAGAAGGAATCAAATGCTGAGCCAGCAAAACAGTTCCTTCCAAGAAAAAAGAAAAAAATACAAAAGAGAGCCAAATTCAAGATCCATTCATTTCGAGATGCCTGGACACACTGCGTTTGAAAGACTGGAGATCATAGGTAGTTGGAAATACAGACAGAGGGAGGCAGTTCCAGAGTTGACCTGTTGCATAAATGAAGGACTGGGAGTAATGGTTAACTTTTCAATTAGAGAGTTGGACAGAAAAGGGATGAGAGTTTGTTGCTACGTAGAGGCGGAAGGATGCAAGTAGACAGTTCAGAGGAGCAGTGACCATTGAAGTAACGACAGAAAAGAGATCAGGCAACAGTGTGGCGAAGAGACAGAGGTTGAAGGGAACCAGTAAGAGGAGGAGAGTTGATGAGACGAAAAGCCTTTGACTCCACCCTATTGAGAAGAGCTGTATGTGGGGAGCCTCCCCACACATGAGGGTTGTACTCTAAACAGGGGCGAATAAAACCCGTGTATAAAGTCAACAACTGTGCAGGGGTAAAGAAGGAACGGAGTCAGCTTAGCACACTTAATCTCTCGGAAGCAGATTTTACAAGAGATGCAATATGATCTTTCCAAGATAAGTCCCGAATGAATGAAACACCAAGCATGTTCAAGGATGATGCAGGACTGAGCGGGATATTATTAAATATTAGTGGGTACTCGTGTGGAAGATTTTGATGGGTTGATAGGTGTAAAAAGTGAGTCTTTGATGCATTAAAAACAAGATTATTTTTACCCCAGTCAGAGATACGAGCCAAGTCAGACATTAGGTGTGCCATAGCCTCATCCCTTGTTTATTGAAGTAACTGCTGAGATGGACATTGCTGAAACCGAATGGAAAGGTGAAGGGTGGAATCATCAGCGTGACTGGATAGGGTTAGATGTACAGCTTAGAAGATCATTGATGAATACAAGGAAGAGAGTTGGTGATAGGACAAAGCCCTGATGAACACCACTGTTGACAGATCTAGAAGAACAATGGCCGTCTATAACAGTAGCTATAGAACGACCAGAAAGGAAGCTATAAATGAAGGCACAGATAGAAGGATAGAAACCGTAATAGGGCAGTTTAGAAATTAAGGATTTATGCCAGATTTGGTAGAAAGCCTTTGAGATGTCAAGTGCAATGGCAAAGCTTTCGCCAAAATCCCGAAAGGAGGATGACCAGGAGTCTGAAAGGTAGATGAGAAGATCGCCAGTGGAGCGTCCCTGACGGAACCCATACTGACGATCTGAAAGAAGGTTGTGATAGGAAAGACGCTTTAAAATTCTTCTGTTAAGAACAGACTCGAAAACTTTAGAGACACAGGATGTTAAAGCAATTGGACGATAGTTAAAGGGTTGGGAATGGTCAACCTTCTTTGGGACTGGCTGAATGAGAGCAAATTTCCAGCAAGAAGGAAAGGTACCAGTTGAAAGATAAAGGCGAAAGAGTTTACCTAGGCAGGGTGTAAGCACAGAAGCACAGTTGTTGAGAATAACAGGAGGGACTTCATCAGGCCCATATGCCTTGTTATTATTGAGGCCAGTGCTGGCAGAAAATACATCAGCTGAAGAAATTTTAATTTCAGCCATGAGGAAGTCAGAGGGGGGAAAAGATGGAGGAACTGTACCGGAATCGTCTAAGGTGGAATTGGAGGAGAATGTCTGAGTGAAGAGATATGCTTTATCAGTAGAAGAAATAGCTACAGAGCCATCAGAGTAGAAAAGAGAAGGGAAAGATGATGAGGTAAAGTTGTTAGAGAGGTTTTTGGCAAGCTGCCAGAAGGAGTGGGAAGAATTAGAGTTGGAGAGCGTAGAGCATTTAGTACGGATGAAATTATTTTTAGCAGAGTGAAGAACAGACTTAACACGATTCCGGGCAGAAACATTAAAATAATGTGATTCAGGGGTGTGTTGGCTCCGGTACCTTTTATTGGCCCTCTCCTTGTTGCGGACAGCATTGGAACAGGCGTGATTAAACCGAGGCTTTCTTGTATTAGTCAAAGGATATGAGAATGGAATGTATGCTTCCATGCCCGAAAGAATAACCTCTGTAATGCGCAAGGCACACTCAGGTGGCTCACGGCCATGCAAACAATAATCACTCCAGGGAAAATCAATGAAGTACTGCCTGAGGGCCTCCCAATCCGCAGCTCAAAGTGCCACAGATGACGTTTCTTTGGAGGGTCCACAGGCTGTACCGGAGCAATAGGACAAGTTAAGGTAATAAGGTTATGATCGGAGGAGCCCAACGGAGAGAAAAGATTAACAGTGTAAGCAGAAGGATTAGTTGTAAGGAAGAGGTCAAGTATGTTGGAGACCTCTCCAAGGCAGTTAGAGATACGGGTAGGGTGCTGTACAAGCTGCTCTAGGTCATTAAGGATAGAAAAGATGAAGGCTTGTTCACCAGGTGGATCAGTGAAAGGAGAGGAGAGCCAAAGGTGGTGGTGAACATTGAAATCTCCTAGAATGGAGATTTCAGAGAAAGGAGAAATGGATAGAATGTGTTCCATCGTAGATGTAAGACAGTCACAGAAATTTTTATAGTCAGTAGAATTAGGAAGTAAGTAAATAGTGCAGATATATTTAGTCAGAGAATGACAGGACAGCCGAAGCCAGAGAGTAGAGAATTCAGAAGAATCATGTTCAGGAACATGAGAGCAAGATAGGTCGTTACATATAGATACACAACAGCCACCTTTGGCTCTGAAATGAGTATAGAGAAAGTAGGAGGCTACAGGAAAGGGTTTGCTGTCAGTTGCTTAAGGCAGCTGAGTCTCGGTAAGGAAGAGAAGGTGAGGTTTAGAGAAGTGGTGGTGGTGTTCAACAAAGAAAGTTAGATGAAAAGCCACAAATGTTGCTGAAATGAAGAAGTGAGTCAGACAGTGGTTCCACGCAGTTCATAGAGTTGGCACCGGGAGAGGGGCGGATGGTGTGGGCATTTATCGTCCCCCGCTCCCTGGGGACTCTGACGTATGGTCTAGGTGTGCCACATACAGTCTATCTAATAGGTATAATATAGCTGTATATTTTACATATATTTTATATATATAATATAAATAGTATGTTACACACACACAGACACACACACAGACACACACAGACACACACACACACACACACACACACACACACACACAAACACACACACACACACACACACACACACACACACACACACACACACATGTATTAGAGAGAGAGAGAGAGGTTTTGGCCTAAACAGGTGACAGGGTCACCAGGCCACTTTTATGCTCAGGTGAGCACTTTTTTGGACATTTTCCAATGTTTCTCACAAAAAGTGGAGGTTTGAGCCAAAAAAAAAAAAAAAAGAATGTTTTCCAAAAACTGCCGGGACTGGGGAGGTCAGTGGTGAAAAATAGATCGGGACGCGGCGGGCTTACAAAATAACTCAAACAGTTTTGACCCGATTTTCATAAAACCTGATGAAAGGGCTGTGGTTCAGTTTTGGAGTAAACCTCTATTTTTTTTAGCAATAGGTCAGAAGTCAAAGATTAATGGGCAAGGTCAACTTAAGCAGTTTTCATTCGATTTATGTAAGTTTTTGGAAGGACTAATAAGCCAAGAACAAAAGGGGCTGTGTTTTAGAACAATCAGTCAAAGGGCAAGGTCATAGGGAAGGGCCAATTGTCATCACAAGGTAAGGTCATCTCAGAAATGTTTTATCTGATTACAACGAAACTCGGTAGTTGGGCAGGCTTGGCTCAAGAAAGAAAGAAAGAAAAAAAAAAAGATTCAGTTGAGACAAATCAGTCAAAAAATCAAGGTCACAGGGCAAGATCAAAATAAGATCTGTGTCTGTGTGAGAACAAAGTAATCAAAGCAGTTTTAATCTAATTGGGATAAAACTTGGTGGATGGGTTGAGGGTCATTAAAGTGGCTGACCTGTTTTTGAGAACGACATGCCAAAGGTCAAAATCATCTGGCAAGGCTCAACCTAAATCGTTTTTATCCAATTTAAACTACACTTTGTGGAAGAGTTCTGATTAAACAAGGATTAGGAGAATCGATTTTGAAAACATCAGTAAAAAGTCAAGGTCAGAGGAAAAGGTCGAAGGTCAAGGCCAGTGAACAAAGCCAACTCAAACAGTTTTGATTGGATTGGAACCAAATTTGATGGACAGGTTAAGGGTTGAGTATAACTGAAGTACTGTAATTTAGTATGTGGAAAAATCTGTCGTAGGTCAAAATCATAGGGCAAAGGTAAATATTCTGCCCTTGTACCAGTTGGTGAACGCGTATGTTGCACTCTCCGTTAGCTCGCTCTTGTTATATCAGTGTTATTACCACCAGATGATTTCATTAAGATTTACTCGTTCACTACGACGACGTCAATTATCACAGTCGGCTTGTTTTTTTCCCGACAAGATTCTTAGCCCTTTTTAAGCTTAATTAGTGGCCAGGTGTTGTTTGGCTGGAGGATAAGATTGAATGGTAAACAAGGACAGGCCTTCCTAACCCACATCTAAGGCGTATCAAATTTCACACGGCCATGAATTAGTATTCAAGTTGCGAGAGTTGTCCAGTTTGTCAGATTTAAAAAAAAAAAAAAAACGCAAAATGTTATAGGTTATTCTTGGTTCCACAAGACGATTTTCTTTGACTTAGGGACTCTCTTAGTGACGGCTGTATCAAACACTTCCAGGTCAAACAATCTCTCCTAACTTGGTAAATCACCTAATGGCAGCAAGAATATTATATAAAACGCATTTGCGAGGGGAAAAAGTTAAAAAGGTGTGCTCATAAAATATTTCACATTTACTACTACCAGACGATTTTAGAACAATTTTAAAGAAACAAATCTTAATGAAAAGCTAAACATTGACAGGTTACTTTTACACCTCTAGTACGATGATTTCTTTTAAAAATATTACCAGTATATTCCTTCTATGGCCAAACAAATTCACTAAATTGGGGTACCTTTCTCGGTGCAGGGGTAAGTGTTATTCGCTTTACTGTGTGCTGAAGACGAGCGAAATAAGGCGAAAGATCGGGGTTCACTCTAGTCCTTTTATATAATGAGAGAGAGAGAGAGAGAGAGAGAGAGAGAGAGAGAGAGAGAGACAGACAGACAGACAGACAGACAGACAGACAGAGACAGACAGACAGACAGACAGACAGACAGACAGAGAATTACATCCTCTGTGTGACGGAGAGCAAAGAAAACTGCCTACAGACTTATTTAGATAGATTTTACATTTATTTCTGCTAAAATCAAATAATTATTATATTCAGGATACCGGTGGCCTTCCTCAAGGTGACAACATTATACATCTTTGGTAATCTGTTCAGCACCAGTACATCAGTAACATTTTGTTATTGTTACCGCCAAAAAAATTTGTTCAACTTGGGAGAGACATTTCGTTGTGCTAGGGTTAAATGTAAGATTCTGCACTTAAAGACGAATAGAGTTGTCGTCGTCATCATCATCATCAAATTCTGTTGCCCATGTAACAGCACAGTGAAGAAAGGATCTAAAAATGAAAATCGGTACAGTTCACTATCTATTCTGCATCCTTCCCACAGTTACAGTCAGTAATCGCTTTACATGTATGGGATTTCCAACGAATTACGGTAAGTCTGTTTAATTAAATTAGATTAGGGGGGATTGGGTGATCAGTTTGTGATCCTTTTTACAGTGTACCCAAACGAAAATTTCTGCTATTTTAGTGTTTTCCAACTCCTGTATTACGAACGTGCCTAACGTGAAATGGGGTTGTTTTGTTGTTGTGGTGGTGGTGGTGGTGGTGGTGGTGGTAGCGCTGCTGTTGCTGATGATGATGACGATGAGGAGTAGGACTGTCATAATGATAATGACTGACAGTGATAGTGACAGTAATGGTCATGATGATGATGATGATGATGATGATGAAGGTGATGATGATTGTCTATGAACAAGATTTCTTTAAAGTCTGCTTACCTCATTTATATTAGTGTAAAACAACTGTATGATGATGATGACACTAACAGACGTCATTAGGTCTGATATGAAGGAATAAGCAGTTCTGTTTCCTTTTTTCTGTGTCTGGAATTTACCAACTGCACATTAAATTTTGAGAACTGTATTAGGATGGCAATGATGGAGACCATGATAATGAAAGCGAAAACAAAGGCAATGGCGATGACAGTGACGATGACAAAGACTAATACAAAAAGATGAAAAAAAAGAAAGAAAGAGCTTACACGACGGCAGTGATGATGACAATGACGAATACTGAGACGAACACAGCAACGAATAAGAGTAGGAAAATGACCAGCAATACAATGGCTACGAATATTATGCCGATGACAATGGAATAAAAATGCAGAAGAAGCACTGAGTTCCCAGCCACCATAAGCCGCTTCATGAGAACTGTTAAGTATCATTGTGCGCAAAAATGGAAAAACGTTACCTTGGAAAACGAAGCTGCTCTCCAAAACTACCCTGCCAAAGTCCAGTGTATATGTACAGTATACCTTTTTTCCAGTCTAGGTAAATTCCAGCTGCCAGACAATGCAACATTTATTCTTGCTGGCCCTTCCTGATTTTACAGAATACAGGAGAAACGGCGACCTGGAGGGGTCAACTTACTCATTCACTGTCAGGGGACTTAATTTGCTTAATAAAATCGCCTGATAGCAGCAAGAATAAACATTTAAAACTAAGTCATCGTAATGTAGTGGCGAAACAATACCTATCTATCTATCTATCTATCTAGACAGAAAGACGGATGGATAAATAAAGAAGCTTAACTCCTCTAGCACAAGGACAGAATTTGTCCTGTTGTTGCTGCTACCAGACGATTTATTTGCATTTCGAGAAGACCTTTTGTAGTGAAGGGTAAAATGAGGGTTGTTTCTAACCCTTCCACTGTGAGAAGTCTATCCTGTTTTAAATAACAAAATCGTCAGATGGTATCAAGAAATAATAAGAGACACTAAAATGGTTAAACAAACTCAAACACCAACTTAAAAAAAAAAAAAAACTGATAAACCTATCTCGATTGGTCCCAAGGCGTTTAGTTTTATGTTATTTTTGTTTCATGTACGTACACGATAAAAATCAGTTTGGAGAAGACCTATACAGTATTAGGAAAGCATGATCACGTCTTGCATATTGTTCTTGCTATCAATAGATGATTTTACTTAGCTTGGGGGAGTCCTCTTGTAGTCAAATGGGCTAGTATGTATGACAGCAATTATTACATGTGGCGGCACTTAAATCTACTTCAGCGGCAGAAAATTATATGTTCATGCTAATTCTGGAAGCTTAAAAAATAGTCCATTGGAGGTAGCAAGCAAAAAGTAAAACGTAAGTGGGGGGGAGCATAGGCCTATCTAAACACGTACAGTAGCCATTTCCCCTACTCTTACGTATAAAATTATCGTCATCATCATCATCATCATCATCATTACTCTCATTCTCTCTCCCACCTAAGGATGAGGTAAGGCAGGATCCAAAAGCACTGAAACAGAATGCGGGGAATGGGAGAACATTAAACTTTTTTCCTTTGTTCCTGGATCCTACCCAACCAAATCAAAATAGGGGAATGAGGTTGATTATGATGATGATGATGATGACGATGATGATTTTTTTTTTTTTTTTTTTTTTTTTTTTTTTAAGGAACTGGCTGGACGATTTTTTTTTCCATGGGACTTAGAGTAGGTGAAACGATCATGATTAAGATGAAAATAACTAAACTTTTTTCTTTGCGAATGAAAGAAGACAACTCCTGCTATTTCCATGAGTGCAGGTTTTTGCTGAGGAACTTAGACCATAATGATGCATCCCAAATTTCATGGATTAATAATAGTAAATAAGAATATAGGAAAAAAAATCCCACACAGGCACGTTGTTCCACTTAGGTGTTTTTCTTCCTCGCATTAAAAAAAAAAAAAAAAAGATGATTATATTCAGCAGAGGAAAAACCAGGCTCTGTTGACAAGCTGAATCAGTTCTTTTCTCTCTCTCTCTCTCTCTCTCTCTCTTACTTAGTTCCTGAGAGATTTTTTTCGAAATGGAGGTGTAAGATGCGACTCCTTTCACTGCAGTATGTTTCCTATGAACTGAATTAAATTGTCATAAGTCAGCACTTGTTAAATGAAGTATACTCGTAGACGTCACCGTAGCGAAGGGGTTACTAGGGGCATAATCGTCACCGTATCAGTTGTTTACCGTATTTCAGTATTACAATAATAACGTTCGTCTGTCTTACCGGCAGATTCCGTCATTTTGCATATTAAATTATTTGAATTACATCAGGGTAATACTCGTATTTAGGGCAATGATATCGGCAAAACTATCTACTGTATCTGTCTATGGCCAAATAACACAATCCCGTAACGGGTAGCCGTTTGACTTTGAGTTTACAGTTGTTTGCGGGGAAGGACACTAACCCTCCACCAACCCACTTGGTGACACGTAGGGAACACGTATGGGTTGGTTATATGGTTACCACCCAGCACTGTAAGTGATTTCCTGGCTTACAGGAAACCATTAGGCTTGTCACTCACTGTAATGCCACCTGAAAAGGAAAAACAAAAAGTAATAACCAGTGACAGGAAAGATGGAAGAATTAGGGAGAATGGGGGGCAGACACAGAAAAAAATAACGGTGAAGGTGTAGGCAGCACTTCATCAAGTGAGTGGATGATGGTCTCCACCACTGTCTGCAAGACAAGGCATAATAATAATAATGATAATAATAATAATGATAATAATAATAATACCTTAAAAATAATGATGATAAAATAATAATAATAATAATAAAAAGATACCCGTATTTCACAATGCTTTAACTATATATAAATTATACACAGACAGTGATATGGTGTTGATTGTGAGGACGGCAATCAACACGCTTTTAATGACGCGAGTATTATTTATCCATGAAAACCCATTTATGATCATACACTGACTGATGTAAAGTGCTTCGAGTGACCAGTGTTATCAATACATGAATCTGTCAAAACGCACGGGTTATTGTGTATGCATGTACACATACACATGTATATATGTATGTATAAATGAATTATAACTCGCTAAGAAAAAAAAAAAAGGTAGTACCGAGCTTTCGTCTACTGTTTCCTGGTGATTTATACTTGACAGGAGGGAAGGAACTACACAATACACACTGGTGGTTTATGGATCCTGACGGACAAGTAATTAATGGAGACAAGGAACATCTTTTACATTGCTGGAGAAGTGACCAGCATCTGCCCAGGGTCTCAAACATAAGTTAAAGGTACTGAAGGCTCCTGAAGCGTTAGTTTGGGAGTGTGTGTGGTGTTGAGCGGCTGTGTTAGTGAATGAGTGGGAAATGTTTCTGTTGTGTTGAGTGGTTGTGTATGTGAATGAGAGTGGGAAATGTGTGTAATGTTGAGTGGCTGCGTTTGTGAATGAGAGTGGGAAATGTGTGGTGCTGAGTGGCTGTGTTTGTGAATGAAAGTTGGAAATTTGTGCGGTGCTGAGTGGCTGTGTTTGTGAATGAGAGGCTCTATTCATCAAGCCGGGAAACACAACAGACTGCGGATACTTGAGAACGCATGAAAGGACATACTAGCGCACCCTATTCAGTATCTCCCTTTGAGTGTGATCGACCGCAGATGACGATGACTGGTAAACAAAGAATACAGAATTACAGTGAAAAACGCAAGAACGATTTGGGAACAAACAGAAACTCTGCCACAGACCCTCTTAATAAATAAATGTGTTCTTTTCATCTTGATTTGGCCCAATTTTTGTCCTTTTGGAACGAAACTTTCACAGTCCTTGTCAATAAAAAACTATATCATTTTTATTTTAATTTGATCAAGATTATTGTCCTTTTGAAGTCAATTTCACGTAACTCAAGAGGCACAAAGGGCAATACTGCGGCTCCATATCCTTTCCACTGCATTTCTTGATGACTGGCACCATATTCTGATGTTGCTCTCTTGGTACTGCGCAGCGTTCAGGATAGAGAGACGGCAATTTTTGGCCAAGTTAGAGTAAAAAGAGTATAGGTTTAACATTTCCCGAAGTTCAAGTCACTACTTTGATATATGAAGCTGTTGATGTTTTTAGGTCTTTATTCCATTAACCATTTGCATACAGTTAGATCCATTTCATTATACCACTGCTACTGCCAGCCCATTGTATTCACCCTAGGAATGTCGCAGTTGTGGAAGGGGTTAAGACGGAGAGTAACAGAGTTTGATCTTTAACCTCATAACTGGAAGATGACGTATTTTTAAGCGTTGTTATAATTCCCTTCACGCAACTTCACTCAAATTGAGAGAGGCCTCGTACACTGATGGGAAAATGAAAAATACATTTATCTTATCCGGTGAGACAAATTGTCCCTGACCTGAGTACAACAGTATAAAGGTAACAGTAATATAATGAAAAAAGTACGTCATCGGATAGTAGTGGTTAAATCACTTCATTTTTTTTTAAGGGTTGCGGCCACACTGGAGGGGTTGCATTGAAAGCGCATCCACGCACGCACTGGCACAGACTCGTACACATACGCAAACGCGTGCGCGTGCGCGCGCGTGCGCACAGGCACTGACGCACACTGGCATACGCGAAATAGAGAATTTCGTTGGTGTCATTTATTTGTGCATTCTTGTTGCCTTCATACTTTCATATTCACCTGAGAAGATGCTTTTCCAACTTCAGAGGTAGCCAATAGCCCTCATTACACCATTCAGTATTCAAAGTCTCTCCAAAGCTGCTGAAAAATTATTAGCTCGAGTGCCAAAAATAACAGAGAATAAGAAGAGCATTAATACCGGTGTTCTGTAAGTGAAAAACAAGGTCAGGCTATTTCTGAGCTTCACCACTGAGTGCAGGCTGGATTTTTTTTTTTCCTTTTAAAAACATATATATTCTTTACAAGCTGCTGTCAGCTCTATAATACAATTATACCTTATAACACCAGCAGCAGGATATACTGAATCAGAAACACACACACACACACACACACACACACACACACACACACACACACACACACACACACACACATTTCAGCCCCGAATAATCATAGCGAGTGGAGATGAATATTTTTGACTTACGTTTTTCCAGTCCACGCCTCGTTCGCTCTCTCGTCAAATTTACAGAAATTCACCAAAGGATGAAGTTTTTCTCCAGCCATATATATATATATATATATATATATATATATATATATATATATATATATATATATATATATTAATGATGAACTTCTCTTTTCTGCGGAAGAACTTAAATTTTTTACTGAGTCTTGAGACATGATTTTTCTTTCCACAGTTAAGATAAATCCTACAAATGGTTTAAAATGTTTTGATTCACCTCTTTTACACGATAATGTCTTTTTAATATACTCTTGTATTTAATCTATAAGAGATTTTTAAGACTGGTGGAACTAGATCTAGCTTCTACTAAGTCTCCCAATATCATGGCGCTCTCCCAGTCTGAACATCATATGGCAGTAGCAAGAATAAACAAAATCTATATTAAGACGTTATTGTAGCGAGGGGTTACTTTTCTCACGATTACCTGTGTGTAACCCTATCAATAATCAGGCACCTTTGGAGCTGATGCAGTTATTCTAATACTTTGTTCGTCCATACAACCCATCGGGACTCTTCAAAATGCTAACAAGATCACAAATGTATTGTATGAAACAGCCCTTGTATTTTTCAATACAGATGATCCGATATTAGTGCCTATGTGTGGGTATGAGACTCATTTGTGGGTGCACAGGAGGACTGCTGCACCTCAGGAAATGGATTATCTACATATGACATAAGTATTCAAAAACTGGTGATATATTATTCAAGAACAGATACAGATGAATAAAATGTGTATGGAAATGTACACCCACATTTTAACTAGGCAGTCGACGAAATGGTCTCTGTCCTACAGACATTATGAAGTACGTTTCAGAAGAACATAAGAAGAGAGGAAAACTGCAGTAGGCCAGTTGGCCCATGCTGGGCAGCTCCTAGAAGAGTAACTGAACTGCTAGAATGAGATAAAGACAGCAAAGAAGAAGGCTCTCCCCCGCCCTCCAAACCCTCCAGCTGAAGCCGGCAGGAAAAAGTAAGATAGAACACCACGCAATATAGAAAAACTGGCGTGGACATTTTATAGGAAAGTGTGAAAGGAGAACAGAGACTATCATTGTATAACCTGAAAAGGAAAAAGTATGAATTGGTATTGGTTATAAGATTTTTTTTTCTATACCCACCCTTTATTTGTCATATGTTTATCTAGGCTATGCTTGAAACTCTCAATGGAAGAGGCAGCAACTACTTTACTAGGTAGCTTAGTCCATTCGTCTACTACTCTATTACCAAACCAATTTCTACCTATTTCCTTACTGAAACGGAATTTTTCTAGTTTAAAACCATTACTTCTCGTTCTATCCTTTATGCTCACTTTAAGTACCTGGCTAATATCTCCCTTGTTTATACCCTTCATCCACGTAAACACCTCAATTAAGTCTCCCCTTACTCTACGCCTCTCTAGTGAGTGCAGACTTAGTCTTTTTAGTCTGCCTTCATATGACAGGTTCCGAACATCATGTATCATTTTTGTCATTCTTCTCTGTACATTTTCTAATGAGTTAATATCCATTCTATAGTAAGGACACCAAAATTGTACCGGTACTGCATAGTCTAAATGTGGCCTTACCAATGCTAGATAAAGTTGCAGTATTACTTTTGATGAATAGGATCTATTGCTCACGCTTCTCGAAATAAATCCTAGGACCCTATTTGCTTTACTTCTCGCATTAATACACTGTTGCCTTGGTCTGAGGTCGTTACTAACTATAGCTCCAAGATCTCTCTCGCACTCCGATTCGCTAATTTCTTTGTTCTCTAGGCTGTATTTAGTATCTAAAATGGTTTCTGGTTCAATTTTTTCGCCTGAAAGGTAGAACCGAAAATTTTGAAGGCCTGAAGGACAAGTGAGTGGATGTATTTTAATTTCACTGTTTTTAGTTTTCCTTATTTTTAAATAATAATATTTCTGTGTGTCCGATTCTCCTCGAATCCCAGCAGTCTTCCTACGAAGCATACTCGTACACATACAATTGGCACCACACGCTTCCCCAGAATATTTTCCACCCAAACTTCAACCTACAGCAATTCAATTTTTTTATGAAAGGAGGACACATTTAATCTGCCGTACGGATTATTTATTTATATAATTTGCTTTTCTTTCCTCTATTCATCTTCTGTGAAAAAAAAACAAAAACATAACACCCATCGTCCATATTAAATACATGTGAGAGGTGTCTTATACAGGACGGGGGTATTGGTATTACCGGGGGCGTTTTTACTACATGCAGGTGGGTCTACTGGTAGATCAGTAAAGTCTGCTTTAACGAAATTCAGATCCTTAAACTGTTTCCTACCCAAACCGGGATTCGAAACCGCGTCCATTAGGCCAGTAGACCACCTTTCTACCGACTCGGCCACTGATTTCCTCTTCCTACCACCCCAGGTATAAATGGGCAATAATGAAAGGATGACAATGCTGATGGTTATGAAAAGGATGGTAGATGAAACAGATTGTTATTTGGTGAATATACCGACTGATTCAACACATATGTGTGTGTGCGGGGGGGGGGGGATTAAATGAACTAGTGTTTTGTAAATGTTTAACGAGGATGAAGCTCATAGGTATATCACTACGTCACACACACACACACACACACACACACACACACACACACACACACACACAGAAAGAGAGAGAGAGAGAGAGAATTTGTCCACGAGCTTAACTGTTATTGGAAAAATAAGATCTTCAGCTTGCAAAACCAATCTGTTTTCATAGAAATGAAAATGTATGATATAGTCTTATGAACAAATAATAACAGTAAATTATTATTAATGCTGACAGTAATGATAAGAATGTATCGTCATTATGACTGGAACGGTAAAAACTTTACTGATAATACTGATAATTCTGGCAACAGTAAAAACTGGTCATAATAATAATAATAATAATAATAATAATAATAATAATAATAATAATAATAATCATTATACCAGTAACTGTAATAGGGCACGTGGGGATATTCTGGGAAGTGAGGAGAGTGGAAGTGGAGCAAAGGATCAATTGGGAGGAATGTGGGAAGGAGGGAGGGTGGCGAAGGTGGGAAAGGGTTAGACATAGGGAGGGGGGAGGGGGAGTTAGAGAACCTAGAAGGAGGAGGGAAGAGGAGAGGAAGGCAGAATAATGACAAGACGGGCTGTGGCAAGGGATCAATGAGTTGGAGTAACGAAGGGGTGTGGGGCAGACAGAGCGAGGATGGGGATGTGAGGAAGGAGGTGGGGTGGAGATGAGGATATAGAGGCAGAGAAAAGACGGGGTTGAACTGGGGTGGGGAGGATTGAAGAGGCGGGGGACAATGGAGAGAGGGTGGAAGGGCAAGGGGAGGAAGGGTGTTAGATGGAGAGTGGGAAGGGATGGAGGAAAGAGGCGCAGAAAAGGAGGAAGGTGGAGAAAGGAAAAGGGTTGTGTGAGGCATCAGTGGGTTAGGGTGAGGCAGGAAGAGGTTAGGTGGAGGAAGGTGTGATGTAAGAAAAAGATGGGGTAGGGTGGAGAGAAAGAGAAGCGGAAAGGTAGAGAAGGAACTGAGGGAAGGCTTGGGCTCAGGTAGGGAGGCAGCTAAGGAAAGAGAAAGAGAGAGAGAGAGAGGATAGTGAGCGTGATGCGGAAATAAAAAATAGACAGATAAGACAAGAGAGAGGGAGGAAGGGGAGAGAGAGAGAGACAAGGAGGGAGAAATGGAGAAATGAAAAAATATAAAATAAGGAAGGGTGACAGGAAACAGGGGGACGAATGAAACTGAGGAAGGAAGGAAATTGAGGGAAGGAGGGGGAAATGGAAGAAAGTACGAGAGATAGGGGAGGGAGGGAGGAACAGAAGGGAGGGAGGGAAGAATTAGTATAGGAATGACGGGGAAGGAGGGAAAAAATGAGAGAAAAGGGGGAGGGAGGGAAAAATGAAAGAAATGAAGGGGGAGACGAGGAAAAATAAGGAAAGGAATGGGAGGCAGGGAGGGAGAAGCAAAAGGAGGGAGATGAGGAAATGCGTAATATCGTAAGGAAAGGAGGTGAGAGGCATAAGAAGAGGGAGGAGAGAAATTCGACTAGGAACTCTTAATCTGATATGGAAGTGACAAAGGATATACTGTACCTAGTAATTTAAAGTTCTCAGTCTTGCCATTAACTACGAACGTTACTGTCATTACTAACAGCCCCTAACGTTACCATTCCGAACTACTAACGTTACTATCACTACCACTGACTACTATTTACCATTAAGTACTAGCACTGTTGTCTCTGCTGTTACTAACGTTCCAGCCTCTGTCACCATTTATTACCGTTACTACCCTTACCATCACCTGCTGCTGTTATTACCCATACCACACTCTACAACCACTGCAGGTAAATAAATCTTCCAGCACATGTTATGTACTGCCAACTGCAATTTCCTGTACTGTGCTTAGCTGTGCAAAACTGCAACTATTACTATATTTATGGCTTTATTATTGCGCCTCTAAACCCTTCGAAATGATGCCGTCCTCTTTACATAATTCTTGCTACCACCTGACGATTTTACTTTGCTTTGGGATGACTTTCCGTAATGAATGAGTTTAAAGGAAATTGATCCAAACTTCCTCACTACAAGATTTTTTTAAATTTTCAAGCTTGGTAAACCTGTCTGGAGGAAGTAATAGGGAAACAATGTTGTGTAGACGGGATAAACACTTTCAGGACGTAATAAATCTTAAACTATTGCTTTTTTTATATTTTGCTGAACGATTTCATTTCCAATTCACCTCGTAATTCTGATGACGTAAGATACAAATATGCGACCTGCAAACGACTTCAATTAGGTTAGGAAAGACTTCAATCTGCAGGAATTAGATATAGGCTCCGTTAACCTCTCTGCCACCAAGGATGTTTTTTAAATGCATTAAGATTGTCTGGTGACAGCAAAAATTATTGAAAGTACGCCATCTGCCTTAAGGAAGAAGACTGATTTTCCCTTTCTCTGCGTTATTGAAAGGCCTTCGTAACCTTTTCATAAAGATAAAAATACTACCTTTATCCTTGGTAGCCCTACACGACTTTATTCTGCCACTGAATATTATTTCCGTCTTCTGAAGAGTTTAATCAGTAACCATTTTAGAGCGTATGAAATTTAACCGCCTGATTTTCTTACTACCGTTACACGATTTTAGTCACCTCAAATCTTTCGATCTGATGACCTATTTTCATTCCATTGGTACTGTTACTTTCACACGATTACCTATACAGTAAGTCAGAAAAGACCTGTAGTGGTGAGGATATTGGAATGATGTTACACAAGGCTGAATCTAACCCCTCCAGCTCAAAACGTCTATCATGGGTTGAGGAATATAGTCCGGAAGCTGTATAAAATAAAACAATAATACGTCATAGGATTCAGAGGGTTAATACCACTACGATTACCCTCTCTCTCTCCCTCTCTTTCTCTCTCTCTCTCTCTCTCTCTCTCACACACACACACACACACACACACACACACACACACACATTATTCCTGGTAAATAGCAGAAGATTATTAAGGGAAGATCCCCAGTACTAAAGGAATTAATGACGTCTACATCTAACGCTTCCAATATAAAAGAATCTCCTGAGCTAAATAAAATCAAATAGGAAAAAAAAACAAAATGATGGTAGTGAAGGGGATGAAAACGGCTTTCCATGTTCTGCGGGTAATTTAATATATCGAGATAGCGATGTGGACTGCGTTAATTTATTTTATGCTATAACTCTTCCTGGTTTATACACAGGTTTAATGATTCTCGCTCTCTCTCTCTCTCTCTCTCTCTCTCTCTCTCTCTCTCTCTCTCGTGTGTGTGTGTGTGTGTGTGTGTGTGTGTGTGTGTGTGTGTGTGTGTGTCAGTCAGTAGTCAGTCATTCAGTCAGTCAGCCTGTCTGTCTGTCTGTCTTTACCCCAGGCAGGTGACCTCCTTAGAGATGTCAATACAAAGAGGGCGTTATGCCGTAATAAATAAACATCACATCAGCTATCCCGCTTTTAGGAAACAGTAGGTGATATAATAAGAAAAGGATAAATTACGAAAATGACAAGAGAACTCTGTGTCTTACATGAAATTATAGACGTGAGAACACTGTGTGTGTGTGTGTGTGTGTGTGTGTGTGTGTGTGTGTGTGTGTGTGTGTAAAGGCAACGGCCTACTTGCAAACACCAGTTAAATATTTTTTTAATATATAATGGCAAATTTGGATAGCGTGAAGTCATGGACTAATAATGTTGAATA
Organism: Coenobita brevimanus; assembly: GCF_032717465.1. Classification (NCBI taxonomy): domain Eukaryota; kingdom Metazoa; phylum Arthropoda; class Malacostraca; order Decapoda; family Coenobitidae; genus Coenobita; species Coenobita brevimanus. Next base: position 32,739,875 of record NC_136991.1, on the reverse strand, counting down.
AAAACATCAATTTGTACACTGTGAGATGAACATATAAACATATCTATCTACCTTACTAAAAGTATTGGACAAAAGAATAGAGTACCTCCCTTCCCACAATTAATAACAATTGTAAATGGTGTAATTTCCTAAAGATGTCTTGATAACGCAATGTAACGCTTGACATTCACACGCATCGGACATTTCAGCAGGGAATAACTGTCGGCACAAGACGTCTGCAGTTATTCCGTAGCAGTAAGTACTAAGAATCAATCAATCAATCAATCATTTCCTGTGGCACCCTCGGGGATGCATAGGGCCTCGATGAACTCACACCACCACATCCTATCTTGTGCTAACTCCTCAAGATCTCCCCAACACTCATCTCCAGCTTCCCGTCTCATTGTCCTCACCCACGTCTCTTTTGGCCTTCCTCTACCTCTCCTACCAGGTGCCACCCACCCTGGTGTACCTCGTACTATTCCCTGTCTCCTATACACATGTCCTAGCCACTTCCATCGTGAGAATCTAACATATTCATCGATCGGCTGCACTCCCGTTATTTCTCTAATTCTACTATTTGGTATCCTTTCCCACCACTTAACTCCTAATATTCTTCTAAGTGCTTTATTTTCAAACACCAAGAATTTATTTTCCATAGTCACTGTGCTGTACCAAGACTCGTGTCCATAAATTAAGATACTCCTAACCATTACCTTATAAAGTTTGATTTTTGTATGCACAGAGAAATTGTTATTATTCCAAATATTTTTAAGCATTCCCATTGCCTGATTAGCCTTCTTTAACCTTTCCTCGAATTCAAAGTTCAAAGAACCATCCTTGGCTAAATAAGTACCTAAATATTTAAACCTATCAACTTGCTTTACAACCATACCTCCAATTACACATTCCTGCGCATTTTCCATATTCATATTGATTATTTCAGTTTTTCCACAATTAATAACCAAACCCACCTTGCGACCTTCACTCACCAAACAGTCCAACACTCTCTGCATCTCTTCTGGCCCATCACAAATCAAAACTATATCATCTGCATAATCTAAATCCAAAAGTTTCCTGTTCTCTCCCAAAGTATACCTGCACCGGTTTCTGTTCCAACACGTTTCATAATATAATCAATGACCAATATAAATAGTAAAGGCGATAGAACACCACCTTGAATTACTCCGGACTTGACTTCAAACGAATCACTCAGACAACCATCAACCATCACTTTACAAAATGTGTCCTCATGCATGTTCATAATGACCCTCACAAACTCCTCTGGTATTCCATAATGTCTCATGATCTTCCCCATAGACTCTCTCGAAACACTATCAAAAGCCTTTTCAAAATCAACAAAACAAAGACTTAACGGTACTCTCATTTCATTAACTTGCTGCATCAAATGCCTAACTATAAAGATCTGATCATTGCAACCACGTCCCTTTCTAAAACCAGCCTGTTCATCCCTCAGAATACCCTCAACCACCGGCTCCAACCTATTTAACAACACTCTACTGAAAACTTTCAAAGCTATCGGTGACAAAGAGATTCCCCTCCAATTACCACATTCACTCAGGTCTCCCTTCTTCGGAACTTTAACAATTACACCATTCTTCCAAACTGATGGTAGTAACCCCGTCACCCATATCTTATTGAATAGCTTGGTCAAGATCATTATTAATCTATCCCCCTTCACTTTAAACATTTCCGGAAATAAACCATCCTCCCCTGGTGCCTTATTATTCTTTAACTGTTTTACTAAGAAAGTGAAAGAAAATGGTAAAACGTGATAATAAAGCCTTTCTTTCTTTCTCTGACAACACACGAAGACTCCGGTTACTCTGTCTAGCACTAATGATGGATGAAGTCATTGGCAGGAATGCATTAAAAATGGCATCCATGAACAAAAAGACTTCCCACATATATCAGTCTTGTGTAAGGGTATACATTTTACGAGCCATGAATTGATTAGATGGCAGAAATGTCACTCACATACTGATACTGTGTTTATGGTGAAGGTACAGCAGCTTCCACCCAACTTGGACCGACTTCAAGTATAAAGCACGGGGTCAGTTGGTGGACATCATTTCTTCCATCTGCCAGGGTAACATCGTCAAGGAGTAATCATTGTGTGTGTGTGTGTGTGTGTGTGTGTGTGTGTGTGTGTGTGTGTGTGTGTGTGTGTGTGTGTGTGTGTGTGTGTGTGTGTGTGTGTGTGTGTGACGTAGTGATATACCTAAAAAAAAAAATATATATATGGTGTTTGCTAAATTAAAATCTCTCCATGTGGAATATGAAAAAACAAGTTACTAGAGATCATTTTTGGTCCCTTTTACTGCTAAAATCTCTATCAAATGAATAAAATCCTCACCTGTTTACCTGAACACAGTACTCAAGTGCACCAGCCACAATGAGAGAGTGAAGTTCACTTGTCTCAGCTATTAGTGTATCCTTTTTATCTTCTGACTTTTATATTCATTTTACACAATGCTCTCCCAACTGCAGGGGTTACCTATAGTGTTCATTAGGCCATTCAGAAGTCGAAGTTTTTCCAAAATTGCTCAAAAAGTGTTAGTTTGTTTGCCAAAATTAAAAATATATATATATATATATACTGTATATATAAAGTGCATTTATACCCGTGTTCTGTAGGAGACAAACAAGGTTTGGATATTTTTAAACTTCACTACTGAGTGTAGAATGGGATATTTTACTTCCTTTTAACTTCATACACCTTGTCACAAGCTGCAGCCAGTTCCACAACACCATTAAACCTTTCAACACAACACTCAGGAGACACAGAAATAGAACACACATCTGAACACCCACTGACGTACATACTCGTATACACACATGTGCATACACACATAAAGCGCCAACACACACACACACACACACACACACACACACACACACACACACACACACACACACACACACACAGGCAAAGTCCACGCACACAGACACACAAATTGTACCCAGTCTCAATAATACTCCAAAACCGAAAATAAGAGGCAACAGAGAGACTGAAACAATTTACATGCTAACAGTTTCAAGTTAATTTGATAGGAGCAGAGGATCACAACTCAACTATTTATTGGACAAAAAATTCCTTACACGAATTCCTAAAATCGGTATATTAAAACTGGGTGAATATGGTATATCAACTTTACAGGTAGCCATGGAATCTTTCCTGGCTCTCTTTTTGGAATTAAACTGAGGATTCAGTTGTAAAGAACGACATATAAAGCAACATATTACGAATTCCTACCTCGTTTCTAAAGGCTATTTTGTATTGCTCATGGATAATATAAATAACCCTGAATACAATGCCAAGAATAGAAAAAATATCTACTACTGCAAATGAGCATATGCCATCTGCTAAATGGATTATCAGACATATTTTATTCTTTGCTTGACCCTATAATGACGACAGAACATTGCTTGATTCTTGCTGCCATCTGCCACCTGCCATGACTCACACTACCATACCCTGATCACACTTCACAGTGCCACATATCACAGTCATACTACCACACATCACAGTCGCACATACTGTAACACTGCCATATCTCACAATCACACTTCACAGTCGCACACCACACTGCTACATCTCACAGACAAACCTCACACAGCAGTATCTCTCAGTCACACCTCACACTGCTACACCTCATACTGCCACACCTTACAGTCACATCTCAGTCACGCCTCACACATCTACAACTCACAGTCACACCTCACACTTTCTCTTCGTCTCCTACTCATGAAGCCGTTCTAACACAGTGTAGGCTTATATGGCATGCAGTGCAGAAAACGAATATACCTAATTAACAGAGTGGTAATATCACGAAGTATATTTTTCGTCCACCGGAAAATGTATATATCTTTACGTACTGAGAGAATTTTGATAGTAACAACGACTCAACTTTCATAATCTAATATTGCCAGAGAATATGCGTTATAAAGGTATTTTGACCCACTTGAGATTGCCACTTACGTATTTCAACTTCTTCCCCTTCAGCAAGATGTACGGTAATGTTTATTTTCTCTTGTATCCTCCAAACGACCATACTCAGTTTAGCAGAAACACTAAAAGCTGAAAGGGGTTAAACAGAGCTTCCATTAACCCCTTCATTTTTAGGACGCTAACCAAAATTGAATTAAATCGTCTCCCTTTGACCTGGAGGGGTAAGAAATAGCTTTCGATAACCTATTCATTTCTAGGATACTTCCCAAAACTACATCACCTCCCTCTGAGCTGAAGGGGTTTGATACAGCCTTCACTAACCCCTTAATTTCTAGGATACTCTTCAAAACAAAATTAAATCGTCCAGGAGCAACGAAAATATCACTGTACAATACATCCTCTAACTGAAGGCGTTAGGGAACATTCTGGTGCCATAAAGCGGCGCTGCTATATCAATTGTTTACCAGATTCTCTTCAGCCCGATGACGTCTATTCCAATTTTGCTCTAGCTAACATCAGACTATTTAACTCAGCACAGGAAACCCCCATCGCAGTTATGGAGGTTCATGAAGGCTATATCCATCATCCCCAGCTCGAAAATTCTCTCCAAAGCTAAATAATGCGTCGGTAGATAGTAGGAATGATAAAATCGTCGCAGTGGAGATGCTAAAATATTGACGGTATCCATCACCAAAGCAAGTGGAACGGACATACAGATGTAGTACTGAATAGTTAGATAAGAACCGCTGATAACTACAAACAATAACAAATACATAAGCTACAGGCAACAACTACAACCAGTATACCTACTGTAGGTTCCTGTCGTAGCACCATTTTCTTAGCGATTAATCCTTCAAGTTACATTCTGACAATCTTTATATTGTCTGTATAATTCTGGTACAAAGATTATCAAATTATTCTCTGATACTGTTTTAATGCTATATATATAATTCTGGAACAGGGAGAGTTTGCTTCAGTCACATCCAGATGATTATTAATGTGTGATATGAAAATAAATCGCCGACGCGAAATCTTACAAATCCTCCTGTGCCTCCTAGCCTCTAGTCTCGTCAGCTAAGGAAGATCGTAACATCTCTTTCTTACCATCATATTTCTGCACATGACACGTTAGTATTCTCTTGCATGTTACTTACTGGTATGTTATCTATGGAGTTTATGCCCAGATCTATTTAAATAGTGGACAGAAGAAAAATAGGGCACAATATCAAAATTAAATCACCAGGAGATGCTAAAAGGCCTCAACCTGACGAAAATGCGATCCAAAGGAACACACCCAGATTCTTTCCTTGAGAGATAAATGAATATTATAAACAGAAGCACAAAGAACCATGTACACCTGGATGTGAAAAATAATAAAAATTTCACAAATCTGTACAGGAAGTTGCACATGTAAAGGTGTACTATCGCCTTAGAAATCCATAAGCGAAAAATAATACAAATAGGTAATAAATAAATAGTATATTAGTAATGAGAGTTGAAATACCTTGCTATAGCTGGAAATTAATCGGAAAAAACATTTTCCCACTGCTGTCTGGAGGGGAGGATATAAAGAAATTATTGTACTGCAAATGCTACGTAAATAGAAGAATGATAATACTGGATTACAAATTCTTGCGTAAATCTAAGAATGTCAATACAGAAACCTGCCACTGCTGCCGGGGTGACAAGTGGGGGGCAGTGATTCCAAATATAACAGAACTACAAATGTCTGTATTTGGCTGGATATGAAAAGAGAAAAGTGAGAAGTTATTACTGTTGCCTGGTTCAAAGCCTTAGTAAATCAAAAAATAAAACAAATAAATTAAACTGCCAATGTTGCCTGGTTCAATGCCATAGCAAATCTAAATATAAAATAATAATAAGCTGTCAATGTTGCCTGGTTCAATGTCTTAGCAAATCTAAAAATAAAATGCAAATAAATCTTGCCAATGCGGTGAAGTGGAGGTTGGTGAGGGGGGGATGTGGGGGCGGGGGCGGGGTGGACGAGGGCCCTGTAAGACAAAGGGGGTCGTCAGTAACCGTGTGTTGGGACTCAGCTGGCTCGTATTTCCAGGCTGTAAGTCTTGGCGAAACATTTACGGGCCAATAGCCTGTTTGGGTGTCGGCCCCGTAAATTCATTTTTTTTTTTTTCTGAGGGAGGGGTAAAGAAAAGGGTCTTGGAGTGGCTTTGTGTTAAGGGAGAGAGGGGGGTGACTGACTCGAGACGGGCGTGAAGGAGATAGAGAGAGAGAGAGAGAGAGAGAGAGAGAGAGTGACTTTAGGAAAGGAAAAGGTTAAGGAAGATCGGTAGAGAGGTGACGTGCAGTCCTAATGGACCCAGGTTCGAATCCTTCCTGGGGCAGGGAAGAATTTAAGGTTCTGAATTTCATAAAGCAGAATTTACTTATCTACCAGAAGACCCGCCGACATGTAAAAATGCCCCCGCTAATACCAATACACCAGTCCTGTATGAGACTGCTCTATTATACATTCAATATGGACGGTAGGTGATAGCGCCCAAGTGGTGACATGTGGAGGTCTATGGTATGTAGGACGACTACTGGGCGTTGGAAACAGTCTGTGAAGCCTATGTCCAGAGTCGGACGCATTAAGAAATAAAAGGAAAGCATTAAGGGGCCGAATGCTAATCGCCCGCCAAAATATGCTGTTGGCCAAGTTACGTGCACGGCCCGGGGGCGGCTCCACCCCCGGGGGGGCCGGGGGACCGCGTCGGAAGATGTTGACCATATCTTGATACCCTGAAGGTTTCACGCTGATAGCTCAAGCCGTTCATGAGATATAATGGTGCTGAAGACGGGCGATAAAAACTAGCTGACCTTTGGCAGCCAATTTGGTGACCTTAAAGTTGCTCCCGAGTACCCATTCTCCAACTCATACAAGATTTATGCCTTATCTTCATACTCTGAGGGTTTCATGTTGATAGCTCGAGCGGTTCATTAGATATAATGGTGTTAAAGGTGAGCGATAAAAGCTAGTTGACCTTTGGCAGCCATTTTGGTGACCTTGACCTTGACCCCGACTGCCCATTTTCGAACTCGTCCAAGATTTTGGTCATATCTTGATACTCTGAAGGTTTCATGTTGATACCTCAAGCCGCTCATGAGATATATGGGAAGATACGCGCGCGCGCGCACACACGCACACACACACACACACACACACACACACACACACACACACACACACACACACACACACACACACACACACACACAGAGGCGGGCAAAAACATTATCGCTCCACCTTGGTAAGGGCGACCGATAAATATTGGGGGCTTTGGGGCGAGGGAGAAAGGGAGTGACAATCTGAGAAGCAATGAGGTGGAGTGAATAAGGGAGAAAAGATGATTTAGGGAAATGACTTAGGAGTTAATTTAAGGAAGGGATGGGAGAGAGGATGAGTTAGGGAAGAGGACGCGTTTGAGGGAAAGGAGATTTGAGGAGAGGTGAGAGGAATATTAGAGAGTGAAAAGAGGGGAAAAAGTGGGAGTGACTGGCTTAGGAAAATGGTGAGGTGTAGAAAACGAAGGTGAGACATGATCTGCGAGAGAAGTGAGATGTTAGGAAGGAGAGCGGCCTCCTGGTATGGACAGAGGGAGATGGGGGTGGGGGCTATAGAGTGAAGGAAACGAAAGGGGGGATGATCTGGACAAGGAGTAAAGTTAATGGGGGGGAGGAGGAGGAGGAGGAGGAGGAGGAGGAGGAGGAGGAGGAGGAGGAGGAGGAGGAGGAGGAGGAGGAGGAGGAGGAGGAGGAGGAGGAGGAATATTTTGGGGACAGAGTTGGGGAGGGAGGGGTGAAGTCAGAGGGGACAAGGGTATAGGGGTGGATTTGGGATGAAGAAGAAGGGGTGATTTGAGATATGCGTAAGATTATGGTGGAGAAGGAGGAGGGAGAGAGGAGGAGTGGGAAGGGGTTAGGTGAGGTGGAGAAAAAGGAGAAAATTTGCTGATCCAATGGGTGTGACGGGGAGGAAGGAGAAGGGAGATTATGAGAGAGAGAGAGAGAGAGAGAGAGAGAGAGAGAGAGAGAGAGAGAGAGAGAGGGAGCGATGAAAGGAGACTGCAGAAACTTCCCATGTGTCTTTTCCTCTATAAGCATAATCAAGTTACAACAAAGACCATTTCTTTCTGCAGGCGGGATCATAAGAAAGGAAAGTGCAGATCTTTTCCACGTATCTTGTTCTTCCTACAAACAGAAATCCTAGTGGCGAGAGGGAGTTGATTGCAGGTCTGTTGGTTAATCTTGGCCTAATTGTGTACTTTGTGTGGATAGGTGTGGAAGGTGTGACAGACGAGGTTGACTAATGTGGTAGTCAGGTATGATACATGGGATAAAGATGTGGCTGTGGGAGGAAGGCGTAGGTGCTGGAAGCAAGTGTGGGTGTGGGAGGCAGGTGTTGGTGTGGGAGGCAGGTGTGGGTGTGGGAGACAGTTGTGGGTGTTGGAGGAAGGTGCAGGTGTGGGAAGCAGGTGTGGTTGTGGGAAAAAAGTGTAGGTATGGGAGGCAGGTGTGGGTGAGGGAGGCAGATGTGGGTGTAGGAAGTAGGTGTTCGTGTAGAAGGTAGGTGCGGGTGTGGGAGATAGGTGTGGGTGTGGGAGGCAGGTGTATGTGTGGGACGAAGGTGTGGGTGTAGAAGGCAGGTGTATAGATAATGTGGACATGTGTGGAAGGTGTAATGAAGAAGACAAGGTGGATGATGTGGTTGTCATACATGTTATGAGAGGTGGATGTGGGTGTGGGAATCAAGTGTGTAGTAAAATGCAGATGAGGTGGGTAGGAATGATGAACAGGTGTGGTAATCAGATGAAATGTGGGGATGGGCAGGTGAAATTAATTGTCCCAGAAACTGATGTTATTGAGCAGTGTGGTTCAAGTTGACAAGTGTGGTTGGTGGTGCAGACGATATGGACTACCTGTAATGGTTGCAAGGTATGATTAGTGGATGGCATGTGGCTGTGAGAGTTGGGTGTGCTGCAATTTTTTTTTTTAAATACCAGAAGAGAGGAAGGAGAAACAAATGAATTAAAAAAATAATCCATACACCAGAGTCCTCTGTTCATAAAATATCTGTAACAGTTAGACTTGAACAGCTGTAGGTTGAAGTTTGGAGGGAATCAACTCTGGGGAAGTGAGTTCCAAAGAGATGCAGTTCGGGGAATGAAAGAATTCTGATAGGCAGAAGTTCTGCAATATGGCTGAGTGACAGGTGTAAGTGTGGGGGTCAGATGTGGGCGTGGAAGTATGGTATATATGTACGAGTCAGGTGTGTAGTTACAGTAAATAGATGTAAATGTGCAGATGAAGTAAACAATGTAGGTGTGGAAAGCAGGTGTGTAAATGAAGTAGACAAATGTAGGTGTGGAAGCCAAGTGCGTAATGTGGACGCAGTAGACAGGTGGGAGGTAGACGTGTTGACAAACTGGACAGGTATATGTGTGGAAGGCAGGTGTGCACATGAAGTGAAAATGTGTAGGTGTGGGAAGTAAAATCTAGAGACTAAATGCACAAGTGTAGGCATGGGAAGCAAGTGTGTAGGTGTGGGGAGACAGACATATATATGTATATATATATATATATATATATATATATATATATATATATATATATATATATATATATATATATATATGTATATATATATGGAAATCGGGTATCCAGTTGATGTGAGACAGGTGTGAAAGTTGTAGCACACAAGCTGAAACAGTGCGGTGGCCTGGTATGATTTGTAGGCAGAAGGTGTGGGTGGGGAATGAGGTGTGTAGTTATGGTGAGATAAGTATGTAAGGTGTAGCAGAAAAGGTGGTAAAATATGGAAGCAAAGTAGCCTATACTTTGTAAAAGACAGGGGAAGATGTGGCAGTCAGGTGTGTTGTGAAATGAAGATGTGGTGGCCAGGATTGATGGAGAAGTGTGGTTTTTGTCGATGTTGTTGTTGCTTCTTAACTCTTGTTAGTCTGACCGAGAAGACCCGTCGACCCAGGGAAGCAGTTGCTTCTGTGAGGCTGTCCTACAAAAAGTAAAGTATTTTGTTAAGCTGTATAGATACCGTGTAGGGAACCAGCGCCCAGTTGTGGTAGACAGCGCCTCACAAGGATCGGACCAGTGTCCTTCCCAACGGCGAGGTACAGGGAAGGCTGAAGAGGCTTGATTCCAAGGCGGACACCAAAACTGCTTTGTTCCATCCAGAGTGCACAGAAACACCACATGTAAGCTCATCGTCAGCGCCGGACAAGTATGGTAACGAGGTGTAGTGAATGTGTTGGCATGTGGGGGGTATAATGGGAGGTTCGACATGATCTATTATGGTGAGTGTACAGGTATGGCGGGGCTGGGAGAGGGGAGTATAGTAGCACAAACATACTGAGGGACCGAGCGAATAGGTGCGGCGGGTAGCTCAGGTGAGAATTTATTTGATATCGTATATACTTTATTATGGTGAAGCGGACAGGAGTTGTGGGCAGCTGAAGAGAGATATTTTTCTATATCCGGGTGGGATGGATGCAAAATAAATGTTATATGGAGGGGAGGATGTAGCATTTCTTTTATTACAGTTGACTGGAAAGAGAAATGCGTTCATGAAGGAGTGGATGAAAAATTATTCTATCAATATGAAATGGCTAGAAACTTGTTTATACGAAGGTGGGAGTGGATGGATACATATATATTTTTTAAATTCTTGTGGATTTCAAAGACAAAGCTTTCTTATTATTTTAGTTTACTTTATTCTGTTACGGCAGATTGGATGGATTATATATTTTATGAAGAAACTTAAACACCAGATATTTCCTTATTGGAAACTGGATGGATAATACATTTCAGTGAGTTTAGTAGTGGACTGGGTGGATAATTCATTCATTATAGTGGAGAAGGCAAAGTTGATGAAGGAAATAGGTTAAATATGGTAAATCTGATAGAGAAGTGATTATCCTGTGACAGAATATAGTGCGTATGAGCATGCAGAGAAGAGGAAGGTGAAATGTCCTGAAATGTTATGGTGGTGAGGTGAGGTAATATGACGGACAGGTGCGATAATTAGTATTGGCAGGTGCGTCAGGCAGATATGCCACACATTACATACTCTATCTCAGACACATCTTCCCGTAACTGAACTTTGTTACGCTTATTTATAGTACACCTTTGTTTTTAGCCTAGATAAATAATATATTACGGGAAATGTTAAATCCCTTACATACTTTGAAAAATATATATATATATATATATATATAGATAGATAGATAGATAGATAGATAGATAGATAGACAGATAGATAGATATACAGTATATATAAATATATATACATTATATATATATATATATATATATATATATATATATATATATATATATATATATATATATATCTATATATATATAAAATCCTCCCACATTCAGGTCGCTTGCAGATTAGGAAACACATCTCGGATTGGTGTAATTAATCCATTTCCTTCCCTTTTCCTCATCCCTGCTTCCCACTCTTCTCTTCATCTCCTCCTCTTGTCCCCACTTTTTCGTCCCCTCTCCTATTCCTTCCTTTCCCACTCTCCTCCCCCTTTCTTTCCCCTCTACCTATTCTTTCCATTCCCCTGACTCCACCCTTCCCTTCCCCTCTCCCCATCCTTCCTTCTCCCTCCTCTCTCTTTCCTTCTCCCCCTGCCCAGCATTCCATCTCACTTTTCTCTTGCCTCCTTCCTCTTTTCCTCACACTTCACTACCTCTCTCCTCATTCCTCCTTTCCCCATTCCTAACGTTTCCCGTTCCTTCTCTCTTCACCCGTTCCCTTCCTGCTCTTCACCGTTTTCCCCCTCTCCTTACGCTTCACTTCCCGTCACCTCTTCCCCTTCCTTCTTGTCTCCTTACTCATTCCTTTCCTTCTCTCCCTTCCTTTCAACTCTTCCTCCTCTTCTCTCCTCATTTCCTTGCGTTTCCCCTCTTCCTTGCCTTCTACTTTCCCTCCTCTTCTCTCCTCCTTTCCCTGTCTTTTCCCCTCCTCAGCCTAATCTTCCCTCCTAAAACCTTTCCAATTTGTTACCCTCACTCTCAAACACCACCGGATTCGCACCCTTCATTCGGTGATGTCTCTTAATTCCCCTCGCATTTCCCTCACATTCCTCCATTTGATTATTTTCAAGTCTACACTAAAAGATTTCAAACATTTAGTATTAGGTTCACTTTTGCCACATCCAGACAATTTTGTTCTTCTTTGGTGAGGCCTCTTGCAGTGACGGGCTTAGGAACAGAAGCTTTTAATCCCCCTGCAACGTTTGGCTTTCCCTGACCTGAATGTAATAGCCTGAAGGTACCAAAATAAAACAGAAAATACGTCATCGAACTGTAGAGGTTAACTCCTTCGAATCAGGTGGCGTATTACATAGGCTATATTTGCCCCTTAAAAACAATTTCGTTCATTCTAAAGGAGACTTTTTGTGGTGAAGAAGTCACTTTCTGTAGTAAATGGGTTTGATTTAGTAAGTATCTCCATTAACGATTTTAGTAACAAGATTTTGCTGTTGTTCTTGTTGTTATTCCGGTCCATTAACGATTTTAGTAACAAGATATTGTTGTTGTTGTTGTTGTTGTTATTCCGGTCACCACTGAACGGGTTTCTTCAGGTTAAGAGAAATTTCCCGTTGTGTTAAAGTCAAACGTTGGTTACAATAACATTTTACTTGTCTGTGTGTCTCACCAAATATTTGAATTGCAAAGCTTAATGGCGATTGTAACGTACGGCGATGAGCGAAAGGTCGCTAATAGTCCTTCTGCCAGCGCTGTGTCTTGCCTTCCTCACTTCTCTTTCCTCCCCAAACGCCGGAGAGTCTCCTTCCTTCTCTTTCTCTCTCTCTCTCTCTCTTTTTTTTCTGTGTGCTCCATACAGTTACAGCATAAAACTAGTTTATGTTAGACCTTGCACTTCCACACCCCGGAGAGAAGTATCGGCGAAATTTTGCCCATGACTGTACCTCCAACAACCCAAACTCCATTCACTCTGTTAATGAGATCAACGTCCTCAAAGGCAAAGTTATAATTCCCTCACAACTTCTGGCCTCATAAATATTAGCTTGGCACATCGTCGCCCTCACTAATGAATCCAAAGGTGAGTGAAGTGGAAGCGGAGGCGAGAGAGTCACAAACCTAACTTTGGCTACCGTCATTAGAGGTCACAGTTTCGCCCCACCTGCACATATAAGGACTTCCAGCATTAGTTAAGGTGGGGATGGGAAGTTTTCAGGCTTTGTATTTGATCATGTGTTGGCACAGTTTCTCCAATGATATTTTCTTGCGATACTGTTGGGGTGTAGAGTTCTCTGTGTTTGTGTTGATTATGTGTCGATTTAGAGTCTTTGCAAATACTTTTTTAGCCTTAGTGTTGGGGTAGGTAGCTTTCTTCCCTTTTTTCCTGTGTCGATTGAATCTTAGTTTTATCTTAAAATTTAGAGCTCCGACTTTCATCAGTGTGTGTGTGTGTGTGTGTGTGTGTGTGTGTGTGTGTGTGTGTGTGTGTGTGTGTGTGTGTGTGTGTGTGTGTGTGTGTGTGTGAGAAGTGTAGTCTTGCTTTGACGTTGATTCAATGCCGATTAAGGTTTAGTTTCCACAAAGATCTTTTCCTTCCCGGCTTTGGTGTTGGGATGCTTAGTCCTGCGATTATCGTAGATGGTGTATTCATTTTTTTTTCTTTCCACAGTTATATTTATTACCGATGTACGTGTGTGTGTCTGCAGCCTTCTTTGTGTTGAGTATGTGTCGGCTGAATATTGTCCATGTTTGCTTTGATATGCTCCCATGAATCACTGTCAGCTAAAGGAAGTCTTCTGGTTTTATTATGTAATACTCAAGAAGACGACTAAGAGAAAATAAAAATAAAAATTGGAGAGGGAGATAGACACGTACAGAGTAGATAGATAAGGATATAGACAGATGTAGTCTCAGGTGATAAAAACTACTGTGAATAGCTGTTATTAGGAGACGAGCAGAGAACTTCCTTTTCATATCCTGCCTAAGTTTGCTTGATTATTTCCAGCTCACTTGAGTAGAAAAAATCCTCGCTCTCCAGACATTCATCCTCCTCCTCCTCTTCGGGTACTTCTCTTCTCGTACAATACTCTTCCTCCTCCTCCTTCTCCTCCTCCTCATCCGCCTCCTTCCCCTCCTCCTCCTCCTCCTCCTCCTCATCATCATCATCATCATCATCATCATCTTTATCGTTATCATCATCATTATCATTTATTCTTTTATCATCATCATCATCATCATCATCATCATCATTTATTCTTTTTCTTCATCTCCCTCTTCTTCCTCTGTAATAATAATAATAATAATAATAATAATAATAATGATAATAACAATAACAATAATAATAAAAATAATAATAATAATAATAATTAGTATTAATAATAATAATAATTAGTATTAATAATAATGATAATTAGTATTAACACTAGCATTGGCATTAGCTTTAGTATTAGTATTCGTACCGCTGTTGATATTGTAACAAGGAGCAGTCATGGAGTGCAACACCCTTCCTCACCAATTACTTCAAGGGACGAACATGTCACTTTACTCTATGACCTTGACCTTTAACCGATTACTCGCAACATCGAATTATTTCATCCATCCCTGACCCTCAACCCCTGTGCCAAGTTTGGTCCTAAGCAGATCACAGCTGTTTGGATTAACCTTTCCCTGTGACCCTGACCTTCCTCCTTTTCCTGTCACCGTGAAATGTGACTAATTGTGTTAAAAAACGAAATCCTTTATCCTTGCCGAATCTTGAAGCCTTCCACAAAGTACTGTACAGTACCTGTTGTTCTCAAAAGCGATAAATCATCCCCTTTTATGGTGCTCATCTCTTCCACCAACTTTGATTCAAATCAGATTAAAACTCATTTACTCTTTTGTTTTACTCATTTTACTTGTCTTACTCACACATGGACACATGAGAGAACTTTGAGCATGCCCGGTGACACTGATCTGTGACTGATTGTTCTTAAAACAGAAGCCCTTCGTTCCTGCCCTTCTCTTAACCCTTCCTCCAAGTTTGATCTATCCATCCATCCATCATCCAATCCTACATCGCCCCATGAGGAGCGTAGGAGCCCGGGGCTAGGCTAGTTAGTCCCGACATTTAAGATGAGAGTGACCAGCCTCACTCATCCCTGAGTGGCATTACGCAAGCAATAAACCCCAACCACTCCTTGGATATAAACCTTCACCGGCTCAATCCGATTGGAGGGCCGTAATTACACACCAAACCATCAGGCGCCATAATTTGGTTATATGGTTACCACCCAGCGTAGTAAATGGTTTCCTGGTGTACAGGAAACCATTTGGCTTGTCACTCAGTGTAGAATCACCCACAGGCAGAATGAAGAGGAAAGAATGAAGAAAAGAAAGGCAGAAGAGGGAATGTAAAGTCACCCGTAGGCAGAAGGACGTGGAAAGAATGAAGGAAAGGAAGACAAGAGGATGGAAGGAAAGAAGGATGGAGGAGAGGAAAGGGCAGACACCCGAAAGCAGCACTACAGCGAGTGAGTGGATGGTGGGCGCTCCCACCTACCATATATAAGTTTGATTTAAATTGGATAATTAAAGTTTAGGTTGGCCTTGCTAAGTTAAATATTGGCCTAGCCCTGTGACCATGCATATTGTCCTTTTGTTGAAGAAAAAAAAAAAAAATGTGGGTCAACTCCATGGCTATTCGTCAACCTATACACCAAGTTTGGTTAAAATCGGGTAAAAACTTTAAATTATTGTGTTACACACACACACACACACACACACACACACAGAAAACAAACCTGTGCTCATATTATGAGTGCTGATGTAATTATTTATTATTTTATATCATCATCATTATTATTATTATTATTATTATTATTATTATTATTATTATTATTAATATTGATTGATTGATTGATTTTTTATTATTGTTATTATTAATAATATTATTGATATTCCTCGCTTCTCCTCCTCCTCCTCCTGTTCAAAACCTTCCTCTGACAGTTTTAAGGATATGTTGGAAACTTGTGAAAATGATCTCGTCCAAGCAAAGTTCCAAAGAAGAATGTCAAAATTACGACCTGCTCATATGGATGTGTCTGTACAAAAGACTGGAATTCATCGGCAGAGAGCAAGACAGGATAAGGAAGACAGTCCCTGAGCTGACTAGTACTGAACACTGAAGGACTGAGAATACCGGGTAGTTCCTGAATTAGTTAGGGAGTTGGAAATGAAAAGCCTGCGAGTGCACAGCTGTAATCCATTTACTCTAACTTGGCCAAAAGTTGGTATCAGTCAGTCTTGAATGCTGAGTTGTAACAACAGATTAACATTATATGATGCTTGTCAAGATGTGCTATGGAATGGAAGTACAGTCGTGGTATTGTCTTTTTTCGCCACTGAACTGCAGAAGGACAAAAATCTGGGCCAAGTTAACGCGTAAGAACTATACATAGGGGCTGTGTGCCCACCGTAATGGTAAAACTTTCAGATACTCTTTTGAAGAACATTGCTATATACCAGCGAGAGGTGGGGAAAAATGATGCAACACTGCTGCAAAGAGGGAACGACTACAATGTGCCAGAGAGAGTTGATGTGACGAAAAGCCTTTGACTCTGTCCAGTCTGGATGTACTCTGCGTGATGAGTTGATGAAACGAAAAGCCTTTGACTTCACCTAGCTTAGCTATGGTACATGAGATGAGCACTTAAACTTAATTGATGTACTCCACTCAATAGCAAATAAGGCACTTGTATTCAGTCAGGAAATGTAAGGCACCTAGAATCGTACCCTCAGCGGCTTAGGAGTTTCGTGTCACATCTTGATCATCGACTCATTTTGCTAATTACACGTTCTTAAATCCTCATATAT
>NC_136991.1:32629186-32722935 GCF_032717465.1 Coenobita brevimanus | reverse complement strand
TAATAAAGATTATATTAGGGAAAAGGAATAAAAAAAATCATTAGCAAAGCAACTAATTTGGAAGGGTATGTGTGGAAGGACGAATTTGAAAGTAAAGCGAGAATAAGAGTAAAGTGATAGAGTGAGTTTGGTAGATGGTAGGAGGATGAATATAGCTTGAAATGGTGAGTTACTTGAGGAGGTAAAGTGTTTTAAGTATTTAGGGTCACATGTGCTGTGGATAAAGAATAGATGCAGATGTGAAGGCTAATAATAAATGAAGTAGGAAAGGTGCTGGGAGGGAATGAAGAAAAGTGTTCAGATGTCGTTCGTTTAGAATGGATGTAAAGAGAAGGTTGTATGATGGTGTTATATGTACCGACTGCATTATATAGGGCTGAAACATGGCATATGTATGGGAGAGAGGAAAAGTTTGAATGTAATGGAGATGAGGGTGTCTGAGGAGCATGTGTGAATTGACGCATATGGATCGAGTGAGAAATGATGAAGTGCGTTAGCAGAACTGGAGCTGCCTGGGAGAAGGCTGATCGAGTTGAGCAGAGGGTGTTGCGATGGTCTGGACATATGAAGAGAATGGATAGTGAGATGATTGGTGAAAAAGATAACGAGATTCGATCTGAGAGGTGTAAGGCTGAGAGAAAGATCATGAACAGGATGGATATTGGTGCGGAAGGAGAGCGCGCGGATGCGAGAGGGATGTCTGTTCAACAAGGAGGAGTGGCTGTGCATGAAAGAAATGAAATGGAGAGAAATTGTGGAATGAACAAATGATGACGCAGCTTTGAGGGGATATTCTCCTGGCAGTTTGTCTGATCAGCTGATCGTGGGTCAGGTGCGTGGTAAGGAGATGGGACCATTAAGGATGTGGTATGGGTAAACCAGCCTTGCCGTCGGGCCCTGCTGTGATGCTCACTGATTGCACTGCGCAGTTGACCAAAGTGCGGTGTGGTGCGTAGAGGATCTGTCCCTTTCTCCATTTTGGGGCCATGATGCGAATGGATGTGTTTGAGTGGAATAGCAAATTGGGAGTAAGTCCTGTCTCGGCTACCTCCCTTTCCTGTGGGGAAGCAGCCTTCAGGTATATACTGTGGTATTAGTCAGAAATTGGTTTCACAATTACCAGTGCAGCTGTTCAACAAACAACGCCATCTGTTAATAATATAGAATGTAAAAACTAAATTACACTAACACAGCAAAGTAATGTATTTCTATTAATTTTTTCATGAAATAATAATAGGAAAATAAATAATAAAATTCAGTATAACAGTGAAAATGGCATTACAGTAGTTTCATAAATAATTACCACAGTTTAACAGCCTGAAATAAAACACGAAACGCCTAAGCCACGCAAAAAACAGCACTCATCATTGGCAGGCAAGAAGCAAAACTGAAAGCAAAAAGTTATCAAAACTCGGGACTTCCTAAATGTTGCGCAATCTGTCTCAGACGGCACAAACATGTATCTGGTGTAATCTGGCTCAGACTTTGCACAAACATGTTTCCTATCTGTTGAATATGAATAATCGTGTGGATTAAAATTCGTAGCATATTTTACTTTCTTATCCCTATAGCCATGGGAACGCCCCATCACTTTCTCTCATATATACCGTATATATATATATATATATATATATATATATATATATATATATATATATATATATATATATATATATATATATATATATATATATATATATATTAAGCCAGGTTCTCGTTGGTTAATGACATTTCGGAAACGTACTCTCATGATCAATATCCCTTTTTATTAAGACATCTTTTTTTGGCAATATGGTATTATGAAAAATGCTATTGCTAATGAAAACAAAGTGCTGGTATTGTACAAAAATATAATTGACATATGAGGTTATGAAAGCGTATTGCGCAAAATATTTTCCAAAGGATGTTGTACCAGAGTCATATACAGTATACCAAAGAAAATACGGATCCGAGAACAAGTGTGACAAAAGTATAGACTAAAATCATGCCAACAATAACTATATGGACAGACTTGGAGCATTTGCAGTGCATAAGGCCTGATGTTCATTCAGAAACAGGTCCATTAAACGGTATTTAACTCCTTCAACACGAGAACGAAATGCTTGATTCTTGTTTATACTTTTTTTTTTTTTTTTTACTTCAACTTGGTACAAGAATTCGCTACATCTCTCCATCCTGGATGCTGAGTTTTATCATCAGATTAACTCTAGAACAGCGATGCTAACCACGAAGAAGTGCTGGTGGAACAGGATGCAGAGACGAAGTGTTGCCCTTTTTCTGCCAATGAGCTACGTAAAATACGCCAGAACAGGATGAAAATCTGGCCCAAGTTAAAGTGAAAGAACTACGGTGATAGCCGACTCCGCTTAGGAAAGCCTCCCGGGAGAGCTCTTTGACGGACGCTTATATATATCCAAACTGGTGCGAAGTCTATCCTAAAGCGCTATTAAAATAGTTCTTGAAATGACAACAATAAAAATATTATGACTTCGGATCGAAGGGGCTTGTAAGCAAAAAAAATACAGTACACATTAGGATATCTTTCTTACTGGAATAACTATATTCGGCAGGACCCGGAAACTGGCCCAAATGAACGAGGAGTTTTTTCCATCATTCTCCCCGCCTTGAATTGATCCCACAACCTTTCGCACTGCAAACAACGACTCTTAGTTGCCTGATCACCACCTCCTCGAAGTCTTCCAGCCATTCCTATATGAGTTAAGAATGATTCCATTAGGGCTTATTATTTGCTGATATTATGGTGGCTATTGGTACACTTCGTTACCTTGGCGATTTATTACGCATGTTACACTTGACATAAAATTGTGTTATTTATATATTTCTAGCATAGACATAGTTTCAATAGGAAAACACATCGTGGATAAAAAAGTGTAATAAGCTAAATAAACCTCTCTAGATCAGATATAGCGTGTCTTTTCTGACCATCATTTAGTGTTTGTATAATTCATACTCTCTATTCCTCAGCGCATCTTTTTGACTATCTTACACCCCTTCATTACGGTGCTCTTTTTATGGATGGTTAAGAGCATGTTATTTGTAACTCTTCCAAATATAAGCTTCTGAAACTGGAAAGACTAAAAAAAAAAAAAAAAAAAAAAAAAAAAAGTCATAATTCTGAAATTATTAAACTCTTTCCATACTATGTCCCCCATTTCATTTTGCTGCTAACATATGATTTTACTAACTTCAGAAGAGACTCATCAAGTGGAGGGGTCAGAATATACCCGTAATTTTCTAGTCCCGTAAATACACGAAGAGGTCCGTTGTAAGATTAAAAATATCGGTTACCGTAGTTTCAGGTAAGAAAAATATAAATTGGGTAAAAAAGTAAAATACATTTTAATCTGCGTCCTTGTTAAGTACACGACGAACGTATTGGGGCGAGTTTATCGTTAAATCTTAATCAGGGGTTCGTAAAAATAGTAATATTTATGCAGATGAGTGGTAAGTAAAGTGGCTTCAAGCTTGAGGGTGAAGGATAAAGCCAGAGTTAATGAGATGCAACTACTTGCTAAGCGCCACAACACCCTAACTGGTACCAAAATTCGTTACTCGTAACTAATTTCTTTAATCCTTGCTTCTCCACCACTCCTCTTCCATCAGTGCTTATCTTCCATTTTCTCTTTTTCTTTCTTACTCGTCACTTCTTTCCGTCATCTTTACCTCTGACTCATACTTTCTCATTTCTCCCTCACATTCTCACCTCAAAGTTACACTTCTGCAAAGATAATTACTCCAGCACTACTTGTCCTCGTCTGGCTTTTCCTTCACCTCTCCTCCATTCATTCAACTCCATTACCCTGAACTCTCCATTTCGCCCTCACTTTCTCACCTCTGTTCCCAAGCTTGTACCTCCTTTCTCACTCACTGCTCCACCTCTCTCTCACTTCTCCACCTCTTTCTCACTCCAAGTCTCCTTCATTCTCCAATTGCTCCACCCCTCCTCCAACATCCTGGCTCATATCCTTCCCTTGATTCCAGGCTGAGGAATAAGAACAGCTAGAGTTAATGATGCAATTATTCTTAGTGTCACAACACCTCAACTGCTGCTGCTTCGTCAATCTTTTTCTCCATTATTACTTCTGCACCACTCCAACGCTCTAGTCTCTTCTCCCTCATCTCTGGTACTTCATCACTCTCCTCTTTAATTTTCATCTACCATCATCTTTGCTACTTTGCTATCGTCCTTACATTTTCGCTCTCCCATTACTCCCTCTTCTTCCTTAATCCTTCAGTAATACTTTTTAACTCACTTCATCTCTTCTTTATTACTTCCATCATTCTTCCATCATCCTTTTGTCTCTTCTTTACGTTCATTCCTCAGTTTTCCACTCCACCACCACCTTTGCTTTATTTCCCCAACACATCACCACTCCACACCTGTTTCTTCTATATCTTCACTTTTACTTCTCCAGCATCCTTTTCTTTTCTTTTCTGTTCTTTTTTCCATTATTCTTACTTCTACTTCATTTCTACGTCTTCTTCACTCCCAGCTCCCTACCGTTTGTCCGTATCATCCCCCACATATTCACTCTCAATTTCTTCTTCAATCTTCCCTCCATCTCTCATATCCCTACTCCTGCACCACTTCTTCACTCTGTCATTGCTCCTTCATTCACCGCGTGTTCCTCCCTTCAATGTTCTATCACCTTTCAACTCTTCACTTTTTTCCTCAATAACCAAGATCTTGACTGAGATATACTTAGCTCAACCTTTCACTCTCCTAACCCTACCTCTTCACTCTTTTATATCCCTCGGTGCAAAGTTAGTATCGTCAATACGGCAATGTCTTATAATGGGCTATTCAAGCTGATAACAGGTGATTTAATTCAGGTTAGGGAAGTTTCTTAGTGTCAAAAGGAATTGTTGAAAGCAATATCTAATCCCCCCAACCCGAAACGTTCCTCCCAAGCGGAATTAAATCGTCAAAAGATAGCAGGGTATGATAAAAATTAGTCATTAATGAAAAAGTAAACACCCAATTACGATTTTTAGAGGCGATGGAAATGATAAGTCTGCTTTATGCCCTCAGGTGTGAGTTAAAATGTCATTTTTATAACGCGCTCATTGACATCACAACCCAATGCCAGTGTGCTCTGCCGTGCATCGGGAAGAGAGGCAGCTCTGAGAACACACGGTTACACTCATGATTGTTCCCTTAATAATTCACCTCTTTCTCACTGCCCTAGGGTGACTAGTATTCCGAGGTCGGAAACCATGAGAGAGAGAGAGAGAGAGAGAGAGACAGAGACAGACAGACAGACAGACAGACAGAGACAGTGTGTGTGTGTGTGTGTGTGTGTGTGTGTGTGTGTGTGTGTGTGTGTGTGTGTGTGTGTGTGTGTGTGTGTGTGTGTGTGTGTGTGTGATGAGCGGGGGTGGGGGGGTCGCCACTGAAGGATAAGCTGCTCACACGAGAAACAATAACTTTTTTTTCTGTAATTTTTTTCTCGTCACGCTTGATCATGATGAAGTTGTACTTTCAAAGGGAGGAGAAGGAGGAGAGAGAGAGAGAGAGAGAGAGAGAGAGAGAGAGAGAGATTGTCACGGTGAAGAGTCAGGGTGGGGGGTCGCCACTGAAAAATATGCTGCTCACATGAGAAAAAATAACTATTTTCTATATATATTTTTTTCTCGTCACGCTTGATTCTGATGAAGTCCCGCTTTCAAAGGGAGGGAGGAGGACTAAATGGATCTTTTCTTTCATGCTACCAGTAACTGTTACACCAGTCACACCATCTATACCAGCAATCACCTCACACCACCTTTTATGTATGTTGCAATGATCGTTACACGCAACTCACAATTCATCATTGAGGACGTTGCTGGAGATAATGTGTCATTGTTTTCGCACCACTCTCGTTCATACCAGGCCTTTAGCCGTATAACCAATATTTATTATTATTAAGCTTACTGCAGCGTGTTTCTCAGCGATAATATACTCGTCTGGCGTTGGCTAGAGTGTAATACAAATCGAGATAATTATTAAACTTCTTGCTGTGATTGGTTTCCTCTTGGCTGAATAAGTCGTCTGACACTAGCAAGAAAAATAAACGCAAAGAGAATGTTTCGCACCAATGAGATTACTACAAGCCACGATGCTTGGTGGTGGGAGCCTGGTTTAGGACTATTACCACTACTCATGTTCCTCTTGTTACCGTCAGGTCCACATCATGATCCAGATCATGTAGTGCTGTCTATGCCAACCACTGTTGTTCATAAAAGTGGCAAGGGATAAAGTAAGGGACCTGAATGGGGCTATAGTTGTTTTACTCTAACTTGGCCTTAAACTGATGTCTCCTCTTGTTGAGTGAAACAATAAATTAACACTAGAAAAAAGATGTTAGTCATGAAGAAGTGTCGTGAAAATG
The DNA here is from genome assembly GCF_032717465.1 of Coenobita brevimanus. Classification (NCBI taxonomy): domain Eukaryota; kingdom Metazoa; phylum Arthropoda; class Malacostraca; order Decapoda; family Coenobitidae; genus Coenobita; species Coenobita brevimanus. The sequence goes on along the minus strand of NC_136991.1, from coordinate 32,716,543 downwards.
ACCTGATTGCCATAATATTGTCGCCTTATTTTGGTATCTGACCCGTATGAATAAGTTGCAAATGGAAACAAATCTGAAGAGAAATAGGGTAAATAGGATACAAACAACATCGTCTCATAAAACACTCGTCTCTTTACCAATCACCCTTCATAACGGCAACCACACCATATCATTCGCAAATCTTAACCGTGGTGGTTTAACAAGGAAGCACCCCACCCCATAAGCGAAAGGTTCTGGGTTCGATTTCCAGGTCCACAACAGGACCTTTGGGCTGGATCTCCTTTGCTGCAGTCTGTTCTTTACCTCGAAATGAAAATAAAGATTTGAAGTGGGAATCGCTAACATATATAAGGTCGATTCCTTGTCGTAGCTTAATATTTGCTTTTGCAGCAAGAACCAAAGACGGAGAAAATTCTAGTATATCTCTTCCTGGTCCTTCGTGTGAAGCAGAATATTTTACTTACAATAATCTTTTTCGTAACTGTTTTTTGAACGAACAGGGATATCGTGCACTCTCCTGCGAAGAGAGAGAGAGAGAGAGAGAGAAACTACATATACGACAGAAAATGCGTCCTTGGTTAGCTTGTGTATCTTAATCCAGGATGAACATCTACAGAGGCATTTCGTATTCTCGGGCAATGTATAGGTGTTTTCCTTCTCACTCACGCTTCTGTGTGTTCCTGATTGTCCCTTGCTGAAAATATACTGCCCGCGCATGTTGGGTTAAGATTCAACTGAAATTCGCTTTCTCACCAATTAATTCTTCCCCCGTCCCCCTCCTTCCTTCCTTCCGACTTGGTGGTAAGCCCCATAACAATTTGGTGCATTCCTTCTCAGTCATGCATCCACATAACAACAAGCAATAGGGGTGAGGGGAAGATAACTGAGGGCTGATACCACCGCTTATACCACTCACACTAATCCTTATATCCATAACAGAAGTCACTTCATACCAGTCACTACGTATAAAAATAAAGCAAGCAATAAAGCACTAGAGAGTGGATCTCATTGGGAATTAATACCTGCCCGTACCACACCTGCTGCTCGCCCGGGAAGCAAATCGCTCTTCATACCATTTTTTCACAACAGGCCAGCAAGCAGAGGGGAGAGGTGAGGGGAGTGGGCACTGCCTGGGGACTAACATCATTCCTAATACCACTCACACCATTCACTCCATCCATACTGCCAATTACTGTTCGTAGCATCCACAAGTCACACTGTAAAGTTCTGAGAAATCGCAGTGAACAATAAAACTTATATTAATGGACACAGTACCGCCTTTCAATTTATTTGACTGCCAATCACACTCGGATTTTTTTTTTTTTTTCTGATCACTCAAATATCCAATGACGGGAAACCTGATGAGGTGGTATCAAACTGCTACTCGCGTTTCACCCCTTTCCCTTCCTTTCCCCTTTTCTTTTTCTTTACCGGGCTTTGTAATGGAATTACAGAAAAGAAGGGGAATAAGTACAACAAAGGAATTTCAGAAAATAGAACGGGATCCATGTTTGTGACGCTCATGTTTCTTCAAGCTTTCAGTCTGATGATTCATTTTCTGAAACTTATGGTTAATATCTAAATAGTTTTGGAGATTTCATAACACCTCTTTCTCGGCCATTTATTTTGCATATTACTCGTAAACATTAATGTTCATTTATGTGGCTTATATCGTTTCATTATCGACATAAATTGCATTAATAACACACCGGAATCCGTTAAAGTTTAATGCACAAAACGGATCGCTAGGGAAGAGGTGTTGGGAAATCTTGGAAGCCACAAGTATACGGGCCTTACTTTTGCCACCACCAAGTAGAGTATCTCGTAGTAAAGGCACTGATGGACGGCTTATCCACAGTAACTCCACCCGATCGAAACCTCTCCAAAGCTTATTCACATCGTACAGTGTAGCGATAACTCTATACAAAATACATAGTCGGAGTGACGTGGCTATACATCCTAGCTAAATAATGTGATCATACGAGGTACAGCACTCCAGTTTCTCTCTCTCTCTCTCTCTCTCTCTCTCCTCTCTCGAATGAAGAAAATAAAAACAGAACAGTGGCTGAGATGTCCAGTGCCATTAAAGAGAACTACAATCATCATCATCTTGTTACAAACACCACCACCACTATCATCATGTTAAAACCACCACCACCTACACCACCTACATCATCATCATCATCATCATCATCATCGTCTCGTCGTCATCATTATCGTTATTACCTCCGCGAGCGAAGTAGGAGGAGGTTAAGTATTCACCTGTGTTTGTTGTTTACCTGACTCTTTTTATTCGGCAAGCATGTTGATCAGTTCCGTCTGTTTGTCTGTCTGTCAGTCTCTCTGTCTGTCAGTCTCTCTGTCTGTCTGTCTGCACTCTGCAGGTCACAATTTTGCGGCAACCGTTCTGAAAAAATAAATCAGAAGGTAGATATCCATAAGCCCTGGAAACCTGTTGTTTTTTATCAGAATCGGTCAAAGGCCCTGGGCTGGGTGGGGGATTCAATCCCTATCCTTAGCATAGGGCAAATTTTCAAAAATTCATATCTCCGTCAATTATTCTCATCAGGTCTTTATGAAATTTTATAGGCACATAGAGGGAGGCAATGTCTAACGTCAGACGCAATCGGATCCATCCAGAAAGCGCTCTGCCTATGGCATTTTCATCTGTTTGTTTGTTTGTCCACACGGTATCTCAAAAAGTTCTCAATGAATTTCAATCAAATGGGCCAAGAATTTTTTTTTTTTTTGGGGGGGGGAAGGGGGGCACCAGGATCCGGATCCGGATCCTATGTATCCCGCATAATATCTTCAATGTTCTCAATGAATTTCAATAAAAATTTTTAGAAGAGTGAGCCATGGGTCAAGGAACAATTGATTAAATTTGGGGGCGGATCTGGATCTTATATATCCCACATATTATCTCCACGGATCCGGATCCGGACCCTTTTAATGGCAGTCATTGGAGGAGTATGCGCTCTCTGAGTGCTTTCTAGTTATTATTGGTATTTCAATCGGCATCTTTCTAAATTAAATCATTTTAATTAAAGTAAATAAAGCATCATCATAATTTGAAGCAATCACCTGTACATCAGAATCTACAGCTATTAAAACTGCATTTTATCCATCAGTAATATTTAAGAAAAGGGATTTTCTATTAACTTTGCTTGGTTCATCTGACTGTATTGTGCGGACTCACAATATAATCTGCATCAAAAGTCCTGTCGTCTCTCTTTTGCTTTTCTCACCTTGGGCTTTGAAAATTAGTGTGATGAATCCGCGGCAACTGACACTGATGATGTATTTAGCCACAGTACGATGTCATATGCGTCGTCTGCTGCGGATCTGCAACACTGGTTTTCAAAGTCCATGGAAAGAGAAGCAAGAGAGGCGACAGAACATCTGATGCTGACTGTGCAGGCAGTGAGACCCCCACACAGTTCCTGCATGAGTTGTGACGGGCCTGTCAAATAAGCTTAACCACTTCACATCGATGGTGGTGTTGGAGGGGGAGGCTTTCGCGTGGTGACACCAAAATAACCCGAAGGCGGAAGAGTTCGGTTGTACCAACATCCCTCAATTCCTTCCCCATCAACCGAAAGGGTGTTTGACGGACTTTGCAAAAAGGGCAACTTCAGCATGCAGTCCACCGGGTTGACGTTACATATGAACCTGGGGCCTCACCACCACCACGACCACCACCACCACCATCAACAACAACAACAACTACTACTACTACTACTGCGAAAATCAATGTTATTCTTGCCACTGCTGCACAATTTTATGCAGCTCAGAAGAACACCATAGTAACTAAAGTGTAAATAAAGGCAGCGTCTAATCCCTCCTGTTCAAAATGCCTCTCCTCAGCTGAATAAAATCATACAGAGATAAGAATTAAAGAAATGCGTCATCATAATGAAAGGGTTAGGAAGGTCAAATGAACGAATTCGTGACCTAATACTCTGCCAGAATTACTTATAATTCTCCTAAGAACCCATTATTCCTACGAAGCAGCAATATATATGAATTATTAAAGTCAGCCTCCTGGGGGATAAATTTCTATAATACATGACTACAAACACAAGCACAATTAAGCTGTCACGGTTATAACCGAGTTTAACAAGGATACAAATTTATTCATGCCTGAGCAAAAGCCAAGGCTTTTCTGTGAGTGAAATATCTTCCGTTTGAGCTTGTATGCTGTAAAATGAAAATATCTCAGATCATACTGGGGTATGCTGTCCAATACCACAAGACTGGTCTTTTGATGAATAACCCTAGCAGCAGTAGGTCAAGCAGACCCAAGAACCGCAGGGAAGCAATCGTCCTACAGGGCTGTTCCGTGCAGAAATATTTCCTTGCAGTGGACAGCTCTTCGCTACACCATATGTTGGGAAGAGGAAGGAGGTTTGGTTCCTGGATGGACGTTGCATTTGCGTCTCTCCACCCACTAAACAGGGGGACCACAGTAGGCTCTACATCACCCTGTTATTTGGTTACCGGTATATGCTTACCACCCAAGAGTGTAAATGGTTTCCTGGGTTACAGAAAACAATTAAACTTGTCACTCGATCTTGTCACCTAAGGAAGAAGTAGGTAGCACTACATTGTGAGTGGATGATGGCCGTCACCACCTTTCACCTACTGAACAACGGTAAAACACATTAACATTAAACTACGAGTGCCCAATATTCTATCTGTCTATCTATTGCCAGACGCCACAATCCCGTAAGGGGTGGCCATTTGACTTTGAGTTATTTGTTTTATGGGGAGGGGCACTAACCCTCCACCAACCCACTTGTTGACACGTAGGGAACACACATGGTTTGGTTATATGGTTACCACCCAGCGTTGTAAATGGTTTCTTGGCTTACAGGAAACCATTTGGCTTGTCACTCAATGTAAAGCCACCTGTAAAGGAAAGAAAAGCAATAAGAAGTGACAGGAAAGATGGGAGAAATAGGAAGAGAGGAGAGCAGGCACAGAAAAAGAATGATTAAGGCTAAGGAAGAAGTAGATATTAAGGTGACAAAAAAAGCCACAACTTGATAATCGGCATCGCCAAGGAGCCATATGGCTACAGAATAAACATCGTATATCCCTGTACTCCTTGTTTATGTTACTAGTAAAGAAACGAGTCAGTTATAACTTTTTTCTGATACTCAAGGTGGGGAAAGTAACAAAGAGTCAGTACATATCAGGACTAAGTGTTCCTTCAAATACAGTGGTAGTAGTAGAATTAGTAGCGATGCAGTTGTATAAAGGGACTGAAGCACCTTACGCTACAGTACCGTCTTCATCAAATACCATTCCCATTTATGTTGCTGGGATGGGGGAGGGGGAGGGGGAGTGAAGGGTAAGCTCGATAACTCTTCAGAACATGCTTTTAAAACCCGTTTCCTCACCTCAAAATTCGAGAAGCTCAACACAAGAGAGTATGGAAAGACGAAGCCAATTACCCTAGACTGGCCCCATTTGCCATAATATCGTCCCCTTGAGTGCACTCTGCTTGCAGGGCTCGTGAGAGATTTCCTCGAGAGAAAAAAAATTGGCACGGGAATCGCATAATAATGAGCCTTAACGTTCCCTCCTGCACTATCGCATTTGCTCAGAGCCGGCAAGAAACAAAAGGTTTTATTCGTGTTTCGTGAATTTCGTTCTGTAACCATTTCAGTCTTTTATTTATTTATTTATTTATTTTTTTTTATTCTGCATATCCCCAGGCCTTTTTTTTTTCTTTAATTCAACTAAAGAGGATTTTTTTTCTTTCAACGGGAGGGCTTAAATTTAGCCTTATTTAACCCATTCTTTTAGGCAACTTTCTTATGTTGAATGAAATCGACTGGCGTTCGCAAAACATTAAAAACAAGTGGTGCCAGGCACAACATACCTCACCCGACAGCAGTTATTTTGTTTTCAACCGTTTTTAAGTTATAGCCCTCTGCAAATCCGGGATCATGTGTTTGACCTATCAAGGTCACTCAAGGTCAAAGGTCATGGTGCCAAATGAAAGCCCATAAAAGACGTCCTACATCTTGATAATAATATTAAATATCTATCTGCAACCAGTCTCGAATTATAGCCCCCTGAATATCCGTGACCTTGAGTTTGACCTTTCAAGGCCACTCAAGGTCAAAGGTCTTAGTGCAATATGAAAGCCCATATGCGAGTTAATGCATGATGATAATAGTAAACATCTCTATCTTCAACTAGTCTCAAGTTGTAGCCATCTGAAAATCCATGACCTTGATTTTGGCCTTTCAGGGTCACTCGATTACTCAAAAATATAATCACATTCTTTTTTTATCAGCGCCCACATATCCTTAATGTTCATGAAATTTCAGTCAGCCGTTATTCCGTAATGTTGCTAAGAAACAAAAAACAAACAGACACTCGACTCTGTCCGGGCGAGGTAACTAAAATGTTCCCACCTGCACTATCGCACTTCCTCGTTGCCGACAAGAAACCGAGATTTTATTCGTATGTCTAAGTTTCGCGCTTTAATCCCTGCTGTTCGTTGAAGTAATTTTACAGTAGTTTTATTCTCGCTACATCCTCAAGATTTTTAAAAACTTGGAAGAGCCCCCTACAAGTGATTGGGGTTTATATTTTAACTGTGTGCAGTTTCTCCGAGACGGATATGACTGACTGGCGTCAGCTGGAATACCATACAGTGTTCTTTAGTCTCGGTCAAACTTTAACGGTGCTATGGTCAATTTACCTTAACTTGGCCTAGGTTTTTGTCCTTTTGCAGCTTATTTCACGTGACTCAGTAAAATTATAAGACAATACTATGGTCCTACATCCTTTCCCTAACAAGTCTTCACAACTAGCATAATAATCTAGTATTAATCTCTTGTTATATCTCAATACTCAAGATGCAGCGATGGGGATTTGATGCCAAGTTCGAGTAAAAGGAGTAGGCTATAGTATTTAAACCTCTCCACACTGATGGCATACTTATAATCTTAACCATACAATGATAAGTTTCACTGAACACTGGCAAGTGTCTTATTAAAGCTCAAATTAAAAAGGATTCAAACTGTAACCTCTCCAAATCTCAAAGTGTATCGTAAGGCAAATAAAACCTTTGGAGATAACAAGAACAAGCTAAGATATACAGTCCATCACATGACTCAAGGGGTTAGGCTATCAGTGTTTTAATATTCTCGTTACCCCTTACCGCGAGGACGTATGACTTGGCTTTGTTCTTTCTACATCTATACCGCCGTCACTCTAACCTGGCCTAAAATTGCCATATCTCAATCTTGAATACTGTGTTGTAAAGTGAAACAAACACTAAAATATAATGCTGGTCACGAAGTAGCGCTAAGGAAAGGATGTACAGCCGAAATATTATCTTTTCCCTCAATTTACCTACGTGAAATAAGCAGGACAGGAATTAAACCTAGACCAGATTTAGGTAAGAAAAGAGTAGAGTCGATTTTATCTACTTTCGATATTATACAATATATATAAATATATATATATATATATATATATATATATATATATATATATATATCATCAGCCATTGCAAGTCCACTGCTGAAGAAAGGCCTCCCCCAACCTTCTCCATGAATTCCTTGACTGAGCCACTCTCTGCAAACTTCTCTGTCTCATCCCTCTACCTCCTGTCTGGTCTTTTTTTTTTTTTTGCTATGCTTTCAATCTCTTGGAACCCAGTCACTCAGCTTTTTGTTCCATCGGTTACATCATATTCTTGCTACATAACCTGCCCACCTGTGTTTCTGTTTTATTACTTGTATAATGTCTTTGACTTTAATCTGCTGTCTCACCTAAGTTAATCTTTTCCTGTCTCTTAAAGATATTCCCAACATTGACCTTTCTCTGTCTCTTATAGATCCCCCCAACATTCACCTTTTCCATGCTCACTGTGAACGGATTAGTTGATTTTCCATCGATTTTGACAGTTTCCAGGTCTCACAACCGTACGTCCTACCTGGAATTATTCATTTCGTTATATACTTTTCGTTTCATACATAATGGTCAGCTACTTTTCATGATGTCTCCATGTTTACCGAAAGCTTTCCATCCAGCCTTTCGTTAGTTTTAGTATTTGCCCCAAGTAACTATGCTGTTTGGCTTCCTCAAGAATTGCTTCACTTATTCTGAAGACACTCACTGGTTATTTGGATTAAACGTTTATTATATTCCGGCTCATCTTTAGTTCTGTTTTGAGACTTTCTCTTTTCGGTCATTTAACATTTCTTGCAATATTTCTGCTGTTTCTGAGATTAGGACAATGGCATCTGCAAATCTTAAATGGTTTTGGTTTTCTCCATCTATGTTTCTCTCCGACAAGGAAAGTATGTTTTCACCCCTGTTTGTTTGTTTATTTGTTTGTCTGTTAGCAGGATTACTCAAAAACTAAGAGAGAGATCTGGACCAAATCTGGTGGGTAGATAAGCCATTATGAAGAGTGGTTTGACTATTACGTTGCCCTTATCGGAGAGATGCGCTCCACTGAGTGCCCCTCTAGTTATTCCTTTGTTCTCATTTTAGCTTCTGGAAAGACTTTCTAAGCATGCTGTACATAATTTGGCGAAACTGTATCTCCCTGACGCACGCCCTTCTAAATCTTAATTTCTTCGGAGCCTTCATGATATCTGTGACAGTTCCCTCTTTATATAAGTTTTCGAGCAGTTATACAATGTTCTCATTGACTCCTTGTTCCCGCAATGAATTTATAACTGCTCTTTGCTCCACTGACGTTTTCGTAATCAACGAAACCACAGCATAGTAGTTTATTATATTCTGCAGTCTTCTCAATTAGCTGATTCATTGTGCGTAGATCAACAGTCGAATACCCGCTTCGGAATCCTCATTGCTCATGAGGTTGGTTGTTTCCAAATTTGTTGTTATTCTGTTCGTAAGGACTTTAGTGAAGATCTTGTAAATAGCTGGTAATGAACTACTGAATGGATAGTTACTAAGATCTTTTGAATCTTTTTTTTTTTTTATAGAGCAAAATAACTATTGCACTACAGCATGTTTTGGGAATTTTCTTTTTATAATTATACAGTGAGTAAATAAGTGGGCGAGACTGTTTGGTACTTCTACCCCTGCACCCGACAGTAAATCTACTACTACTCCATCTTCTCTTGGGGTCTTCCCTCTTTTCACACTTTTAAGGGAAACGTTTACTTCGTCTGGTGTTACCTCAGATATTTTACTTGTGTCAGCCGAGGAGTTACCTATTGGTACTATTGTCTTTGATGCATACAGTTCACTATACATTTCTTCAACTCCTCACCACCCGATCTCTGCATTTAATGACTTCACCGTCTTTGTCCGTCAGTGATATAATTTGTTGCTTTTCTAGTGCCATTTTACTTCGGATCTCTTTCAGACGTTTTCTTTTTTTGATGGTTTCTTTGAGCTGATCCATGTTTCTTTTTCTTTTTTCATCTCTCTGTCTCCTGTTGATAAAGTTACTTAATTCCACTCTTTCTGTTTCATCTTTCTTTCTTTTTACTTTCATTTTTCTTCTTTTCATGAGCTCGAGGGTCATTTTTGATTACTTGTTGGCTTTGGTAGCATAGCTTTCCTTACTACTTCCACTGATTCTCTTAGCACTTTCATTACACTATCATTCAATTCATCAATGTCACACTCAGCATAACTTAGAGCCTGAAATCTGTTTGTTACCGTTTTTCCTACTGAAAAGCTTCTTTGCTTTCGCTTAATTTTATTAGGCATATCAATTTATTTTAAATTAGCTTCTTTCTTTCACATCTGTAACTGAATCTGGTTGTGCAATCCAACATTTCATGATCACTTCCTATAATTACTTTGTTGATAAAGTGTGACATTATGATCGTGTTATTGTCATCTGCCTTGATGAGGTCAGTTTCATTCTTTGGTTTACCACTTGGACTTCTCCAGGCCTATTTTCTCCCTGTTCTTTTGTGAAAGAACGTGTTCATTATTCCCATGTCATACATTTCAACAAAATTTACCACCATTTCACCTCTTGTCATTCCTTTCTCCCACTCCGAGTTTTCTCTGTATGCTTCTCCATTTTGCGATTTGCCAACTTTTGCATTGAAGTCTCCCTTAAGTATATGTTTTTTTTTTTTTTCTTCAATAATCTGGGAGATGTCATCATTGAATGTTTCTATTTCTTCATTTGAGCTTCAAGAAGTCGGTGCATATACCTGTATTACTTTTACGGTGAATCCTTTGTCTAGACTAATTACAATCCATGCTACTCTGTCAGATACACTGCTGAATTTAACAATGTTGTCTACTAGATTTCTGTTAATCAAAAATCCTACACCACTAACTCTTTCATTTTGCCTTCTTCTGTGGTAAAATAGGTGGTTGCTATCTTGGGGCTCAATTTTTATTTCTTTTCTGTGGATCTGACTCAGACCTACAATATCCCAACGAATGTTTTCTAATTCAGTCATTAAGGTACCAAGTTTGGAATCTGCAAGGCTTCTTATACTGCATGTGTAGATCTTAATGGATTTTAGCTGTTTAATGTCGCTGTCTTAGTTTGCCGACAGTGCCTACTCACTTTCGGTGGCACACTGCCGTAAACACAGGAGGCTGTGTGGTTGGATCTTTAGTACACGATGATCCGAAAGGAACGCCTGAGAAATCATTACCAGTAGAATTAATGTTTGGTTGAGGTAATTGTGGCGAGTAATCTCACCTCCCTGCCACATAGCCTAGTTCCTGGTGAGATAGTAATTTTTGTGCCACCCTATTCAGTATATTCGGTGAAGCCCTGTATATCAACAGATCATTCCATAGTTCATTTCCTCTAAGACCACTCACTTCGAATAGTAGTTCCTGATCTGAACAGAATCATCTGGAGAAAGCAAGAATAAACTAAAATAATAAACTTCACTGGACTAAAAGGAATGAGCATTACAAAATCATCTGGCGTCATCCAATATAATAATAATAATACTAATAATAATAATAATAATAATAATAATAATAATAATCTATCTATCTATCTATTGCCTGACGCATTAATCCAGTAAGGGGTGGCCACAAACAAATCACCTCCATGTCACCCTGTCCCCCGCCATTTCATTGCCCTCCTCCCAGCTCACATCCCCCTCTCTCATATAGCTCTCCACTCCATCCCTCCATCTCATCCTATAATAATAATAATAATAATAATAATGATAATAATAGCGGTAATAATAATAATAATAATAATAATAATAATAATAATAATAATAATAATAATAATAATAATAATCCTTTATCAAAAAAGTATCCCCACCATGTGGTAAAAAAATATATAGATATGCACTAATTAGTGCTGCTCTTGGGTGTCTGCCCTTTCCTCTCCTCTCTCCATTCACTCAGTGTAGTGCTGCTCCCTGGTGTCTGCCCTATCCTCTCCTCCCTCCTTTCCTTCCTTCTTCTTCTGTCTTTCTTTACTTCATTCTTTCCACGTCCTTCTGCCTACAGGTGACTTTACACTCCCTCTTTTATCTTTCTGTCCTTCATTCTTTCCTCTTCCTTCTGCCTGTGGGTTCATGTACAGGGGCATAAACCAGGACTCATACACTTATGGTGGAGATAATAACAATAATAATAAACTCTCAGGAATCGGTCCGCCAAGTTTCATCTTCAGATTCCTTGTGTAGGTAGGACTGAAATCTGCAGCAGACACAACCGACTTATCAAGACAGATTTTTCCTTATACGATCATAGCTCGTAAAGTGCAAACAATATGGCAATTTTACATATACGGGCATCAATTACGACACATACCCTATCTTCCTGTGTGATATATAGCCGATTCACCTGGTAGTTTCCGAGATACAGTCCTGAACGGAAAGACGGAACAACGGACGGACAGGGGTGATTCCTATATCCCCACCACATGGAATAATGGTGGGGATAATAATAATAATAATGATGATAATAATAATAATAATAATAATAATAATAATAATAATATAAATATATAATATATAATTTGGTTTTACGCCTGGTATCCCTCAAGGGCTAAGGCGTTGCCCCTGGGTAGAGGACTTTTGGACTGGAGCGTGTAGTATTTTCCAGTCCAGAAGTCCTCTAATAATAATAATAATAATAATAATAATATGCAATCCAACGCCAAGGGGTTAAAGATAGCTGTACCTAAACCCTCCGGACTGTGAAATCTATCCTGAAATGAATTTCAGGAGATGGCAAGAATGAAAGGAACAAAACATCCCACTGGTTTAATGGGTTAATGAAGCCCGGAGATCACCCGCCCGCAGATTTCCGTTATGTATATATTTTTCCCTCACGTGCTAAGTTTGATTTCTCCAGGATGATCACATTTTTTTATTTATCTATCTTTTGTACTCGAACTTGCCTAAACCTATCCGAACCAAACCTAAACTAACATACTGGCCAAACTGAATAACAAACTAACCTAACCTGTAACACAACAAACCTAACCTAACACATTAACCTAACTGACTACGTTAACAAATCAACTTAACCTGATACCAACAATACAAAACAATCTAAACTAACAAAATATCCTAACATGATATTAACAAAACAAATCTAACCTAAACTAACACATTAACTTAAATGACAAACAAACTAACCTAACCTGATACTAAATAAAATTAACATAACCTAGATAAGAAAATGTGCAAAACTGGTACGCAGAACGGGAAATCAGCCACCCCATCCTTCTCCCTCTCTCTCCTGCGGTAATTAACGCTGTGTTCCTCAGAGCAGAGCTTGTACCCTCATGCAGGCAGCGTCCGTGGAGCAGGGAACACCCACACATTTGATACGGGTCACTGCACCTTCTTGACTCAGGCCACAATCCAGTGACCTGCCCTTCTTCTGCCTTTACTGAAGTCTTCATCTCTCATCCTTCACTTTTACTGGAATCTCTCTCTCGCTTCTTCCATCTTTGCTCAAGCCTGCCTGTCTCTGCCTACACCTTTACTGAAATCTGATTCTCCTTTATTAGAACCTGCCTCTCTCTTCTTTCACATTTACTGAACTCTCTCTCTCTCTCTCTCTCTCTCTTCTGCCTATACTGATGCCTGCCTCTCTCTTCCTCCACTTTACTGAAATATCTCTCTCGCTTCTTCTTCCGTTACTGAAGCCTGCTTCTCTCTGCTTCCACCTTTACTGAATTCAGTCTCTCCTTTACTGAAACCTGCCTTTCCCTTCCTCCGCTTTTACTGAAACCTTCCTCTCGCTCCGTCCGTCTTTACTGAAACCTTCCTCTCGCTCCGTCCGTCTTTACTGAAGCCTGCCTCTCTCCTTCTCCACCTGCACTGAAATCTATCTCTTGCTTCTTTCATCTTTACTGAAACCTGCTTCTCTTATCCATCACCTTTACTGAAATCGATCTGTCTTACTTCCTCCACCTTTAATGTTGCCTGTATATATCTTCCCCCACCTTTACTGAATTTTGTCTCAAGCTTCTTTCACTTTCACTGACGCTTACCTCTCTTTTTTCCACCCTTAATGATGCGTGCCCTATGCTTCAGTAGGTTAAGCTGATTCCTTCCACTTTGCATCTTCCTACTTTATTGAAACCTACTTCATTCTCTCCATCTTTACTGAAGCCACCCCCCACGTTCCCTCCACCCGTACTAAAGCCTCCTTATCTCCCCTTTCAATCTTACTGAATGGAAGTTAAGTTTTGATATGAGAATAGCGTCCATTCCTTCCAGCTCCCCCCAGCCCTTACTGAAGCCTTTTCTTCGCTCTCTCCAATCTTACCGAAGCTGCTCCTCGTTCCCCTAACCCTTACTGAAGTCTGCTTCTCGCTCCCTCCATCCTTACTGAAGTCTCCCTCTGTTTCCCCCCAGCCTTACTGAGACATGCTCCTTGCTTCCTCCATCCTTACTAAAGAGTTCCCCTCGGTTCAGTAAGTTCAGGATCAGGAAGCTTCATCCACTTCTCACACCTTTACTGACGTCTGTAATATGGCCTCTCCACCATTGCTAAAACCTGCACTTCGTTTCGGTGATTTTAAGTTCAGGAAATATCGCTGACTTTTTTCCCATTGTTAATGAAGCCTCCCCATCTCTTCCTCTACTTTTAGTGAAACCTTTCTGTCTCTTCAACTACTTAACGGAGATTCTTTTTCACCATCTTCACTTAGATTACACTATACTTCTGAGATCTCCATTCCTTTTTTTCCCAAGTCTATCTTTGACACCCTCACCCTTTCCTGATAGATCCCTCCATATTCTACCCTTACTGAAGCGTTCTCTCTTTCTCCATTCTTACTAAAACATGCATTTTCCTCAACTTTCTGAGGTCTTCCCGTCTTCCCCAGTTGTTGCTAAAACCTCCCTCCACTGAAACTGAAGTCTATCCTTCGCTGCGCTACTCTCTCTTCCACCCAGTAGAGAGTGAGACGATTTAAAACTACAGAGGTAAAGGAGTGGCGGGATAAACTAATTCCCTCAGCATTATTACAGTCCCCGCCCAGGAGGGGCTCGGGGACGAGTATTGTTTTCACTCGGTTTGTCTGGCTGTCTGTCTGTCATTCTGTCTGTCTTTTAACAACTTTACGCGAAAACTATTGGTGCGATTTTCACTAATATTACAGGGATGGTGGGTTACGACCTTCTGATCACCTGATTAAATTTTGGGCCAAATTGGGCCAAGGCCCAGGCCGTAGGTCCAAAAAATGTAAAAATAAAAAATAAAAAATAAATAAATAGCTTTTTCGCCATAACTCCTTTCAAATTCGTCATATCTACATGAAACCAGAACCTAAAGGTGAATCTTTCAAATCTGCATCCTATAACATGCCTCACTACATCAGGGGAGTCACTCCCCAGTATGCGTTGGGGTGGTAAATGTCAGGTGGGTTGGGCCTAAAATTTCAAATGGGCAAAAAATTGTCAATTTTCACCCGATTTACTCCACATCTGATATGTGACGTCTTTGACTAGATATCCTGTTTTTTATATGTCAGGACTAAAATGACTGCCGAGGACGGTTTGATGTGCCTTGGCACCGCTTCTTGTTCAGTTTCATAATTTCCTAAAGCTTACCCCTCATTCTAAACTGTTACGAAAGCTTCCCTCTCCTCCTCCATCCTTAGTAATGGTAGAGCAAATGGTAGGGGACGACACCATGAGATGCTTAGCCGCGATGCTCATCTCAACTAAGGCCTTTGAGTCTGTGGCGTTTTTCACCCAATATCCAGGGATACAACC
Organism: Coenobita brevimanus; assembly: GCF_032717465.1. NCBI lineage: Eukaryota > Metazoa > Arthropoda > Malacostraca > Decapoda > Coenobitidae > Coenobita > Coenobita brevimanus. The sequence goes on along the minus strand of NC_136991.1, from coordinate 32,701,349 downwards.
ATTACATCATCGTTAATGAAACCTTGTTACGGGGTTTTTAAAGTGTATACAATATTAAAGAATAATTATTCAACATTAAAGGATAATATTCAATAATACTGAGAACAGGACAGTGAATTGTCTTGTGAAAATCAAGCAATGATTACTTTATGCCGACTTACTTCGCCGATTCTCTAAGGACGAGAATTTATAAACTTCCTCAACAGTACACAGCAGAGACTAATTCCTCACAATTGCTGTTTGTTAGTACTGTTAGCCTCTGGAGAAAGTGACTCCACCCCTGATAATCAATAATTAATGCTATTAATGATAAACAAGTTCTTCCTGATGCAATTAACTCCTAGATGGCACAACGGATTTGAATTAATACAAAAGGACTGGCCTAAGTACCAGTTATGAATAGAAAAGCGTTTATGCAAACTAGGAGCCATAAGTGAAGTAAGCTTAATATGGAAAATAAAACACGTGTTTACATTAAGCTCAAGAAAAAGAACTGTTAAATTTATTGATTACAATAAAATAAATTTACGTTACATTTCAAAGTGAATTCAAAATAAGGAGATTGCACTCACTCGCTCACTCAAAAGCTAAACTCTTAAACCTAGGAAAAACGAAAAGAAATACTGGTCAAAGAGTGGTCTAAGCGGATGACTGGGTGTCGTTTGAGGAAGGACACTGCACACGCTGAGTCGCCAATCACGCTAGGTGGGAATACGGCGGCGGTGGGAACTAGGCGTCGTTACTCAGGAAGGACACTGCCACACACTACCTGCTTCCGCAGCACTCAAATCTTGACTGACTTCAAATCGTGAGAAAGAGGCGAGTGTCGAGCCGCATTGCTAACAGCTAGAATGAGCGAAACACGCCCATAATATATCGCTCAGCGGAAGTGCTAATGTCTCGCACAAAGACGATCATTTATGACACAGTGAAAAATTGTTCTGAGAACACTCCCGGTCGGGTGAATACGTGGCGGTTAAACTGAGCGATAAATACTGGGATTCCACTAGAATTTGCGGTTTCCCACCAATGTTGATGTCACGAGTTTATTCAAATACAAAATCGCGCCGACTCGTGACAAACCTATATTACTGATATCTTTCTTCATTCCTCTACTCTCACTGAAGCCTTCATCTCTTTCCCCAATCCCTCTCTTCCTTCATCATTACTGAGCTTTCTCCATTTCTATAAATAACTGAAGCCTCCCTCTCTTCCTCAAACCTCTCTTTTATTCCACCTACATTCATTAATCTTCGCTCCATCCACCTGAGAACCTGAGGGACGAGTGAAGTCAGCAAAGAGAGGTCGGTGGGCAGCAGGGAAAAGACGCGGACTCCTTTCGTTTCCTTTTCTCCCCATATTTCTTGAAGATTACTTCTCTTTTAAGTTTACCTCTTGAAATTTACCCAGATTAAAGCCTCCTTCCTTTACTGACACATTCATCTCTTCCTCCACGTTTACTGAAACATTCCTCTTTCACCGAAATGTCATCCTTTCCCCTCCCCCACTCCTAATTAAATCTCTCGTTCTTCTCTTCTACTCCTCCTGATGCCTCTCTCTTTCTTTCTTCCTCCACCCTGGCTTCATTAATCTCGCTCCACCCACCCGAAGAGTCAGAGAGAAGAGTGAAGCCATCTGAGGGAGGTCAAGGGGTGGCTGGATAAACAAGCGGATTCTTGGAGCTTCCTTAATGAGTGCGTCGAGTTGTTCCTTATTATTTTGTCCACTCCTTAAATTTTTTTTTTTTCTTCATACCATTCTTGATGCCTTCAGATGATTTTATTCAAGTCAAGGGACTTTCTTCGGTCTGGAAGGGTTGGATACAGCCTCCACTACTAGGGGGTCTCTTAAGCTAAATAAAATCGTCTAGATATCGTCTGAGATAACAACAACAACAACAATAATAATAAGAGTAATAATAATAATGATAATGATGATGATGATAATAATAATAATAATAATAATGATGTTGATGTGAAGTTTCTTCCTGTGCATTCAGAGAAAACATGGAAACTGCATACCCAGTCCTGTGATGTGTGTGCCAATTTCCTGAAAATCCCCCTGCTCACAATCCCCTCAAGAATCACTGGGTGGGGGTAGGAGTTCAGTCTCCCCAATGTCACATAATTGATGACAGCTCACTGCACAACATGTACTAAGATATCAAAGCCATATCTGCCCTCCTTTCACTATTTTTGAGAATGCTAAATTCGATGAGGGGTCGTGCTGACCTTCCTAAAAATAATGGTTGGAAAATTGTATATGGTGGAAGAAATTGGGTAACCAAGACTATTTCACCCGGGATGTTTTACTCAAATCTTTCTCCTATTTCTGATATTTTTTTTTTCTGGAGGGAGTTGACCCCTCCCCTCCCCAAAGATCACCGGGGGAGATCATGATTCCTAAATATCGCACTGGGGATGAGAGTCCATTGTACAATTTGTACTAAGATATCAAGGACATGCCTATCGCTTTTTCACTATTTCTGAGAATTTTTAATTTGGTAAGGGGGCTGACCCCTGTAAAAAATAATGGTGGAAAGCTTTGTATGGTGGAAGACATTATCAAGGAACCAAATGAATTGACCTGAGATGTGGATCTGGGAAGTGATCAGAATTCGGTCAGCGAATTCAAAGCACAAGGTCACAGGTGAAGATCAATGTTGTGGGCGTGACGTTAACTTATGAAATCCTGATCAGATCTGCATCAAACTTGGCACTTACTCTGCGAGTGCAGATAAGAGGTGATGCGATTTTGCCACACATTAATTAAAGGTCAACGGCACGGATCAAAGTATAATTTCTGGTGCTGCATCGCTGTGCTCTGCGACTACTTTTGACCTTGTTATAATTTCTGTTTCTCTTTACTAATATAGTCGGTTTGTTTTCATCAGCGGGCACCGAGCTGCTCTCTTTAGTCGTCGTTATATACCTCCGCAACGAAGTTGGAGGAGGTTATATATTGACCTACGATTGTCTGATTGTTTGTCCAAAAGATGTCTCCAAAAGTTCTCCATGAATTTCAATGAAATTTTGTGTAGGGGCGGGCCATGGGCCAAGAACAAAATGATTAAATTTTGGGATGGATCCGGATCCGGATCTGAAGTATCCCGCACAATACCTCCAAAAGTTCTCAATGAATTTCAATGAAATCTTGTGGAAAGCTGGGTCATGAGCTAAGAAAGAATTGCTTAAATTTGGGGGCGGAATATCCCGCACAGTATCTCCAAAAGTTCTCAATGAATTAAAAAAAAAAATTTGGAGGGGTGGGGCATGGGTCAAAGAACAATTGATTAAATTCTGGGGCGGAACCGGATCCTATGTATTCCTCACAATATTTCCACGGATCCAGATCCGGATCCTTTCTAATGACAATGACACTAGCTGAGGTATGCGTTCTCTGAGTGCATTCTAGTTAGTTATGAGTTTGGAATGAGGCTCTATGGTTAACGGTCAGATTTTCCCTTCAGTCTGACTACATATGGCCATCACCCTAGCTGACGGGATATGGGGCTTTTACTCAGATTACATGCCTTGCAGGATGTCTTTTTTTTTTTTTTTTTCTTGCCACCATCTGAAGATTTTTTTCTATAACTTGAATGGAATTTCTCATAATGAACGGGTTAATGAAGGTCATGTCTGCCCATATGTTTCGAAATTCTCTTCCATGCCAAGAATTAAGAAAATGTACTGGGGCAGCAAGAACAAGATGAAGGCGTAACTGGACTCAGGGGTTTAATGAATGTGAATGCCTCTCCATTCTTTTTTCTTTCCCCCGTATGATATATTATTATATTTTCCTACGATCAGACAAGTTTATTAAGTTTAGGAGAGCAACTGAGACTGATGGGGTACATGGAGGCTATTTCGCATCCATCATCCAGTTCCAAAAGCCTTTTCTAACCTAAAAGACATCATCTGGAAACACAATACAATAATACATGTAAGAACGACGTCTCCTTAGTGATAGAATTAGTGAACGCCTCAAACGGCCATCCCGCTCCTCATTATTTCTTTAACCTCTTCTTGCTGTACAGACAATTTCATCAAGCTTTGGTGGCACTTCTCACAGCCAAAGGACTAATGAAAAGAATATAAACCCCCCGCACTGTAAACTGTCCCTTTGGATGCCTTAAAAATGTACTCGGCCTGAAAGGAATGCCGAACGCATCAAACTGCCTCACCATTTTTATTTTTTACTCCATCACTACGAGAAAGACTGTTTAATTTTATTCTTGCTACCACCCGCCGATAATATTCAGTTTATGACAAAGATCTCTCGTATTCAAGGGGTTGATATCATTCAGCTTATGAAAAAGATCTTTCATATTCAGGGGGTTATAGGAGGCTCTTTTTAGCAACCTACACCATAAGGTTTCATTCCTGTGGTGAATAAAATCGTCAGGAGATAGCAAAGATATATAATACATTATCAGATTAAAGGGATGATTAACTCCATTTTGCACAGTGTTTGTGATAATTGTGTGCATAAGAGATGTTGTGGTATTAAAGGCAGGTTGCAAAATGATACTGATTTTGAGTGTGCTGAATGTAAAGGAAAGCATACAGAAACAGTGAGGGGAGAAAGGCTCAGTCTTGCTGCAGAGTCTCGTGAATGTGTGGAGGAATTTTGTCATTTGGAGAACATGATATGTACTGATGTTGCGGCTGAAACTAGCTCGGTAGCAAGGGTAAGAAGTGGATGGAAGAAGTTTAGGGAGTTGTTAATTCTCCTGACATGGAGAGGGCTCTCCTTCTGTGCCAAGAGGTCCTTGTTGGCGGCATGTGTTAGGGGTTTAATGCTGCACAGTAGTAAGACTCGGGCAGTGCAGTGTGTCATTCAGTGACAGGCCTGAGGAAAGGTTATGGCTGCGAATGATTGAGAGGAAAGATGGGATTTGAATGTATTAGTGAAGTGATGAGACGGAGCAGACTGAGATGGTTTGGGCATATAGAGAGGATGGAGGATGACAAATGGGTGTGGAGGGTGAGATGTACGTGAGCTGAAGTGGAGTTGCGACAGGTAGGCCGAAAAAGAATTGGTACGATGTCAGAGTGTGACCTCATGGAAAAGTAACTAAATAGAGAGGCTGCTAGAGATCAAGCTGCATGGAGAGCCACCATTAGGTGACCAAGGGTGATGAATCTTGGAGCCTTATAAGTGAAACGAAAGGAACGTATGAACGCCACAACCTGCCTTTACAATATTCTTTTATGTTTTATCTTATGATGCTACGAGATCACCTGCTCGTGAATAAGTTAATACTGGGCACATGTGAATCCTCCATTTTTCAATGCACCTCTTCGGGTAAGATCCGGTGGTGTTAACTGGTTACTAATCACACTTCTTAAGTTTTAGTGAAAATATTAATGGACGCAATATGTAACCAGTTTCCTGTGGTGACTTTTTCTTTTATCTAACTGAAATCGTAAGACAGTAGCTGGCATTAAAAATACTCTTTCAGCCACGACATTTTTCGTATTGTAGGGGTTAGTTATAGTCTTCACTATCCTCGTCACCGTGAGAGGTGTTTCTCAGTTGAATAAAATCGTTTGGATGTGGCATGAACAAAGACGCCACCGATGTGGAGTGGTCAAATGGGCACGGAACAAGGATCTGAACGTCAGTCCACCTATCGGTATGTACTTTTCAGTATACTATCTGACACCGTATTTTGTGAAGGTGGCCACGATTAACAAAGGGCCAGAAGCTTTTGTCCCGACTTGTTAACTACAACATTGTTCTCTGTATCTGCCGGATCCTCTAAAAAGCACGACTAAACTACATGTCAATCAGTGATAGGAGGGATTAGGTTAAATCATTTGCACCCAGTGTCCTCTATAACGGACAGAACTGGGCATTTTCAAAATTCAATAAGGAAGGGATCCCCCGGGGCAGGGACCTATGAGCCAGGCGGTACGCCTGGCCTCCTTCCAGCAAAATCTCTTGCACAGGAACCATGGGCGCTAATGGGTTAAGGACAAAGGGAGGGCGAAAAGTCAGATACACCACTACCTCAGTCCATAAAGTCAAATGACAGTAGCCAGTGTTGCAATAGCCTAGGAGTGAAAATATGCAATGCTAGCTCTGTGCTAACATAGCGTAAAATATACCAAGCAGAATATGGCGTTATGCTAACTGTATGTTGCCTTGTGTCTCACATTTTTATCGACTTCTCTGATACGTTTAAATAAATACAGTGACACAAAAATAAATGATTATTTCCTTCTTTTTTTTGAGGGGAGGGGAATAAATAACACATGACGGAAAACAGTAAGCTAAATACGAGTATGTAGCCTATAGGCTAATCATTGAAAGACAAACACTTTACCAAAGAAACTGAGTTGAATAACGGATTCCTGGCATCAGGTATCAAACATTATACGAGTACTGTCAAGCCTCACTATGGCATAAGGTTACATCAAGTGAAACTCCATCGCATAGTGATTTATCGTATAGACAGGTCGATAAAGCATGGGTTCAGTGGCGATAGGGAGGGGGTTTATGATCATGAAGCCTAAAACCCACCCCTCCCCTCCAAAAAAAAAAGAAACCTTGCCACCCACCTGAAGTATGCCCTAGGTCGGACTGAGCCGTCATCGGGGTCCCCTCTGAGGCTGGGGGACAGCTAGAGGGCCTGGATGATCACTCCTGGTTCTCAGGAGGAGGTGAAGAGACATGGTTAGATAGTAAAGCGGTGAGATCAAGGGAAAGAGATGCGGCGAGGGCAATGGAGATCGTAGCGGTGACAGGTGAAGGAATGTGTGGCAGTGTGGGAATGTGGCGGTGTGGGAGCAGGGCAGCGGGGCGGTGTGGTGGCAGGGCAACGTATGAGTGTGCCAGGCCGCGGTGAAGACGAGACAGACATGATGGTGGCAGGTGAGACAGGATATTGCGTCTGCACACTCGTTGATGGCCCTGGCCATCTGTGCTGGCAGCAAGGGGGAAGAATGTGGTGATGATGGTAACCCTGTGCTGTTTTTTTTTTTTTTTTTTTTTTTTTTTAGATGTTGGTAGCTCTCTATACGGCATGAAGTGTTGCAGGATGCCATACATCGCTGCTTCACCTCTTGCTGGGTTCAGACCTTTGTCCCGGATATATGAAATTGTCTGGTCCGTCATTGCAAGGAACTTTCATATCTTGATGTTGAGAACATGAACGGGATCATACTCACTGCCGTCCTCACCACCTTCCTGTGCCTCCGCTACTCAGTGAGCTCCTCTTTACACAGTTGCTCAGTGTGGCTGTTCAGGACCTCTCACGCATCTTTTCCGTCGACCTCCTCAAATCCCACCTCGTGAGAGAGGTTGAGGTTTTCATGACATGTTCTCCACCGCCAGGAACCCCGTGAAAACGTGCACACGTATAGGCTATACTTTTCGCCAGATGGAATTCAAGTGTGCTTGAGTGCACCTCATTCCATGCCTCCATGATACTGTCGATGGTGTGTTTGATATGATTCTTCCAGAACCGCCGCACTGTGTCACCCATTCTTGAATTACCCTGTACTTATCCTCACCATTGGATCAAATTTTACACGTTGCCCTCATCAGATTTTCGACTTTTCGTTAACATTATCTAGTAGAATTGGTCATTCTAAGAATCTTTTCTTCTATGGCATTTCTCTCGCAAATTGATAATAAACGAGTTACACCCGACTTCCGCCAATCACAATCACAGATAGGTGGTATTATTTCGTACTTACACCCAACTCACTGACAACAAAAGTGGCTAACTCACCTTTTACTTTACGCAATTCTAAACATTTTTTCTCCTATGACACTTCCATCTTAAATCAACCGTTGATGAGTTATGCAATTTATTACACTTATTTTCTATGGGAGAGATTTTCCCTGCCGTGGTCGGACAATTGTGTGTTCGTTGGTGCGTGTTATGTGTGTGGGTGGATAAAGCTCATGCGTAGCACATGAATCAGCCAATCACAAAGTAGAATTTCAAATGCCCCATGCTAGGGCTCGCAAGATTTGAAAGTCAGTTCGTCTCCAACCACAGACTGGGAAGCCTGCAAAATTTATTACTTCACTGCTATTTCACAGTTCTACCAGCAAGAAGATAAAACTGTTGGCTTTGTGCGACCACATGGTGTTTTACCTTCAACAGGAACAAAGTACCCAAATCAAGGCAAAAGTCTCATTTTACGTGAGGATCAGTCGTGTTGCACTGTCGCCAGTCACCAGTTGCCGTTACAGCTACAGACGACTCTTCAGATGCAGACGAGGAACTGTAAACTGCTAGGTAAATGCATTATTTCTTATTTACACCCGGTTAGGTTAGGTTAGATGAGGTTTGGTTAATGTCATGGGGGGTCTGGGGGGCGAAGCCCCCCAGTTAGGAAGCACGGCCAGGGTTGAGGGGTCTGGAGGGCGAAGCCCCCCAGTTAGGAAACACGAACTCCCTAAGAAGCTTAAAATTATTTTCTTCCGAAGGATTTTAGTGTTTTTCGTTTGATTTTGATAGCAGTTCCAGTAGGAAATCACTCGCTTTTGCGTTTTTCCCCCACCCAACACCCCGGTTTCCCACAGGCCCCCCAGTATTCTTGGAGGGAGGGGGAAGAACCGCAAAAAAATACGTTTCACGTGATAATAGGCGTCCAACCTGAGTGTTTTCTGTTGTTTTAGGTGTGATTTTTGTTGATTTGGACCGGTCCTTTCCACCGGAAGTCGCTAGTGGCGTTCAACAAAAACTAGCGACTTGCGATAGAAACGAAGGTCAATGTCGATCGAACCACACCAAAAACAACAGGAAACACTAAGGTTGGATGAAAAAATCGGATGAGGGCAACGTGTAAAAATGAGGAGTACGTGTAAAGTTTGGTCTTCCGGGACAAACTTTCAAATGTGAGCGGGTGAGCGGACAGAGCGCGCGCTCGTCTGTGATTGTGATTGGCGGAAGTATATCGCGTGTAACTCGTTTATTATCAATTTGCGAGAGAAATGTCATAGAAGAAAAGTTTCTTAGAATGACCAGTTCTACTAGAAAATGTTAACGAAAAGTCGAAAATCGGATGAGGGCAACGTGTAAAAATTGACCCACCATCGTTCCATGATGCAATGGAGGGGAGGCGGTGGCTGAATCGGTAGAGAGGCGGCCTGCAGTCCTGAAGGACCCAGGTTCGAATCCCGGCTGGGGCAGGGAACAGTTTCAGGATTTGAATTTCATAAAAAGCAGACTTTTCTGATCTGCCAGATGACCCGCCGACATGTCGTAAAAATACCCCCGCTAATACCAATACACCAGTCCTGTATAAGACATCCCTAGCATGTATTCAATATGGACGATGGGTCTTAGTGCCGAAGTGGTGACATGTGGAGGTGTAGGAGGACTACTGGGCCTTGGGATAGGCTACTGTCCCCGAAATATAGGCCCTGAAGCCTTTGCCCAGAGTCGGACACATTAAAAAAAAAAAAAAAAAAAAAGGTAGACCTTGAATGTGGTGATAACACCCTTGGCATGTCACGAATTCGCGACACTGCATTATTTTGAGAACTTAAGAACATTTGTGAAAACCCAGTGTAATTTGCTCAGCTAACCATCCCTCGACAGCACTCTGATTGGAAAAAGATTTTCAAAACATTTATCATTGTTTCACGAGTTATAGTTCTTATGCACGGCTGTACTGTATCACTGAGTGATATTATTATATATATAATTATATATCGTTTGCAAGCCCTTGTAGCCAATGAGACAGTAATCTCCGCCCAGTTCCGGCGAACATGCTTTTTATCAGGCGTAAGATACAGTTAGCTGTTGCCCACCACAGAGAGGGGCGGACGTCAAGAGCAGTGCAAGAGCACTTATCACCGGAGACCCCGTCTCAGCAGCTTCATCACCCAGTCTTTTGCAGTTCTATGCCCCCCATATCTCTCCACCGAGTTGGTGATTGGCAAGCAGCGGACGTCACGTGCAGTGTTAAGTGCAGTGGCCGGTGTACAGTGGTCATCTAGTCTCTTCGCATGCTTGTCTCTGTACCTCTCCACTAACCATTTTTTTTTTTTTTTTATAAGAATGTTAACTTGATTGCATTAGTGAGTGAATTTGCTTGCCTAAGTTCCCTTTTTAACATAAGCATATATTTTGTTGTACTTAATTTCTAGCTTTTTCTTTTCAGCCTGATTAAATGTAAAAATCATCTTTCATTTCCCAGTCACTGGTAATATTACTTCAGCTCCTAGCTTGCACAATCTTGCTTAGCTCATTAACGTAATTATCAACGGGTAAGGTCAGCCAGTCTTTTCCTTACAGCTCAGTAAATAATCTGTTGCACCAGTCGGGAGTAATAATTGTAAGAATCTTGTTTTATATTTCATTATCTAAGGCAGGGACCCCTCCACCACCCATCTGAGGCTGTCAGTATTTTATATTTTTTTGTGTATTTGGGTAGGGAGAGTATTATAAAACTGGTGACGTTAGCCAGAGTAAACACTCGTTCCCTGATTTTTTCATATGTTCCACTGGCTGAAGCAATGATTCTGTGTTGGGGCAGGTAAACCATTTATATTATCCATCCAGTCCTCCATGCCCTCAGGATGGCTTGGGGCATTGCCAGCCAGCAGGAGGAGAGGGGCTGGCAAGATCGCTCCGGCTGGCGTAGCCACACAGGCTGGGGAACAGGTATCTGGCTCTGGAAGAATGGCAGAGTGCAAAGGCCAATAATGCCCTGAAGTTACTCTTCCAAACAACCCCAGGATTCTTCTTCAAGTACGCTGCCAGCACTTGGAGTTCTATCAATGATACATGAAGAGGGGTTTGAGCTTCAGGTCCCCTTCTGGATTCGCACGAAGGAGGATGGTGAGGCAGTTCTTGGCTGCCTTAAACCCTGGCACACGACATTCTTCCTTGCTATGTACGTCTTCCGAGAGATATGTTTCCAAGCCAGACATGCTTCATCAAAGCTGAGGACCTGTTTTGGAGACTATCCCCCTTCCTCTATGATAGCCTTCAGCTTAGCAGGCAAGGCCTCAGCTGCCACATGGTTAGCACTAGCAGCCTCGTGATTCATGATTACATAGCTAAGGCAAGGCCAGCACGGACCTCAAACTGCTCAGACCCACCCGTGCTGGCCTTGAGCTACTCATTGGCCTCCATGCCTTGTTTATCCCCAAGATTCTTACACAGATCTGGAACCTTAGTGCAAATAAAACTTTAAAGCAGAGGGTGGTGTGCTCAGTTCAGTTCATCAGCCCACGGAGCTATTTCCATCTCCTCCATTATAGGCACCATTGTTCTGCTTAGTCGTTTAGCGGTCAGGGTAGACACGTTCTGCAATGCTGCTATTACAGCATCCAACATCTGATCTCTTTATTATCACTGAGACATGGACTGGGCAGCTTTTGGGCCTCAGCGAGGTTGCTCGCTTCCTACCCCTCCTTATGGCATTTAACTATGTCCAATTTCACATCAAGGGAATGGCCACATCTTGCCTTTTACTTTCCATCACATGCAGCACTATTCGTTGCATACCTGCATTGTTATTTGGCAAAAACGATGATGTTTTGATGACCTTACACAATCGAGAAGGTAAGGTAACTCTGAAAATGCAAGGATGATGATTACAGGCGCGGGACACGAGAGCGAGTGGGTGAACGAGATGGAGTCTTCAAACAGGTGACACAAAGGAGGGCACCTGCAGCAGAGACCCTATAGAAGGAGAAACTGGACAGCCAGCATGTTGGTGCAGTGAACGGATGTGTGCTGGGCATCACTTAGGTACGTATAAAGATCAGCGATCACTGCTTCAGTATATAACACCAGACCACTTACCTGCTTTTCATATTATATGGTGTGTTTTAGAACATCTCTTATGCTATGTTTGCAGAAATGGTTATTTCTTAATAAGTAAAGCTGTATAAAAACAATATTTTCTTCTATGCATCACCTCGGCTAATTTCGAAGCATATAAAGATCTGGGAAGAGTTGCCAGACGATGCTTGATCGATTAACACCAGCAGTGTTTACTTATTTTGCCCGTAGTTTATAAGTTTGATGGAGTTTGGCTGAATTAAAAGACTGTTGTTCTTGTTGATATCAATAATTGTGGTAAAGTGGTTTCCATCAGAATATTATCATGACTTACCTTCCTATGTGGATGTGGGCCAAATACATGTAAAATAAATAAAACGCCTAGCAAAGCCGACGACACTCACTCGCAGACCAGCTTGCTCTCTTCACCCTAAAATCCCATAATTTCCGTCTTGGTGGGCCACTAGGGAGTCAGAAAAGTCGCATAGAAGGTCCACGGTGTTACTGCACCCAAATACAGCACAATCAAACCACTGATAAGGGCAAAAATGCACCAGTAACACAGCATCACCTATTTTTCGGCTACCAACAGTTTGGTTTGTCATAATTATACTTCAGCGATTATCCCCCCTGGGGGTAGGGGGGTTTTCAAGAATATCCCCCAGTATCCCTGCTTGTCGTAAAAGGCAACTAAAAGGGTTGGCGGAGGGTTAGTGCCCCTCCCCAGAAAATAACTAACTAAAAAAACAAACAAGAGTAGTAGAATGGATGTGGAAGATGTGCAGTTTGGCCTGGGAGGAAGGTAGAGTCCCGGAGGATTGGAAGTCAGGTATAATTATTCCCTTGTACAAAGGAAAAGGGGAAAAAGAAGTGTGTGGTAATCATAGGGGCATTTGTCTTCTTAGTATAATAGGAAAAGTGTATGGTAGGATACTTATAGACAGAGTTAGAGAAAGAACAGAGAAATTAGTTGGAGAAGAACAGGGAGGCTTTAGGAAGGGAAGAGGTTGTGTAGATCAGATATTCATTCTTAGATCTTTAGTGGAAAAGTTTCTAGAGAAGGGAAAGAAGTTGTATGCGGCTTTCATGGATTTGGAGAAAGCATATGACAGGGTGGATAGACAAGGATTGTGGAAAGTGTTAAGAATATATGGAGTAGATGGGAAGTTGTTGAATGCTGTGAAGAGTATGTACGATGGTGCGAAGGCTGCAGTGCGTGTGGATGGTGAACTAAGTGAATTTTTCTCTTTGAAAGTTGGTTTGAAACAGGGATGTGTCATGTCTCCATGGTTGTTCAATCTGTACATGGATGGGGTAATAAAAGAGGTACAAGGTAGGGTAGTGGATGTTGGAGTGGCCCTGGTGAGAGAGGATAGTGTTTGGAAACTCCCTGTACTGTTGTTTGCAGATGATACTGTGTTGTTGAGTGAAGACGAAGGGTAGCTGCAAGGCTTGGTGGATGAGTTTGAGAGAGTGTGTAAGAAACGGAATCTAAAGGTGAATGTAGGGAAGTGTAAAGTGATGGTCTTTGAGAGAGGTGAAGTTAGTGAATGTACAGCGAGGTTGGATGGTGAGGAATTGGAAAATGTGAGTACGTTTAAGTACTTGGGTAGTGTGATGAGTAAGGATGGAGGTTTGGAGGGTGAAGTGCTTGAAAGGGTACAGCAGGGAAGAAAGGTTGCTGGTTCTGTGAAGGCAGTGATAAGAAACAGGGAAGTGAGCATGGAAGTGAAAAAGTTACTACATGACAGTATTGTGATACCAACTCTAACGTACGGAAGTGAAGCTTGGACATTGTTGGAAGGACACAAGTCAAGAGTGAGAGCAGTGGAATGCCAGAGTTATTTAAGAGGAGCCTGTGGAGTCACGTGGAGAGACAGGCTGACGAATGAGGATATAAAGGAGCGTTGTGGTGTGGATGTGGATGTGATAGGAAGCGTTATGAGGAACACACTGAGGTGGTTTGGCCATGTGGAGAGGATGGAGGGTGAAAGACTGACGAAGAGAGTGTATGTGAGTGAGGTGGAGGGGGGAAGAGGGAGGGGGAGGCCGAGGAAGAGATGGAGGGATGGGGTGGAGAGGTATATGAGAGAGGGGGGTGTGAGTTGGGAGCAGGGCAGTGAAATGGCGGGGGACAGGGCGACTTGGAGGCGATTTGTTTGTGGCCACCCCAAACGGGATTGAGGCGTCTGGCAATAGATAGATAGATTATCTTGGTGTTTACGTGTGCCTTGAGGTGAAATCTATATGTAAAGATGAAGATTAAAGCGGAAATCTTCAGTAGCTGAAATTAACAAAATATACTACAATTACAGACATTTTATTCATCAACCAATCATGTATTACAGCAGGTGACGAGATTTATTTTTAGAGAAATCTGCAGTCAGCCAGCACCCGGGCTGAGGCGTTTACACCAGAATTCTGCCATGTCGGCCGACCAATCAGTGAGAAGCTGAAAATATCGGCTGTCCAGTCTCTCTCTCTATAACGTCTCTAGCCTGCATGAAGGCCGGAGATGGGAGTTCTGCACATGTAAACATTAGGCAGCCATCTTGCGTCACACGTCTGACTGTTGACTTGAGTGTGTCACTACATCCACAAGATCTCTTAAGCAGCCGTAACAAATATCATTCCAGGAAATTTGTGATCATTTCACCATCATTATTCCCACTGGGTCTACCTTTTAGTTCACCATTATAATAATTTATCACACAACGAACAAACGTATCGTGAAGCTTGACTGTATGGCACTAATTCAGTGCAAAGATTTATGACTAGCAATGGAACAGAAACGGGAATGATGTAGAAGCGGTTCTGGCACAGAAGTGGTCTTGAAGTGGTTTTGGAGTTGGAGTGGTCTTGGAGTTGGAGTGGTCTTGGAGTTGGAGTGGTCTTGGAGTTGGAGTGGTCTTGGAGTTGGAGTGGTCTTGAGGTTGGAGTGGTCTTGAGGTTGGAGTGGTCTTGGGGTTGGAGTGGTCTTGGGGTTGGAGTGGTCTTGGGGTTGGAGTGGTCTTGGGGTTGGAGTGGTCTTGGGGTTCCTGGAGTGGTCTTGGGGTTCCTAGAGTGGTCTTGGGGTTGGAGTGGTCTTGGAGTTGAAGTAGTCTTGACATAGAAGTGGTACTAGCGTAGAAGTGGTCTTGGTGCTGAAGTGGTCTTGGCGCTGAAGTGGTCTTGGCGCTGAGGTGGTCCTGGCTCAGAAGTGGTCTTGACGTAGAAGTGTATTTTGGCGTTGAAGTGGTCATGGCAATGAGGCGGCTTGGCGATGAAGTGACTTCTTATTTGGTCAGTTGGCTGAAAGGCTTGACCCAGGAAGACAGGATTGGTCGAAATCACTGTGAGGTCATTAGACTATTCATGCCATAAAACCATATGTCTAACCTGAAATGAGTTGAAGAAAAATAAAGGCCGGTAGGAACATAGAAATATCAAGAAGAGAGGTAGGACAGAAGAAAAGGAGAGAAAAAATTGTAGACGAAAAGACCCATTTTAGTCGCCTCATACGACAAATGGGGATACTAGGGAAGCATTTCCCTCCCGTCCCCTCCCAGGAGGAGAAGCAGAAGAAGATCTGGAGGTGTTCCTTGCATTTTATGGCCGTTACCCTAACCCAGCCGAGGAACAATTAGTCCGTTAGTAAATAATACGAGTATAGAAAGAGTCATTATACTCTTATACTGTCTGTCTATACAGATCTGAATCGTAACAAACACAAGCGCGCATGCGAGTACACACACACACACACACACACACACACACACACACACACACACTTCCATTGTCCAATACCTATGTCATAATAAACAATCTCTAACAACATCTATAATTATCCCACGCTGGAGTACAAGAGGTGAAGGGAAATAAAGGGGTGCATAATTAACTTCCCTTTCATATAAGAGGGTGGTTGGTGGTGGCGACCACAAACAACTCACTCAATGTAGTGCACACTACTACTTCTTGCACCTCTATTATTCTGTTTCTGTTCTCCTCTCCTCCTACTTCCACCTTTCCTTTTTGTAAATTTTTTATTCTCATCTTACCCCTACAGATGAATCTACATTGAGTGAGAAGTCTAATGTTTTCTTGCAACCCAGGAAACCATTTTCAGCGCTGGGTAGTATCCATATAACCAGACAATGGGATAACGTGGAGCCTGCTATGGTGCCCCCGCTAACTGGGTGGTGACGCAAATGCGGCATCCAACCAGGAACCAAACCTCCACACACTTCCCCGCGCTTTGCTGTTGCTGGACGTTGTCAACCGCAAAGGAACATCGGTTCATGGCAAGGAACGACCCTGCAAGGGCGGGTGCTTGCCTGCGGTTGCCGAGTCTGCTTGGTCAGAGAGACCGTGGTTGATCAACAACAACAGCAACAACAACAACTCATCTAAGAGGGACGAATCATCAAGAGACATCGAAAACATGGTAGGAGAGGAAACTGAGAACAGAGGAGCGAAGAGACGAGGACGACGACAGACTAAACTTAAACACCAGGTTGACTCGTCTTTAACATTCAGGGTGACCCATATAACTCCACTTCCACTCCTCCAGGCCTGGATCGTTTATTTATTTCCTATTCACACTGCCACAAAGACTTCCACATCAGCAATCTGGGCCGTCCCCAGCGTGTTTTTTGAGCACCCTTTACGGGCCACGAAATTTTTTTTCCTGCCCAGTTCCGTCACTTTGCACATATGGCAACGTTGCCCTGTGTTTAGTTTGGCAACGCCGCGCAGCAGTGAGCCATATCGGATGCCAGGTTTAGTATTCATCACAATTATTTACTTTTTTTTATGCTTGACTATAAATATAATACCTGACTAACTATACTTTACATGGATTGAAAGAATAATAGAGACATAGAGGTCATAGAGTTTTCGCTGCCTTAGCTTAAATAAATATAAAAAAGGGCCATACCACTGTCTTTACTTCGTCACTCGTCTGCTGAGAGAGAGAGAGAGAGAGAGAGAGATTTTTTTGTTTTGTTTTAATTATTACGCTCATAGAGCGACAAACCTAGTACAGTCCTCAGTCTCTAATCATACATAGTATTCGTGACACGTAGGATACGCTGTCAGGTAGAGTGAAGCTGGATCTTACAAGAAGGTGAAATACACCAGCATACACTGTGAAACAAGTTTCAGCACCCACCAAAGTGTGGGTGTCGGGCTAAAACAGTATCCAAGTTGTCATCATTTAACAAGTGCCGACACACATGTATTAAGTCCTGACCCTGGGGCAGCAAATCACTCACTGAGGGACACTCGAGGCAGTAGAGAGAGAGAGAGAGAGAGAGAAGATACTCTCTACACTTTGCTAAAATTAGTTACGTGTTGATTTAATGAAAATGCGGTACGTCTTAGGGGTGGTACATGACTGCTCGTTGAGAACACTTATCAGTAACATATGTTGTAGGCCTATACTACTTTCCCTGTCATTTCTTGTCATTGCTCCCAGACGTACGATTCAATCAGTTGTGTTTACAATCGGCAATGGCGCATCACTGGGTCAGTTGCACAGACTGTCTGAGATTATTCACGAACAACAAAGTAGACCCTTAATATGACAACAATAATTGCTTATTTTCCAATCATTATTTTACATTCAGTCCCTCACTGAAGATCAGCAAATGTGTTCCCAGCCCAATGCTATTACCAAATAGAATATATTAAGTGAGTTTATTTTTTTAATTCCTTCTTTCCCTTGATTTACTTATTTTGCACACAATGGTCTATAATGTCTTATGTCTGACCCAATGCCTGTCATCAGCACATGGGAAATAGCATATGGTGCCTGGTGGTGTTTAATATTTAATAAAGATTATACCGTAACAAATAAAGCTTTGCATTTCAACAAATACAAAAACCCTTCAAGCATACTTAACATGAAATAAAGGACATGAGAACATGAAAATAATCTGAAATGTAACCTGACATATGATTTTACTAATATACCTAAGAAAAACAAGAAAATAATCTGAAATCTAACCTGACAAATGATTTTACTGATATACCTAAGAAAAACAAGAAAATATCTGAAATCTAACCTGACATATATACCTAAGAAAATGTCTAATGAAACATTGATATTCAGGCATCATTGATACCAATATTTCCCAGCTTGCAGCAGAAATTACCAAGGTTAACCCTTAAGAATGATCATGAAAAGCGTTTTAGGTGATAAAATATTATGGGTCATTAACCTCTCTCTCTCTCTCTCTCTCTCTCTCTCTCTCTCTCCTGTAAACACAGCTGATTGAATCGTACGTCTGGGAGCAATGACAAGAAATGACAGGTAAAGTAGTATAGGCCTACAACATATGTTACTGATAAGTGTTCTCAACGAACAGTCATGTACCACCCCTAAGACGTACCACATTTTCATTAAATCAACATATAACTAATTTTAGCAAAGTGTAGAGAGTATCTTCCTTGCATACTCACATTTATTGATGACCCAGCATGTCATTATTTTATACTGTTTCAAGCTCTCTCTCTCTCTCTCTCTCTCTCTCTCTCTCTCTCAGCAGACGAGTGACGAAGTAAAGACAGTGGTATGGCCCCTTTTTATATTTATGCTAAGGCAGCGGAAACTATATGACCTATGGCTCACTGCTGCGCGGCGTTGCCAAACTAAACACAGGGCAACGTTGCCATATGTGCAAAGTGACGGAACTGGGCAGGAAAAAAAATTTCGCTTACGGGCCACCCTCTATATACCCCCTAACATCCAAAATAATTCCAACATCTGGCAGTAGAACATCAAAAAAA
Source organism: Coenobita brevimanus (assembly GCF_032717465.1). Lineage (NCBI taxonomy): Eukaryota > Metazoa > Arthropoda > Malacostraca > Decapoda > Coenobitidae > Coenobita > Coenobita brevimanus. The sequence continues at coordinate 32,682,820 of NC_136991.1, read as the reverse complement.
TTTAACTTCCCTACCATCTGGTGGGTCACGCGGACATAGGATCTCGTTCGAATAACTTTCTTAATCAGACTGGAGATCTTTATATATATATATATATATATATATATATATATATATATATATATATATATATATATATATATATATATATATATATATTGTTACATAGCCTATGATTTCATCATCCTTTGTGTAATTTTAACGCACAGTTGCTGCATGTTTGATCACGAGCATGTTCTGCCTCAGTCCCCCCCTTCTACCGTTATAGTAGAGTAAGTCGTTCTCTCTGTTATACTTTGCGGTATTTTCAGCTCTCTGTCCCCATGGCTTCATTTGCGCGTCCTTCTTACAAGTTGTATCAGGCTCTGCTGGCCCCTATATAATGAGCTCAGTCTCTGCATCATTGCCACTTAGATCTGCTCCTCATTTTGTTCACATCTCTGTCCTCCCCTGTACAGATATTATTATTGTGAGTGCTCAAGAAATCTCCAAACATCTAACAGCTGTGTGTAATTTGAGTATAACCGTTGTTGCACTTTGTTCTTGTACTGTATAGCATAAGTTTAATTTGTAGGCCTAGTGAAGTTTGCAATTTATGTAGGGTTCTTTGTCAGTCATTTTTTATAATAGTTTGTATCTGTAATAATTTATCTTGCATTCACTGAGTATTATCTGGTATCTCATTTTATCAGGGCTGACTTAGATAAATTTACTCTTGCTAATTTCATGTTAATAGAGGCTATTGCAGTTAACCATACATTTAACCTGTTTATTTGCCATTACATTATCCTTATGAGTCCTGAATGTTTTGTTGTTAGTTTGAGCATTAAACTTTAACTTGTAATTTTACCTAACTCTTTTGTTTTGAACCTGGAACTTTACGGGACAGTAGTGATTTTTAGCATTCTCACTTAAAGTGTACATTATCTTTCTCTGTTCCGTAACATAAATTTGGCGACCTCATATCAGGATATTCAGGATATTATCATAAGGATATTGCTTGACATTTTGTGACTGTTACTTATTAATTATGTCTACTATTACTACACTTGATGAAACCAAAGATTTTTTGTCAAATGTGCAAACAGTGTGTGATATAGAAAACAGAACAAAGAATGAACTTAAGCTTGTTGCTCAACAATTGGGAATTGCAGTTCACTCTCATCATTCTAAAGATCAAATTGTTGGCATGATTAATAAGAGCTTGTTTAATGTAACTCCTCCAAATGAGCAAACGCAGATTGAATTAGCTAAGTTACAGCTAGCCCTGCAGGAGGCTTGTGCTAAGGAGGCGGAGTCTCGTGTTAAGGAGGCTGAATTTCAAGCACGTGCTAAGGAGGCTGAGTCTCAGGCTAAGGAGGCGGAATCTCAGGTTCGGATTCAGGAGGCACAGATACAGGCTCAGGCACAAGTTGAACTTGCCAGGATTCAGGCAGACCATGAGTATCGCATGAAACAAGGTGGAACTGGATCATCTAGCTCTGATGATTTTGATGTGGCTAAAATTGTTAAACTTGTCCCTCCTTTTAATGAATCTGATTTAACAAAGTATTTCCAGTTGTTTGAGAGGGTAGCTACAGGTTTTAATTGGCCCAAAAAGTATTGGCCAGTACTCCTTCAAACTGTTCTCACCGGTAAAGCTCAAGTAACTTATGCATCTTTGCCTCAGGATCAATCTGATAATTATGATGTAGTTAAGAGCTTGATTCTTAAGGCCTATGAGCTTGTTCCTGAAGCCTATAGAGTAAAATTTAGGACAACTTACAAGCAAGATAAGCAATCCCATGTTGAGTATGCAAAAATCAAAGAAGATCTGTTAGAGCAGTGGTTAAATTCTAAGAATGTGGATTCTGATTTTGACAAATTTAAGCAGATGATTTTGCTGGAGGACTTCAAGAGGTGTATTTATAAAGATGTAAGCCTATATCTCGATGAGAAAAGAATAGATAATTTGTCTGATGCTGCAGTTTTAGCTGATGAATATGTTCTCACTCACAAGAGATATTCTAAAGAAAAAGGGAAAGCTGAGAGTAAGTACGTTGCCTCTACTCAGAGTACAGGTAACAGGAAAGAGAATAAAGATGATGTTTCTCAGGAAGTAAATACCAGCTTCACCTCTAGATTTCAGAAAAGTAAATGTACTTATTGTAGTAAGCTTGGTCATACTACGGAGAGATGTTTCAGGAGACAGCGTGATGTGAACAAAAAGGAGTCTTTAAATATTCAGTCAATTGGTCTAGTGTCCACTCTTGAGAGTTCCCAGAATTCTTTAACTGAGTTAACTGAACCTGCTTTGAGGGGTAACTTAAATTCTCATGATGGAGCTCCTCTTTTGAGCAGTAACGTGGGTGACACTCTCAAGAGTTCATGTGCTAATTTCCTGTCTGATGGTTTTGTCAGTCCTCTGGACAGTAATGACAGGAAATCAGTTAAAATATATCGTGATACAGGTGCTTGCCAATCCCTTATGCTGACCAGTGTTCTAGGCTCTAATGTTAATTCCTCTGATGAAACTGTAATCTTACAAGGTGTAGGGAATAATTACTTCTCTGTCCCTCTGAGCAGAGTGAATTTAGAGTCTGGTTTTGTTAATGGTTCCGTTATGGTTGGGTTGGTTGAGACACTCCCAATGTCAGGTGTAACTTTCTTACTTGGAAATGATATTGGTGGAAGTCAAGTGTGTCCAGCTCCTCTGTTGTCTAGTGAGCCAGTGGCTGCGGCCCAGGATTGTGATGTCCCTGATGTGTTCCCTGCATGTGCTGTCACTAGGGCTAAGTCTAAAGTTACTGGTGATTTAGAGGATAATGATGATGATGATGTTATCCTAGCTGACACTTTTCTTGCTAATTTGGACCACTCACCAGATGAGGCAGTACCCCGTAGTGTTGATAATTTGTCTCGTCAAGAGTTGGTTGAGTTGCAGGCTGCTGACCCTGAGTTGAAAGGTCTAGCTAACTCTGCTTACAGTGAAGAAGAGTCAGCCGGTGCTTCTACTTGTTATTATGTAAAGTCAGGAGTACTTATGAGGAAGTGGAGACCTCCAACAGCATCAGCCGACTGTGAATGGGAGGTTGTACATCAAGTTGTCATCCCTCGTGTTTGTAGGCAGGATATCATTCGAGTGGCTCATGATTCCAGTTTGGCAGGACACCTTGGAATGAGGAAGACTGTGGCACGCATTTTGAAACACTTCTACTGGCCAGGTATCTTCAGGGATGTTTCCTGGTATTGTAAGTCTTGTCACACCTGTCAAGTTGTGGGGAAGTGTAATCAGACCGAAAAGGTTGCACCTCTAGTTCCCATTCCTCCTTTTGAGGCGCCTTTCACCCGTGTGTTGGTGGATATTGTGGGCCCTCTTCCTAAGACTTCTTCAGGATTTTCTTATGTGTTGACCATGATTGATATGGCTACTCGTTATCCTGAAGCCATTCCACTTAGAAATATCTCAGCAAAGAACGTGGTTAAGGAAATGCTAGGGTTCTTCACAAAGTTTGGTCTGCCCAAGGAGGTACAGTCAGACCGGGGAAGTAATTTCATGTCAAATGTTTTCAAGCAGTCTCTGAAAGAGTTGGGCATCACCCAGATCACGTCTTCAGCTTACCATCCCCAGACCCAAGGAGCGTTGGAGAGATATCATCAAACACTCAAATCGATGCTCAAGAAATACTGGTTGGAACATCAGAAAGACTGGGACAAAGGTCTTCCATTTGTTGTATTTGCCGCAAGAGAATCTCCAAATGAATCACTGGGCTTCTCACCTTTTGAACTACTGTTTGGCCATGAAGTAAGAGGACCCCTTAAGCTACTCAAGGAATGCTGGCTGTCGGAGGAAGATGACGTCAACCTGCTGGAGTATGTGATGAAGTTCAAAGAACGGCTGTCCACTGCTTTACAGCTGGCGAGAGAGAATTTAGGAGCTGCTCAGGAGAAGATGAAGACTTGGTATGATAAGAAGTCCAGGTTACGCCACTTTCAGCCAGGAGATCAGGTTTTGATTCTGCTACCAGTTCATGGGAAACCTCTTCAAGCCAAGTTTAGTGGTCCTTATTTCGTGGAGAAGAAACTCAGTGATGTCAACTATGTCATCGCCACACCAGATCGTAGAAAGAGCAAGCAACTATGTCACATCAACATGCTAAAGTTATATCACAGGCGGGACGAAAATAATCCAGTCTGCACTGTAGCTGTTCCACCCGAGTCTGCAAGTGAAGCTCTCCCATGCAGTATGAGCCTGAGTGATAGTTTGGGGAAGAATCCTGGATATCATGAATGGATCTCCAGACTAAGCTTTCTCATCTACCACCCAAGGGAAAGGCAGGAGTTTTCGGCATTACTGCAGGAGTACCCGCAAGTGTTCCGTGCTACTCCAGGAAGAACCACTGTGTTGATGCATGATGTCGATGTTGGAGACGCAAAGCCAATTAAATTGCCTCCTTACCGTGTGAACCCAGTGAAAGTTCCTCTCATCCAGAAGGAGCTTGGCTACCTGTTGGACCACAAGATGATTGAGCCCTGTCAGAGCGAGTGGAGTTCTCCTGTCACTCTAGTCCCTAAGCCAGGTGGGTCACAGAGGCTTTGCATCGACTACAGACGTGTTAATCAGATAACCAAAACAGACACTTACCCTCTCCCTCGTGTGGAAGATTGCATAGACAAGATCGGAAAGGCTAGGTACATAAGTAAGTTTGATTTGTTAAAGGGATACTGGCAAGTACCTATGACTGAACGTGCTAGGGAGATCTCATGTTTTGTAACATTAGGAAAGACATTTGCATGTTCTGTAATGCCATGTACAGATTGTTTTAGAGTAATAAGAAATTTCCTTTGTAAATTTCTTTTTTCTTTGTGGGGAGGTGTTACATAGCCTATGATTTCATCATCCTTTGTGTAATTTTAACGCACAGTTGCTGCATGTTTGACCACGAGCGTGTTCTGCCTCAGTCCCCCCCTTCTACCGTTATAGTAGAGTAAGTCGTTCTCTCTGTTATACTTTGCGGGATTTTCAGCTCTCTGTCCCCATGGCTTCATTTGCGCGTCCTTCTTACAAGTTGTATCAGGCTCTGCTGGCCCCTATATAATGAGCTCAGTCTCTGCATCATTGCCACTTAGATCTGCTCCTCATTTTGTTCACATCTCTGTCCTCCCCTGTACAGATATTATTATTGTGAGTGCTCAAGAAATCTCCAAACATCTAGCAGCTGTGTGTAATTTGAGTATAACCGTTGTTGCACTTTGTTCTTGTACTGTATAGCATAAGTTTAATTTGTAGGCCTAGTGAAGTTTGTAATTTATGTAGGGTTCTTCGTCAGTCATTTTTTATAATAGTTTGTATCTGTAATAATTTATCTGGCATTCACTGAGTATTATCTGGTATCTCATTTTATCAGGGCTGACTTAGATAAATTTACTCTTGCTAATTTCGTGTTAATAGAGGCTATTGCAGTTAACCATACATTTAACCTGTTTATTTGCCATTACATTATCCTTATGAGTCCTGAATGTTTTGTTGTTAGTTTGAGCATTAAACTTTAACTTGTAATTTTACCTAACTCTTTTGTTTTGAACCTGGAACTTTACGGGACAGTAGTGATTTTTAGCATTCTCACTTAAATTGTACATTTAATTTGTAGGCCTAGTGAAGTTTGTAATTTATGTAGGGTTCTTTGTCAGTCATTTTTTATAATAGTTTGTATCTGTAATAATTTATCTGGCATTCACTGAGTATTATCTGGTATCTCATTTTATCAGGGCTGACTTAGATAAATTTACTCTTGCTAATTTCGTGTTAATAGAGGCTATTGCAGTTAACCATACATTTAACCTGTTTATTTGCCATTACATTATCCTTATGAGTCCTGAATGTTTTGTTGTTAGTTTGAGCATTAAACTTTAACTTGTAATTTTACCTAACTCTTTTGTTTTGAACCTGGAACTTTACGGGACAGTAGTGATTTTTAGCATTCTCACAGTGTACATTATCTTTCTCTGTTCCGTAACAATATATATATATATATATATATATATATATATATATATATATATATATATATATATATATATATATATATATAGATAGATAGATATAGATATAGATAGATAGATAGATAGATAGATATTTCGTCTCCGACTCTGGGCAAAGGATTCAGGGCATATTTCTTGGGGACAATGATCTATCCCAAGCCCCAGTAATCCTCCTACACCTCCATATGTCACCACTTCGGCTCTAACACCAACCACCGATACTGAATACTTGCTAGGGCTGTTTCATTCAGGATTGGTGTATTAGTATTAGTGGGGGTATTTTTACATGTCGGCGGGTCATCTGGTAGCTCAAAAAAGTCTGTTTTTAGGAAATTCAAATCTTTAAACTGCTCCCTGCCACAGCCGGGATTCGATCCTGGATCCATTAGGACTGCAGGCCGCCTCTCTACCGATTCAGCCACCTTATATACAAAAGGTTGTACATATTTGTTGGTCTGCTTTCTCACAGGCAAAAGAAAAGTCGATCACAAATTCATCCTGTCTGTCTGTCTGTCTCTGTCTCTGTCTCTCAACTGATCGAGCTACGCCACTCGGTACCTTCAGACCAGAAGCCACGACGCACTACTCAAAACAGATCAGTGCTGGGAGGCTGGGAGGCTAATTGAAGCAGGAGGCCGCCAAGACTACTGTACAGTAGTAGGGAATAGGAAGCTGGCGGGAGAAAGATGGGAAAATGGGAGAAAGTGGAGGGGACAGAAGAGAAAGAGGAGGGATGAGCGGAGAAAGTGGGGCAGGTAAAAGATAAAGGTGGGATAGGAGGATGACCAGATGAGGTGAAGGTAAGGGCAGGAGTAGAGTAGGGGTGGAGGTTGATGAGTGAGAACTGTGGAGGTTTGGAGATAGAAGACGGGAAAGGGAGGATAGGGAGGGTGGGAAGGGAGGGTGCTTCGGTGAAAGGGAGAGGGGGAGGAGACTGGAAAGGGGAAGGAACAGTTTTGGAGGAGGAGGAGGAGGGAGGACAGGGTTGAAGGAGGGAGGCCAGGAAGGCTGAAGAAAGAGGGAGGCCAGGGGGTTCAAGGAGGAGAGAGGCCAGGGATCGAGAAGGAGGTAGCCCAGGAATGGGGAAGAGTGGAGGACAGGGACGGAAAAAAGAGGACAGGGCAGGAGAAAGGAGGAGGAAAGGGTTATCCGAGTGTGTCATAAGATTTGAGGAAATAAACATTTTCTGTTGTTTAGTGGGTAATGGAAAAGTTCAACTTTCTAGTATTCTATAGATTAGGGGATAGCCGACGGCGTATACAAAATTTATAATCTTTCTCTTCATAAATTTGCAAGTATACATATCGCAAGAAGCAGATAAAATATCCAGTCTAATTTTTCTGTTAAATCGCGGGTGTCGAAGACGCAGATGATATTTCTAAGTTATGTTTTCTGTTGCTTACGGGATGACCGAGATAATTTTTTCAGTATTTTTCTGCAACCATGAGGGTGCCTAATGACGCAGACGTAATTTCCAGCCTATATTTCTGGTATGCAGTAGGTAAGAGGTGATGGTAAGCCTGTAAATTTCTATCTTTTCTACTGTTTAGAAGTAGGCCACGAATAAAATTATAAAGCAAATAAAGGTAGCCTCGTTTTCTGAGACTCCGTGAGAGCCCAAGAAAACAAAGATACGTCCATGAGCAAAAGTTTGCCAACATTTCTCTTCCGACTGAGACAATAGAAGGCGTTACATGAACTATGTTATCTGACAGCAATATGTAGCAGACAACAAAAGTATGAGAAGGAAGGATGTTCTATGTCATTTGGTGGGGAATACGAAATATGAAAGGCAGGCCACTGATAGAATATTGTCAGCAAACTTTTGCTTCGACTGCTGTGAATTATTCAATAGGTGACCACGAGTGATAATAGGGGGATTAGAGAATAAATCTGCAAGTTTATTATTGTATTCAGTTATCACCAAGATAGGAATGGTAAAACTAAAATCCAGGTCTTACTTTTCTATGACTGCAAGTGGAACTTACATGAAAAATCTATTGCCCGTCGCCTGAATCCCGTAAGGGATGGCCACAAACAAATCGCCTCCATGTCGCCCTGCCCTGTCCCCCGCCATTTCACTGCCCTCCTCCCAGCTCACATCCCCCTCTCTCGTATACCTCTCCACTCCATCCCTCCATCTCATCCTCGGCCTCCCCTTCCCTCTCCCCCCCTCCACCTTACTCACACTTTCCTCGTTAGTCTCTCGCTCTCCACCCTCTCCACAAGGCCAAACAACCTCAGTGTATTTCTCCTAATGCTTTCTACCACATCCACATCAACACCACAACGCTCCATCACTTCCTCATTTGTCAGTCTGTCTCTCCATATGACTCCACATGCTCCTCTCAAATAACCCATTCCCACTGCTCTCACTCTTGGCTTGTGTTCCTCCAACATGGTCCAAGCTTCACTTCCATACGTTAGAGTTGGTATCACAATACTGTCATGTACTAACTTCTTCATTTCCGTGCTAATTTCTCTGTTTCCTATCGCTGCTTTCAAAAAACCAGCAACCTTTCTTTCTTTTTGCACCCTTTCAAGCACTTCATCCTACAAACTTCCATCCTTACTTGTCACACTACGCTAGTACTTAAATGCATTCACATTTTCCATTTCCCCATCATCCAACCCCACTGAACATTCAAGTGACTTCTTCTCATGAAGACCATAACTTTACTCTTCCCTACATTCACCTTTAGATTCCATTTCTTACACACTCTCTCAAACTCACTCACTAAGCCTTGCAGTTTCCCTTCGTCTTCACTTAGCAATACAGTATCATCTGCAAAGAACAGTACAGGAAATTTCCAAAAGTTGCCCTCTCTCATTAGGGCCGCTCCAACATCCACTGCCCTACCTCGTACCTCTATTATAAGCCCATCCACGGACAGATTGAACAACCATGGAGACATGACTCATCTCTGTTTCAATCCAGCATTAAGACAGAAAAATTTTCTCAGGTCACTATTAACAAGCACTGCAGCCTTAGCACTCTCATACGTACTCTTCACGGCATTCAACAACTTCCCATTTATTCCATACGGTATATTCTTAATATTTTCCACATTCATTGTCTATCCATTCTGCCATATGCTTTCTCCACAGCCATGAAGGCCGCATACAACTTCTTTCCCTTCTCTAGAAGCATTTCCACATAAAGATCTAAGGATGAATATCTGATCTACACAATTTCTTCCCTTCCTATAACCTCCCTGTTCTTCTCCAACTAATTCCTCTGTTTTTTCCCTAACTCTGTCAATAAATATCCTACAATATACTTTTCCTATTACACTAAGAAGACAAATGCCCCTGTGATTACCATTCACTTCTTTTTCCCCTTTTCTTTTGTATGGGGGAATAATTATACCTGACTTCCAATTCTCCGAGACTATACCTTCCTCCCAGGCCACTCAGCACATCTTCCACATCCATTGTGGAGGCTTCAGCATTTCACCACACACTCCATCAATTCATGGGGCTTTCCCCATTTTGACTTTCTTCATTGCTTTCACTACTTCCATCCTACTGATTTCTTCCTTCCTTCTCACCTCCCCCTCCTTCTCCCAGCCATTCCCCTGCCACCTATACTTGCATTACACAGTTACTTACAGAGAACACAGTGTTCTCTCTATCTGCTCACTTTTTCTCCCTTTTCCACTATCAATCTGCCATTTTTATCTTTTACTTCCCTAATAATTTCTTTATCTCCTTCTCTCATTACCTTCTTCCAGAACATTTTCTTACATTCCCTCCACTTTACACTCAAATATGGAAATTACAGAACTAAATTGAAGAATATTTCTGTGGTTTATATAGTAGGAGACCAATACGTTAATGTTAAAAATTAAATCTGAAGCACGAAATCACTGTTTCTGTAACACATTAAGAAACCTGGATAACGCAGTCTCTTTGTATCACAAATGTGGGCGAATGATCAGCTACTTGCTCAAATGCTGAGTTACGGTGATAAGCATCATGTAACGAAAGTAGAAATACAGGCGGTCATTTAGGTCCACAAGACTTTCCAAGAAACACTGTAGAGGCAAAGAAGTATCAGCTGAAGGAAGAGGAGGAAATTAATGACGTTGAACTTCAGTGATTGGATGGCGTGTTTGACTTAGGAGATACAGGTGAAGGTGGTTAAGGGGTGGCGCTGAGGGTGATAGGTTAGGAAGGATGAGGGCTGGTGTACGGGTTAGGGCGAGGGAGAGAGGGGGTTGAGGGGTGGTGCTAAGAGTGACGGTCAGGAGAAAAGAAGGCTGGTATAAGGGTGAGGGTGAGGGGGACTTGAGGGGTGGTGTAGGTGTTTAGGGTGAAAAGGGTTAAGGGGTAGTGTGGAAACTTGGGGGTGAAGAGGACTGTCTAAGTACTGAGGGTGAAGAGGGCTGAGGTGTTGTGTAAGTACTGAGGGCAAAGGGGTTTGAGGGGGTTGTGTAAGTATTGAGGGTGGAGGGAGTTGAGGGATTGCATATGTAATGAGAGTGAAAGGGAATGAGGGGTTGCGTAAGTACTGTGTGTGAAGGGGGTTGAAGAGTGGTGTAGGTGTTTAGGGTGATGTGGGTTGAGGGGGTTGTGTAAGTATTGAGGGTGAAGGGAGTTGAGGGGTTGCGTAAGAACTGAGGGTGAAGGGGGTTGAGAGGATGTGTCGAACTTAGGTTGAGAGGAAATGAGTTTGGTGCAGGGGATGAAGATAAGGAGGGCTGAGGGTAAGTGAAAGGGTCAATGGGAAGGGACTTGTAGGGGTAAAGGGGACGGGAAGTGTTGGGGATGAGTTGGGGTCGAGGGAAGGGTAAGTGTAGAGATGAAGGGGAGGGGAAGTGTATGGGAAGCGTTGGGGTAGAGGGAAGGGTAAGTGTAGGGATGAAGGGGAGGGATGTAGCAATGACGGTGATGGGACATGAGGGGTGGTGTACCGATGACGGTGATGGGACATAAGGGGTGGTGTAGGGATGACGGTGATGGGACATAAGGGGTGGTGTAGGGATGACGGTGATGGGACATGAGGGGTGGTGTAGCGATGACGGTGATGGGATATGAGGGGTGGTGTAGGGATGACGGTTATGTGACATGAGGGATGGTGTAGCGATGACGGTGATGGGATATGAGGGGTGGTGTAGGGATGACGGATGGGACATGAGGGGTGGTGTTGGGATGACCGTGATGGGACATGAGGGGTGGTGTCAGAATGATGGAAGGGACATGAGGGGTGGTGTAGGGATGACGGATGGGACATGAGGGGTGGTGTAAGGGCGGTTCGTGTTTTTCTCCACTGTTATGAGATCTGAATTATCACGGGGGTAACTTGGGGGGGGGGGGCAGTTTCTTTTTGTTAATTATATAATTGTAGTGGGTGTGGTAGCGTTAATGATAAAGTGGTAGCGTTGGTGATAGTGTTAATGACTGGTAGTGGGTGTGGTGATATTAATTCCTGGTACTGACAGTGGGTGTGGTGTCGGTGAGCGACTTAAGAACTCTGTGAATAAGGTCAATACATAAGCACTGTCGTTGGCAGTGTGAAGGTTTTAAGTTGTAGATTTTTCTCAGCAGATCTGTATGTGATGGAAGGAAAAGTGCGGTGGGAGAATGGGTATGGGAGGCATGGGACAGGTTGGGACGGTAACCGTGTCAGAGCAAGGCGAAAGGAGAGAGGTTGTGGGCTGGACGTAGTCATAGTTTAATTCAAAGTTTCACCTAAAACGACAACAACTACAGTGACAAGGAAGTAAGCACGTGTCGTTATCAAAATAGAAGTGGAAAGTATTAATGCAGACAGAAAAAAGAATGTTTTAGCAGAGGAAAAAAAATGATATGTGTAACTGCCAAGCAAAATGAAACAGTGTAAAAAAATAGGAAATCTTTTTGAAGCTCTGTGTGAAAATGTAAAACTGAGTGTGTTAAAAGTGGGAAAATGTTAAATGTGAAAGTGCACACTGGACACAAATTAAAAAAAAAAAAAAAAGTATAAGAAATAAATGGAAATAATATTCTGATTAATGTGCAGCACGAGAATGATCCGAGCAACTGCACAAAAGAAAAACCAGCAAGTCAGCAAATGCAGATGACGCACACAGACAGGAAGCAATTTTGCTGAGAGAATGCTGAAATCATGTCAGACATTTAGGATAAGGGAAGTCCTCTTCATGTATTTCTATACTTACACAAGTAATGAGGACCACAGGGAAAAAATAATGTGTGTATTGCCTCTATACTGATATTAAATCCTTCAGTGCTGTTGTGTCTCATTATTCTGCTATCACCTAACAATTTTATTCAGTTCATGAAAACTCTTTAGTAAATACAGGATTACTGAAGATTGTACAGTATCTAAATCCTCCCGTCCTGAAAGTCTCTCCTGAAAATTATCTGGGAGTGTAGGAAATAAAATGAAAATAACCATCGTCCTGAATTTTTTTAGGGTGCAGCTTATGGGTCCGCCAATGAAAAGGAATACGATTGGGTAAACCTTATTTCAGTGAACTGATTAGACGTGAACAGGGATTATTAACCGCTTAGGCTAACCTCCTCACTCTGGGGACGTATTATTTCCTTAATACTGTATACAGAACAGATGATTTTATGCAACCTGAAAAAATCTAGTACTAAACGGATTAATAAAGACTGCATCTAACCACTCTATTTCGAGGTCTCTCCAAGCTGATTAAAATCGTCTGGTAGCAACAAAAATTAGACAAAATGCGTTATCGCATAGAAAGTGTTAATTACGGTGACATTTTAACTGCTTGTTGCTACAACTGGACGATTTTACTTAGCTTAGGATAGACCGCTTGTAGTGAAAAGTTGACTAAGGCTGTATCTAACCATTCCTCAGCCAAATATAATCGTCTGGTAGAAACAAGAATATCTCACCAAAAATGTCATCGTACTGAAAAAGATAAAAGTAGTAAAGAACTTGTGATCAGCGATGTGTACTGAAGTAGACGGGGAGAACATCGCGTAAAAAAATATTGGTGGCGTTCTTTGATCACGATCATTCATTGAGCGAAAGGTGCAATTTCATCTGTATTATGTGTATGGAAAATTACTTCCCGCAATTTGAGCTGGGAGTATGAGTGACTGGAGTAACCTTTTCAGTTCGAGGGCGTCTTTTTCATTTTACTCTTGTTACTCTTGGCAAGTATATTTGGTTTAGTAGAGATTTCTCAAACTGGAGAAGTTATATAAGCCACTGGGGAGGGGGGGATATAACACAGACAAGACACTGATGATGAAAAAGAAGATAGTTAGTTGATGGAGACGGTGGTATGGCGTGGGTTTCGATACTGATTGTAAGGATTGGCGTTAGCTTACGAGCATCCAGTCCACAAATTCAGGAGCAGTCCGTGGAGCTCGAATCCACCGCTCTAGAGCGTTTTCCGTGTGAAGGGTGAGCACGAAACCGTCCGAGCCGAAGTCTTCACTAACCCTTTCACTGCCAGGGCTCTCTCATGCTAACTGAAATCGTCTGGTGGCAGCAAGAATAATATACAAAAGACACACTCGAGCTAAAGGAGTTAAAACCAGTTTGAGCGAAACAAGCGTTTCTGAAGCCCCCAAAGTGACCTGCTGCTTATATACATATTATCATACAGATAGAAAGATCCAAAAGTCTAGCTTCATTTCTGCCTTTCCCTGTAACATGTTATGGAGTTAAGATGAAACCCAAATATGAACGCAGGTTGAAAACAAAATGCAAATGAAAACACAGGTCAGTGAATTGTGAGTATGAGCTGTGTAACGATAATATTTCGGGCAGTCTCCGACCAAGACCACATCTTACCTACTGGAAACTACTACTCGCATACCTTGTGTGCAACCGGAGTTTAATGTTTGTGACCAGGACTGAATGAGTAGCGTGATAGCAACAGAGGGGAAACAACACACTGTGACGTGCCGGCGAATACATAAAGACTCGAGGTGGAATACTGTACGTTCGTCAGCCACAAGTTTTTGTCCATTCACTATCCCCACCCCATGCTGTAGGGAAGTCACAGGAGCCATGAACTTGGTCAGGTGTAGTGCAGATATTGGGCATGAAATACAATTTACAATTATGCCTTGATGCAATGAGATACGAGAGAAAAGTGTGAGAAAGATGTAAAAAGTGCGGCCCCAGGAGAAAATCTTACTTGTGGCACGAAAGCCTTGTAAAAGAACAGAAAACTATGTACAGAGTCTACTCGCACAGTGAAAGTAGGGTAACGTAGAGATTCAAGAACTGTATGGCAAGAGCATGGAAAGTCGGACGAGTGAAAATGGGATTCCAGAGGATCTGGTTTGAGCAGAGTGAATAGGATACAAAAGGAGATTTGTTAAAAAACAGTGTAATGTAAGAAATAACCTTTGTTAGGCTGTTTGGACGATATGGTTACATTGAAAAATAATTATGAGCAATGACGATGAATGCTAAACCTCCTTGAATCCGGTGACGTATTTTTAGACATATTTTTACCAATTCCGGAACTACCTCTTGTAGTGGTGCGTTACATAAAGGATATAACTAAATCCTTCGGTTCGAAATTTTTGTCTCACATAAATTCAGTAAAACTGCCTGGAGGTAGGAAGAATGTAACAACGTATAAGCCACCGGTCTGAGGGGACTGCGGCCATCAAAGTGAATTTGAGGTAGAAAGCGTCGTGGGAGATGGTGAAAAAGATATACGACAAGAATGAATGAGAAAATAAAGCTAGGACTCTCAGTGTGTTTGGTGCATTTGGGTATTATCTACCTATCAATATATATTTAATATTATATATTTTATATACAAGACCAACCGGGATGGTGTCCGGATTTTTTTTTTTTTTTTTTTTTTCGTTTGAGCCACACTCCAAACTTCTTTAACAACTTGTGCTTTTGGAGTTTGTTGATATCTCTTAGTTTCTGTGGGATCTGTGGGATGCTATGCACAAAGTTCGCATTACAGACAAACAAACAGACAGGCAAACATATGCGAACTTGTAAACACTAAGGGATGGCGCCGACGTACCCAAATGCCTTAGTAAATATAATCAGTCGTAACTACCAAACATGGAGGTATTTAATTTTGTATACGTATCTAGCCTAAATACTCATACTTTTCTATTTCTTAAACATCTCATACAGTAATTAAAACATAATACTAACACGCCAAAACACAAAAGACAAAAATCCCGATCTATGGAGATTCTTCTTTCTTATTCTTCTTCTTTCTTAGACCCCTCTTGCTCTAAAAGGACAAAACCATGATTTTTTCACAGAGAGGTTTCATTCTCCACTGGGTCGAAAGTAACGTCGATACTGCCAGGAAAAAAAAACACACACACACACACACACATCGTAGGAAACAGGAATAGTCCAACTTTGCAGTTCTGACCCAATTTACACAAAACCTGGTAGACGGGTAGACGGTGAGCAAAGGGCGAAGCGTTTCAATTCTGAGAACAATGGTTAAAAATTTAAGGTCACAGGTCATTATCAGACTTTCTGCCCTTCAGCGCAGGAGGTTTTTATTCACTTGCGATTAAACTTGGTGGAACGATTTTAGTGTCAGGCATAATGTAAATTATTCATTTTTTTTAGAACAATGGGGCAAAAGTAAAGATCGCAGAGAAAAGTCAACTTGAACATTTTTATCTGATTTGAACCAAACTTAGTGGAGGGGTTCACGGTCATACAAGGATGAAGAATTTCAAGTTTGAGAACATCAAAGTCAAGGTAACAGAGCTAGGTCAAATGTTCGGTCATAAACCGATTGTGATGCGTGGCTATTGTGCTTTCTCATTGCTCCTTTTTTCTTCTGTAGATAACTTTATTAACTAAAGAGAATTTTCTAACTGTAATGGGTTAGAGCAGTCATTAATCCCTTCACTACAAGGAAGCTCTTTAAGATAAATAGTTTACATAAACCTTCAGAGCTTTCTTACATAGTTTCTTTTTATCAGTAAATGAAACATAAAAATGATTATTTTAATAAATTATATTAAGATGTAGGTAAGGCAGTGCCCCCCTCCCCTCCCCCCAAAAAAAAATAAAAAGAAAAAAGTTGAAACAAGTCAAGACATGTAAGTCTACCTATACATATTTTTTTCTTTTACTCCTGAACTCGGCATTATGGTGTAGCATAAGTGTACCTTGTACAACAAGGAAGAAAGGTTGCTGGTTCTTTGAATGCAGTGATAAGAAACAGGGAAGCGAGCATGGAAGTGAAAAAGTTACTGCATGACAGTATTGTGATACCATCTCCAATGTACTGAGGTGAAACTTGGACCTTGCTGAAGGGACATATGAGTGACAGCAATGGAAATGAGTTACTTAAGAGGAGCATGTGGAGTCACATGAAAAGACAGACTGACATATGAGGAAGTGAATGAGCGCTGTGGTGTGGATGCAGATGTAACAGGAAGCGTTAGGAGATACACAATGAGGTGGTTTGGCCATGCGGAGAGGATGCTGACCGAGAGACTGACGAGAAGAGTGTATGTGAAAGAGGCAGAAGGGGGGAGATGGAGGGGGAGGCCATGGATGAGATATAGGGATGGTGTGGAGAGGTATATGAGAGAGGAGGGGTGTAAGCTGAGAGCAAGGCAGTGAAATGGCGGGGGACAGGGCGACATGGAGGCAATTTGTTTGTGGCCACTCCTTACGGGATTAATGCGTCTGGCATTAGACAGATAGATAAGTGTATCCCAAAAGTGTTCTAATGATGGTATAAGTATTAACCAACCATATAGTGCACACAGGCGTACCATTAAAAGGAAAAAAAGTGCAGTCATGGGCTAACATGCTGTCTTGACTGCCTTGACTTTGTTCCGATGCTATTTTTGGCGCACTGCCATCCCTACGTCTTGATACATTTTATTAAATGGTTTTTAAATATTTGTTTTAATTAAGCGCTCCCCTTCTACTAAGCTGGACATTAAATATTATGCCATGACTGAGAAACATCCCTAAATAGTTATTATAGTTTGGAAACTATCAACCAAAACTCTTGATAACACAAAACTAAGTAATGTTATGGCAGGAAAAGAGTTTTGTACTCGTGACCATTGTATGGTCACATTCACCCTTAAAATCAATGACAGCAATGCCCGGGCTGGTTACGAGAAAGTGCCTGACTACATGTGAGCGGATATTTAGAAATTAAAGGAAATTATTGGTTCTACGGACCAGAATCCCATTATTCAAACTGTAGATATTAATGAAGCCATGAAATGATTCACAGATATTCTCAGTAAAGGAGTCAAGTTATACATTCCAATGTGCAAAAGATGGCCTGCTAAAAATATTAAACCCAAATTGTGGAACACGGATAATAAGCATTGCCAATGAGCTAAAATACTTGCACATAAAAACTATATTGCTACAATGAATCAAAGTGATAATATAAATGTGATGCTCTTTACTGTATTGCAAAAAAAAAAAAAAGTAAGAAAAACTCGGAAGCTCATGTTGCTCTTATGAGTAAATGCATCCCTAAAGAATTTTTCAGCTACATCGGAAACAAGGAGGCAATAGCACCAATAATTGGCCCACTAGTCACTGATGATGGAGAGCATATCGACGATGCAACAGAGATTGCTAAAATTTTCAACTCTTTCTTTTCATCTGTGTTTAGAGTTGAAATTACAAACTCCAAACCTGCAGCTTTTCCTGTTGTCTCAGAAGAGGATAAATTAATTAGCAACATTACTGTTACTGAGGATGATCAACGACTTGCCACTGGTGATTACAGATCAAATGAAGCACTGGGGTCAGATAAAATATCTCTGCACACTCTGAAGCATGCAGCGAATGAAACAGCTATCAAAGCCTTTAGCTAAACTGTTCAACAAATCGCTGTGAAATAGTAAGGTGCGACATGAATGGAAACTGGCAAATGTAGCTTCAATATTCAGAAGTGCGTGACAAACTGCAACAAGAAAATTATTGACCAATAGCTTTACCTTCAGTGGAGTGCAGGCTATTGAAAAATTTTACCAGAGAAGTTTGTTAAACGTTTAGAAATATATCTCACCCAAAGATTCACAACATGGTTTTCAGAATAATCACTCTTGCCTAATGAATCTCTTGCATTTCTTCCATGATATACTCTTGTATATATGATAAGACCTGAACTGTTGACACCGTCTATCTCGATTTTCAAAAAGCATTTGATAAAGTCCCCTTAAAAAAGTCTTATTCAGAAAATGAAGGTGCATGGGTTCAGAGGCAAAGTGACCGGATGGATCGGTATTTGACTTAAAGGACGTAAACAGCGATTCCTAACAAATGGTAAAGTCAGATTGGAAAGATATTATAAGTGGAGTGTCACAGGGCTGAGTACTGGGTCCTATTCTGTTTTGAATATATACAAATGATATGGGTAAGGGTTTATTTCGTAACATATCCAAATTTGCTGATTATGCTACAGCTCAAAACAGAGCAGACAGATTTTTACAGAGGGAGAAATTTCAGAGTAACACCAATCGACTGTTTATTGAGGCCCAAACATGACAGATGAATTTTAATATTAGTAAATGCAAAGTACTATACACTGGAAATTGAAATGAAAAAGGAAGTTATACTATGTACAGTATTCAACAAGTGGTGCCAGGCACAACAAACCTCACGCAACAGCAGTTGTTTTATTGCTGCTAAATACTGAAAAAATAACTGCCATTTAGTATCTACCAAAAACAATTACAAGCTAAGGTAATGGAGCAAATGATTTCAAGTTATGCCCTCTGAAAATCCGTAATCTTGCATTTGACCTTTGAAGGTCACACAAGGTCAAAGGTCAGTGCCAAATAAAAGCATATTTGAGACTTACCATATCTTGATAATGGTAAATATCTATCTTCAACGAGTTTCGAGTTATAGCCCCCTGAATATCCGTGACCATGAGTTTGACCTTTCAGGGTCACTTACGGTCAAAGGTCATGGGTTTGACCTTTCAGGGTCACTTACGGTCAAAGGTCATGGTACAAATTAAAAACCTATATAGACCTTCCTATATGTTGATCATAGTATATATCTCTCTATCTTCAACCAGTTTCAGGTTATAGCTCCCTGAATATCCATGACCCTGAGTTTGACCTTTCAAGGTCACTCAAGATCAAAGGTCTTGGTGCCAAATGAAAGCGCATCTTACGAGTTCCTATATGATCAAATAGTAGCCTAAATATATCTCCAACCGGTTGCAAGTTATAGCCCTCTGAGAAGCCGTGACCTTGATTTTGACCTTTCATGGTCACTCAATTACCTCCAAAACTTAATCGCTTTCTTTTGGGACGAATGCCCACATATCCTGAAAGTTTCATGTAATTTCATTCAGCTGTTTTTCCGTAATGTTGCTAATAAAAAACAAAACAAAACAAAACAAAACAAAGAAACAAAGAAACTCGACTAAAACCAATACCTCGCCGGATTCCGTCCGCGCGAGGTAATCAGATGATGTCAGTCATGACTTAGGAATCATCTTATACCAAACAAACTGTGCATGGAGGCTGTTAAGAAAGTCAACAAACTAATCGAATTCATTGGTAGCCTAGTGTATTTCAGTATGTCAGAACATATCAACCGCACCCTGTAATTCTCTAGTACGCCCACTCGTATAGTTTTGCGTCCAGTTGATATAGAAACTTGAGAGTGTATAACAAAGGGTGACAAAAATGATACCTAGATTGAAACATAAACCATATGAGGAGCGTTTAGAAGCCTTGAATCCCTTGGCCTTAACGCATAATACGAGGATCTTTAACTCAAGTATTCAAAATAATCAGAGGACACGATAATATGGCAATCAATAAACACTTCGCAGCTGATCACTCGAGTTATACTAGAGGTAATAGGCATAAAATTATTGGCAAATGATTCCAATCACACAACCTTAGCAATTCTTCTTCATTGGAGTTGGAGTTGTAAATATATTGAACGTACTGCCCTCTAAGGCAATAACTATGGTACAACACGAACCATTAAAAGTCACTTGGCTAAATACCTGTCTTCTAACCCCCAGAAAATATGTTCCATTCTGAATAGCCTAATACAGTTCTGTAGTATATTATAACTTTTTTCCTAAGAGCCTGGAGAACACAACAGCAGAACAAAACAGTTACATGATGCTGACAGTGTTACTTTCCTTTTCTTAGGTAGACAGTGCGGAATAACATTTCCTTTTTCTCTTTCCCATGAAGCATCCATGTGTGCACTTCTGTGCTGCATGGTGGTACTTTTCACTATTTCCTGCTGTCGTCAGCTGGAGGGTTTGGTGGTGGAGGAGAGCCTTCCTGCTATTCTATTCTTGTCCTTAGCTGGTAGAATAATTATATTAGTTATGGCCTTCTCTATACGAACAGCCAAGAAAGGACCAACCGGTCTGTTGTTGTCTGCGTTCCATTATACTCCATTGTATTGTTCATTTAATTCTCATCCTTTTCCTTCGCTCTTCCATCCACTTATCCATCTTCCACACTATTCCATCCACCGTCAAATTATCCAGTCAACCAGGTTCTAAACACGCCGAAGAGTTTACTCCTCCCTACTGAACTTCTGAAACACTGACACCAATCATTACCCCAAACTTCAAATAACCCTCAGCTTCTATCACCACCGCCGTCTCCTCTGAGTGAGACGGCCCTAGCATGTATTCAGGATGGATGACGGATGTTAGTGCCGAAGTGGTGACATGTGGAAGATTGTGGTAGACAGGAGGACTCCTGGGACTTGGGGAACGGACTAGCAAGTATGTGCCCATAGTCAAATTAATATAGATTCCACAGGCACTCTTATAAACCAACCGTGGATATGCCTGCAAGTCAACAAATCAACATCAGATATATAAATTACTATTTTTTTGCATTTTTTTTATTATTGCACTCATAACTATCGCGGCGCGACAAATATGGATTACATTCTGTATATAGCAACACAATTAGTATACATCAAAATCTGTCAACTCCACTCACGCACAGTTAATAAAGCTAATAATTAACAAATTCCTTTTGATATCGTTAATAACCCTATCGTGCCTCCACAAAGTCATTAATTACAAGTCTTAATTGTGCTCATTAATACAGTGTATGTATGAGGCAGTGCTAAATAAATGCCTTTAATAGCAATCAACGTTCATTAACCGCTTTCATGCGACTGCTGTAAATACCTTCCTCTAATTGGCTATCAGCACTCATGGCACTTGTTCGTGTGGTAACTATGGAAGCGACAGTAATGACCTTTGCTACTGGGAATCATTGTTTATATTTATAAACCAGTCAGCATGTTGTGGTAATACCATCCCTATAAACACTCATTAATCCCTCTATTAATTATGTGTGGTAATGAGCACCCATTAATTTCGCATTTAAAAAAAAAGTGGCTTTAATGATATGCCTAATTGTAACCATGTATTTGTCAATGTAATTGTATACTAGCCTATTGCTGAACTGTTTAAATTTTTCAGTCCTGCCAACGAAGTGAGATGTTCGATATATTTTTTTTTTTCCAACCTCGCCCACTATGCAGTTTATCAATGTTCAGAATATCTATTGTCAGTCTGCCTGCCTAAAATTATCAACTACCCGCAATAAATTTAAGCAACTTATAACGAAAACTGGCAAGCAAATACCTATGAAAATCCCAAGCGTCAGTCAAAAACTGGAGCTAAGTCCTCTGCCCCTTCTTGAGTTAAACATCCCTCTTTGACGACCCCCTCCAAAAAATGAATAAAATAATAAATTAAACACTGTAAATACGTCATTAAGTACATAAATAATTACATAACAGCCAAAATGTCATAAAAATGCCAAACTTTAAAGCAAATTTACGACCAAATAATTACAGTCAATGGAAAAAAAATGAGTTCAACAGAAAAAGAGATATTATGTCAAAAGTCAAGGGCCTATTTTTTCAGATACAATTCACCAGGAATGTTCGGAGTAAGAGGATTAAATTAAAAAGCACACGTCGTGGTTACTTTTTGGCGACTGTATGTAGACCTGTATCAGTTATGCACAATGATATAAAGTTTTCTCACAGTTTTTATTAAAATGTTTTTGTCTATACCTCTCTCTCTCTCTCTGACACACACACACACACACACACACACACACACACACACACACACACACACACACACACACACACACACACACACACCAGATATTGTGTGGGGAACAGTACTGGTCTCAAGGCGATTTTCTCCTTATACCTTAAGTCTCGTAACAACCACAAAGATGACTTTAGAATAACTATTATCCCCCAGAAGCCACCCTTGATTTCTAAACATCATCCTGTCCTCCTAAGATACAGAGTAGATTGAAAAAAAAAAAAAAAAGACCCTAACATCCTAAAGCCAAATAAGACTTGTAAAAATAAGAATGTCAGGTAATCTTTGAAAAAAACAAGATTTCTTTTCAAATAGATCTGTAGTCCTAAAAAAAAAAAAAAACTATAAAAAAATTTGCTCTAAAAACCACCTAAGTTTCCTAAAAACCATTCTGTTTCACCCTCCCCAAATGCACCATATTACTTAAAACTACCTTGTACCTCCCCTAAAAAAGTTACTAATACCCATCTTGTGGTTTAAAAAACATCCGATTCCTAACCACCTTGCACTCTTAAAAAACACCTACTTCCCAAAAACTTTTACTCTTATAAAATACCAAAGTCTTGAGAACCACCTTGTACTCCTAAAAAAAATACACATTTCCTAAAAACCACCCTGTACTCATAAAAACATGCAACTCTAAATCACCTTGTACTCCTAAAATGCACCCGATTCTTAAAAAAAAAAAAAAAAAAAAAAATCTACTCCTAAAAACAAATAATTCCTGCAAACCACCCTGCATTCATAAAAATGCACCAAGTTCCTGAAAAATACTTTGTCTAAAAAAAACACCCAGGTCGTAAAAACTACTGCCTGATCTTGAAAAAAATAAACATCTGAGTCCTGATAACCGAGCTCTACATTTAAAGAATCTAAAAACTACCTTGTACTCCTAAAAAAAATAAAAATAAAATAAAAGCTAGAAATGACTGTACTTCTAAGAAAAGAATCTGATTCGTAATAATCACCGTGTACAATTAAAGAAAAAAAAACTAAAAAAACACACTGTACACCTCGGAAAAAAAAAATCTATTTTTAATAACCACCCTGTAGTTTGAACTCCTTCAATCTGGTGACGTGTTTGCATTTTACTATTGCTTCACAAACTATTTTATTCGACTTATGAGTTATTGTTTGCAAGGAGGTTTTACACGACCATAGTTAAATCGTTTACTAGATAAGCTTGTACTAAGAAGAGTATAATCGTGTACCAAGAATAATGGAAAACACGTTACCTAGGGGATGGGGAAAAAGCAACTTATTAAAAAAAAAAAAAAAAAAAAAAAAGACCTATAAAGCAACTCACTACTACGAAAGACCATCCTGTTAGCAAAAGAACCTTTACTCTAAAAAAGAACAAAAGGCACCCTGCACTCCTAAAAAACCATCCTGCACACTTGAAAATAAACCATCTTGCACTCAAAAAAGAAACCATGCTTCACACTAGAAAATAAACCAACCTTCACAAGAAAAAATAAACCATCCGTCACTCAAAAAATAACCATCCTTCTCTCAAAAAATAAACCACATTTCACTCAAAAAATAAACCATCCTTCACTCAAAAAATAAACCACCATGCACTCAAAAAATAGACCATCATTCATTCAAAAAATAAACCATCCTTCACTCAAAAAATAAACCATACTGCACTCAAAAAATAAACCATCTTGCACTCAAAATAAACGACCCCACACTCAAAACATAAACCACCATGCATGCAAAAGATAAAACACCCTGCATTCAAAAATAAAACACCCTGCACTAAAAAAATAACACACCCTGCACTCAAAAAATAACACACCCTGCACTAAAAAAGACACCCTGCACTCCAAAAAAACACACTCCACACTCCAAAAAAAACTACCCGCACTCTAAAAACATGTACCTTGCAAATAATAACACACACACACACACACACACACACACACTGCAATCCAAAAAACACACAAACTCCATGCAACCCCCCAAACACACACATCCTGCACTCCAAAAAAAACACACCCTGCACTCCAAAAAAAACACACCCTGCACTCCAAAAACACACACACCCTGCAAGCCTTAAAAAAAAAAAAAAAAAACACACACCCTGCACGCCTAAAAATAGAAGCACACTCTGCACACCAAAAAAAGCACACCCTGCAAGCCTTCAAAAAAAAAAAAAAAAAAAAAGATACTACAAGCCTAAAAAAGCTCACGCTGCACGCTTAAAAAAATACACCCAGCACGCCTAAAAAAACACACCCTGGACCCTTGAAAGCAGCCCCCAGGCTCTTGAAAACAGCCCGAGCCTCTTGAAAACAGCCCCGGGCTCTTGAAAACAGCCCCGGGCTCTTGAAAACAGCCCCGGGCTCTTGAAAACAGCCCCGGGCTCTTGAAAACAGCCCCGGGCTCTTGAACACAGCCCCGGGCTCTTGAACACAGCCCCGGGCTCTTGAACACAGCCCCGGACTCTTGAACACCCCCCCGGACTCTTGAACACCCCTTCGGACTCTTGAACACCCCCCCGGACTCTTGAACACCCCCCCGGACTCTTGAACACCCCCCCGGACTCTTGAACACACCCCCGGACTCTTGAACACACCCCCGGACTCTTGAACACACCCCCGGACTCTTGAACACACCCCCGGACTCTTGAACACACCCCCGGACTCCTGAAAACAGCCCCGGATACCAAAAAATTGGACTCGAAAAGAACACCCAACTCCAAAGAAAGCACTTTGGTCTTCCCACAAAACACCCTGGACTTAAAAAAATACCCTGGACTTCAAAAAACACCATGGACTCCAAAAAACACCATGGACTCCCCATGAAAGACCCTGGACTCCAAAAAATTCTGGACTAAAAAAAACACATTGGACTAAAAAAAAAAACCCTGAACTCCAAAGAAAACACCCTGGGCTCCTAAAAAACACCCTAGGCTCCAAAAAACACCCTGGGCTCCCCCCCCCACAAAAAAAAACACCCTGGGCTCCCAAAATAACACCCTGGCCTAAAAAAAAAAAAAGGACTCCAAAAAACACCCTGGACTCCAAAAAACACCTTGGATTCCAAGAAACACCCTGGACTTAAAAAAACACCCCGAACTAAAAAAGCACCATGGACTCAAAAAAAAAAAAAAAGCACGAAATCCAAATATATCATCAAGAAACCCAAAACGCATCATGGACCTCCAGAAAAAACACAGACTCACCTCCGCCCCCGAAAAAATACCCTAGACTGCAGAAAACGCCATGTGTCAGGACTCCATTTTATAATAACACAACTCATAGATAGATAGATAGATAGGTAGATAGATAGATAGAAGCACCAAGCCAGAGGGTAAGAGAGGAAGTGTGTCAGCAACCCTTGCAACTCTTAAGTGAAGGAATGCTGGTCGTGCACCGGAAGCTGTACATACACACAGACATACAGTGTTCTAGAAGCTTCACAACAGTATAGCCCACGTGACACGACCCCTGCTAAACGAGAATGTAGGAATCAGAGCTCAGAACGGGGCAAGCCATAGAACCGGCAGGTAGTGGAGAGATCAAATAAGAAGAGGGGTCCAACTAGACTTAATTAGTAAATTAAGTCCCTGTGTAATACATACGCTGCTCAACTTAGACTTTCTTTGAAGATAATAAATCAAGATCAACTCCCTGTATTCATCTTTAACTCCTCCTGCTCTTCAATTACCAAAATAACTTTAAACCAAAACTCAAGACTTACCTATTACCAGAGTTGCAAGGGTTGCTGACACACTTCCTCTCCTACCCCCTGGCTTGGTGCTACTACCTGTCTATCTACCTATCTATCTATCTATCTATCTATGAGTTGTATTATTATAATATGGAGTCCTGACACATGGACCCCTAAAAACCGCTTTGAAATCCTCCAATAAAAATGGGCTCCGAAAACAACACTGCGCTCCTACATAATAAACCTCGTAGTCAAAAACCCACCCTGTACTCCAAAACACAACCTTTATATAAAAAACTAACCATGGACCCCCGAAACCCACCCTGGACCCTAGAAACGCATACTAGATCACTAAAACCCACCTCAGACCCCCTAATACTAACCCGAGAACCCCAAAAGCAATCCTAGACCCTCAAAACCCATCCTAGACCCCCAAACCCACTCGAGACCCACGAACTCACCCGAGACCCCTAATCCCACCCGAGACCCCCAAACCCACCCGAGACCTACGAACCCACCCGAGACCCCCAAACCCACCCGAGACCTACGAACCCACCCGAGACCCCTAATCCCACCCGAGACCCCCAAACTCACCAGAGGCCCACGAACCCACCCGAGACCCACGAACCCACCTGAGACCCCTCCAAAATTCATCCGAGACCTCCAAAACGCATCCCAGACTTCCAAAACCCACCTGAGAACCCCGAAACCCACCCGTGAACCCCAAAGCCCACCCGAAAATCCTAAAACCCAACCGAGAACCCCAAAACAGTAGCCAAGAACCTGAACACTCACTGAGAACCCCAACACCCATCTGTAGCCCCCAAATCCCACCTGGATCCCCAAATCCCACCTGGACCCCCAAATTCCTCCTTGACCCCCAAATCCCACTTGGATTCCAAAAAACAGACTCCAAAAACACCTGGACGAAAAAAAAGGCAGACTCCAAAAACCACACACTGACTCCAGAAAACCAAACCTCGACTCCATAAACCAAACCTCGACTTCATAAACCAAACCTCGACTCCAAAACCCAAAACTCGACTCCAAAACCCAAAACTCGACTCCAAAAAACAAAACTCGACTCCAAAAACCAAACCTCGACTCAAAAAAACAAAAATCGACGCCAGAAGACAAAAATTGACTCAAAAATAAAAAAATCGACTCCAAAACAAAAATCGACCCCCAAAAAACAAAACTCAACCCCCCAAACCAAAACTCATTCCCAAACCCCAAACTCGAATCCAAAACCAAACATGGGCTCCAAAAACCCAACCTCGACTCCAAAAAACCCAACTGTCCTACAAAAAAAAAAAATAAATAAAGCCCTGGGCTAAAAAAAAAAAAAAAAAAGGCACCATGGCCTGCAAAAATACCTCCCTAACCTAAAGAAAAAAAAATCCCATCCCTCAATTAAAACCCTCCCTGGCTAGGGTTGTCTGAAAAAATAAACTTCGAGATTTTTGCTTTTCTACAAGGCTGCCCCTGTTTCTACTGACAAGACATATTTCTGGTAAATATTTAATCAGATCTGAATAATATTTAGAGACTGAACATAATGAAGGCTTTGAGGAGATCCATGACGGAAAGTGAACAAATTTCGAGTAACTTCTAACACTGTTTAAAACAAATGTGTGTTTTATTAACACTTTTTAATACTGTATAACAAATTATAACTTTCAAGTTTGTATAAAACAAAAATGTATAAATGATTGTGAGGTCATTATAGCAAATTGTTCTGTAATGATGGTATAACGTACTAATTACTCTCTTACTAGATACGCAGATACATCTTTTACGTATTATATAATTAAATTTAAACGGTTTAGGTAAGTTGAGTTAAGTGCAAAGGTGTAAGCACTTTATTGTGGCAAAACTGCAGATTTATTAGAAGATGGGTACATTTGACTGATTTCTGTCTGTAACAGAAACTGCTTCTGGTCGCCATTTTTGTCAGTGTACTGCTGTAAAACTCAGTGAGACAAATGCCTTTTTCTGCGCAACCATTCACCACTTTTACTCCAGAGATTTTCTTCCGTATAGTACAATAAATGTCATCTGCCAGCCAGGTAGCAGGGTCTTTTACTAGAAACTCTAACTCTTCACTGTTTATAGTTACCAGGGTAAAAGAGTTTCACTGACCTGCTTGTAATGTATGCTTCTCTTCGATGACCAGGATCAAATTCAGTGACTGGGACGCAATGTGCACAGTCAGGTTTTGGTGGTCTCTTTAAGTTTGAAACCATTGCAAAGTTTGTTTCATTGCTTACACAGTTGTCAAACAGAGCCATTGGTGCTAGGTGTTCAGACAAATACCAGGGATGTCACGTAATTTCTTTCAATACTTTCTCTCCAATACTGATATCAGGGTATGATTGAAGCATGATAACTTCAAATAATTGAAAGGGGCTTTTTGTGGGATTGTAGTTTCATGCCAGAACCTAGCATATATCAGTGAGACAAACAGTCCAACTTTTAGTAATCCCTTTAATTCAGAAGCACTGAGATTAAACTGATCCCTAAGGAGCAATATTTTCAAAGCATGTATTCCTTTCATCATCCAAAAGGCATGGTGTATGGCACCAGGAATAAGAAAACCGTATTCTCCATCTAGTGTACTGCCTAGAAATATGAGACACAGCTCCAGAAATTCCTTGTAACCTTCACGAGGATGCTCTTCCTTTATTGCATGTAGGTAGCATGCTATCATTTCCGTGTGCAGAGATTCTTGAGTGAAACTAGCTAAACATATCAACATTTCCTGGTTGAGAAACTTCTTGATTGTTTTTGTCCCAGCATTTCTGAAAACGTTTAAAGTTTCATTTCTGGACCAGATGACGGTCCAAGGGTTTCAGTCACAACATCTGACAAAACTACTTCAGATATGTGGTGACGACAGGCAAACCCTATACGTTCCTCTCCAAGAGATGCCTCTATTAGTGTACAAACACCTGACCATAAACCCGTTTTTGAAGATGTAGTACCAAATACCAAGCTTTTGACTTATGACTTCAGACCCCAATCTTCTAGCGGCTTAATGCAGCAATCTTCTAGCATCTCAATCCATTGTACTGATATTCTGGCTTTCTCCCAGTATATAATTGTGGCCCTGACAGCTAATCTGACACTTTCTCTGACAGCGTTGTTTTCTACATAATGACAGAACAATAAAGTCTTTAAGATATGTAGTTTTGTGGGAAGTCCACTGCATGTAATTTCACTCTGTCTTTCAAACCAGCCTCACCAATGGGGAACTTCGAATTTCTGACACCTTTATCACATGCTCATCTTCAATGGGCTAAACCAATATTAAAATCAGCTCTCTCAAAAAGTCAAAAGTTTGTGTTTGCAGCTTTAAACTTTTCTGGTCTAAAACTGTTCTCACTAGCATGTATATATATAGTATATATATATATATATATATATATATATATATATATATATATATATATACAGTATATATATATACACCGGTATATATATATATATATATATATATATATATATATATATATATATATATATATATATATATATATATATATATTTGAAATCATCCTGTTGATTATAATTGACTGACCTCCAGTATAAAAGATCTGAAAGTGTGAAGCATAAACCCACAGAAGCAGTCTAAAAGCTGAAAAGCTGGACAGGGGACACCTTAACACTTCATTTGCAGAGGTTTATTTTAAAACGATTAAAACAGATCCAGTAAGGAAACTTTCTCTGATAACACTGCAGTAGGCTACCCAAATAATCGCACAGTCAGAATTTCATACATATGACACAAAAGCTGATTTTTTTACCACACTCTAAAACTTGCTGAAATAAGCCAAAAAAAAAAAAAAAGTGCCGGTAATGTCTATTTGCCAAATGAAGCAGCGGTAGCCTTACGAAGCAGTACTGCTTAGACTTAGTTTTTACCTTTGGAATGTGGACCACCCAATCCTTGGCTTCCAAGAAACCTCCCTTGACTCCTGGAAAGCGCCCGGAACTCCTGGGAAGCACTCCGAACTCCCTGGGAAATCCCCCGGACTCCCAGGAGATCCCCCGGACTCCCAGGAGATCCCCCGGACTCCCAGGAGATCCCCCGGACTCCCAGGAGATCCCCCGGACTCCCAGGAGATCCCCCGGACTCCCAGGAGATCCCCCGGACTCCCAGGAGATCCCCCGGACTCCCAGGAGATCCCCCGGACTCCCAGGAGATCCCCCGGACTCCCAGGAGATCCCCCGGACTCCCAGGAGTAACCGCGGACTCCCAGGAGATCCCCCGGACTCCCAGGAGATCCCCCGGACTCCCAGGAGATCCCCCGGACTCCCAGGAGATCCCCCGGACTCCCAGGAGATCCCCGGACTCCCAGGAGATCCCCCGGACTCCCAGGAGATCCCCCGGACTCCCAGGAGATCCCCCGGACTCCCAGGAGATCCCCCGGACTCCCAGGAGATCCCCCGGACTCCCAGGAGATCCCCCGGACTCCCAGGAGATCCCCCGGACTCCCAGGAGATCCCCCGGACTCCCAGGAGATCCCCCGGACTCCCAGGAAATCCCCCGGACTCCCAGGAAATCCCCCGGACTCCCAGGAAATCCCCCGGACTCCCAGGAAATCCCCCGGACTCCCAGGAAATCCCCCGGACTCCCAGGAAATACCCCGGACTCCTAGGAAATACCCCGGACTCCTAGGAAATACCCCGGACTCCTAGGAAATACCCCGGACTCCTAGGAAATACCCCGGACTCCTAGGAAATACCCCGGACTCCTAGGAAATACCCCGGACTCCTAGGAAATACCCCGGACTCCTAGGAAATCCCCTGGACTCCTAGGAAATCCCCTGGACTCCTAGGAAATCCCTTGGATTCCCAAGAAATCCTATAAACTCTTAAAAAAATCCCCTGGACTCCTAGAAAACGACCTAGACTCACAAGAAACGACCTGGACTACAAGAAACGTCCTGACGAAGCGTCTTGGATGCCTAAGAAACGTCCTGGAGTTAGACTCTTAAGAAAACACTTGAACTCTTAATACACGACCTGGACTCCTGGCAAGCGACCCCGATCTCTAACAAACGACCTGCACTATGAAGAAACGACCTGCATTCCTGAGAAACAACCTGTATTCTAAAGAAATCACCTTAACTCCTATAAAAAGCATCATGGAGTCCTAAAACCTTCCTGGATTACTTCAAAGAAAAACGTCCTGGATCCAGAAAAATAAACCCCGAAATTCCATTTTAAAAAATAATAATAATACATCCTTGGATCACTGAATGCACTCTGATTCTGAATTTTTACAAACATCCTGGATTCCTAAAACCAACACTCAGGATTCCTACAAATAACATGGAACTTTAAATGCACCTTCGATTCCTCCCCCTCACAAAAAAAAAAAAAAAAAAAAAATGGATATATAAATATATACCCTGTATCCCTAAAATCATGACTCTGTATCTCTGAAAGCACAGTGTATTCTTAAAAAAAAACATCGTGAATTACGAAAAAATCCTGAATTCCTAAATCGCCCTGGACTCATATATATATATATATATATATATATATATATATATATATATATATATATATATATATATATATATCGTGGACAACCTGGATCCCTAAGAACATTATGAACCTCTAAAAAAACAACACAATGAAGCCCTAGAAAACATTCTGAATCCCTAAAAACACCCTAAATTACTTAATAAAAACACACTGGATCCCATAAAATATCTTGATTCCTAAATAAAATTCTCAATCCCTAAAACCATTATGGATTCCTTAAAAAGCACCCTCGATCCCTTAAAGCATCGTGGATCCCTTGAAACATCGTGGATTCCTAAAAATATTACTGATTCCTAAAAATATAATTGATTCCTAAAAACAACAAACCTGGATCTTTAAAAACAACTGCCACGATCTCCAAACACAAAGATCCCTGAACATACTGTAGGCAAAGCTAAGCTGTTGCAACCCTTAACCTGACCAAGCACATACCCCCCAACCTTCTTGCACACCCAACCTAGTGCATAACGGCCCTCACCCCCACCTCCAACCTTTTATTTTGAAGGTGGGCGTGAGGAGAACGCCTTGAGGACACATAACCTGGGCCCTTCTGATTCCTTACGCAGGTCAAACTGAAATATCTGGATTTTGTAAACTTTTATCTATCAAAAAAAAAAAAAAAAAAAAAAAAAAAAAAACTCCTTGGACACAGCATTCTACCGATCAAAAGGCACCAGTTCATCATAAAACAAGCATGTGAAATTTCATGACTATAATGAACTCTTCTTGAGTTCTGGCCGGGAAACGAAATCCCTACGCCCGGCCAGCCATCAAACTCTACGGACGGACACCTATTGATCCCAGTGATAACAAGACCCTCCTCCGACTGTCAGGTGGAGGGTAAAAACATTCTGAATCTCTGTCATCATCCTGGATCCCTAAAAACATTCAGGATTACCAAAGCAAACATCCCACACTCCTTTAAATAAAACCCTCGTCTCCAAAAAAACACCCTAGACTCGTAAGAACCATGTTCAGTAAGAAGCACTGTGAACTCGTAACAGCCAGCGTAAGTAAGAGCCATCTACTCTTGCCTCCCTTTCCAGGCTTTCAATGGGATTAAAAACAACAGTATGGCGCCATGCAGTAGCGTTCAGGGAAAAGAAATGATGCTACTTTGTGACCTTACTCCGGTTTAGTGTGTGTGTGTGTGTGTGTGTGTGTGTGTGTGTGTGTGTGTGTGTGTGTGTGTGTGTGTGTGTGTGTGTGTGTGTGTGTGTGTGTGTGTGGAGAGAGAGAGAGAGACTTTTTCTTTTGAGGAACCGTAGGAGCATTGGTTAGCACATCCATCTCAAAACCAGAAGAATCCGAATTCGAAATTAAAAGTGCTCCGTGGCAAATTGAAAATTGTTAAAATGATCAAAATTATTTGGAGAAAATATGTACAAAAGATGCGTGACCATTGTGAAGGGATGACAGTAAGTTAATACAGTGCAATAGCTTAACTCTGGTGCGAGGGCTCTCCATTTTCCACTCGTTGCACATGTTGGCAAATCTTCATATTTCACGATCTTGAGCCATTTTCCTTCTGAAATACCTATCCTGGACGTCCTTCATTCCAAATCTTCCTTAATATGCTTCCGTCTGTTCTTCCCTCCACTTTCAGAATTGTGGAATTCCTCAATCAATCACTTTCCCAATCCTCTCAACATGTCTAAACTGTCTTAGCGTAACAGTCTGCTTCACTACTTTGATATCTCTTATACCAAATTTCTCACGTAGCACATTCTTCTTCAGTTCTATAATCTAGTAATATCCTAACCATCCATCACCACACCCTTCAGTGCTTTCAAGTTTGCATGTATCCTCTTCTTTCATTAGTCAAGTCTCACCGCCGTAGCTATAGTATAACACTTCTCATATTTTTGTCGAATGCCCTTCACGCTAGAGTGCCTTCAAAGTCAGAAGAATTTTTTTTTTTTTTTTTTTTACGTGTCCGACTCTGGGCAAAGGCTTCAGCCTATTTTTGGGGGGCAATGACCTATCCGAGGGCCCAGGGCCTATTTCTTGGGGGCAATGACCTATCCCAAGGCCCAGGAGTCCTCCTACACCTCCACATGTCACCACTTCGGCGCTAACACCCACCATCCATATTGAAGACATGCTATGGCTGTCTCATACAGGACTGGTGTATATGGTATTAGCGGGGGTATTTTTGCGACATGTCGGCGGGTAATCTGGTAGATCAGTAAAGTCTGCTTTTAAGAAATTCAATTCCTTAAACTGTTCTCTGCTCCAGGCGGGATTCGATCCTGGGTCCATTAGGACTGCGGGCCGCCTCTCTACCGATTCAGCCACCGCCTCCCCCGAAGCAACAATTTCCTAAACTTCTTCCATAAACTTATTCTATCGGTGCAATTAGCTACTGTTCCTCTTCACACACTCAACAAATCTCCCAGGTAAAACTCCAGACACTTCAAATGGCGATCATCCCAAACACTATTTTTCGTTTTATTCCCAATAACTTAAACACCCTTACATATTTCAGGCTGAAAAATTCTCGCATATTACAATCTACCACCAACACCACTACATCTCTTGTAATCTCACGCATTACAAACGGTACACAGAACAGAATTCCTCCTAATCCTCTTTCTACACACAAAACCAGGTCATGATCTTTGCTTTATCAATGTTAACTTTCAATCCCTTGACTTCTAACTCATCCCTCAGCCTCTCACATTTCCCTCTAGCCTCAGCATGTCCTCGGCTATCGAACAAAATCATCAGAATAGCCTACAGAGCCCCAAAGGAACGCACTTATACATTCTCTTTGCAGTGCCTCAAGTGCCAGGATAAATATTAGCGGAGTCAACACAGAGCCATGATGCAAATAAAATAATGACTGAAAACTCCTGACTTAACACCATTGAACTCCCACTGATGTAGTTACTCCTTTGTACTCTCGCCCCGAGAAGTGATGGCAGAATTTCAGATTGCTTAGATCACTTAGCACTGCCCAGCGTTCAATGAAAGCTTAATAAGCATACGGAAAAAAAAATTTTCTTTCATCACGCCATATCGAATAAAATATCTGTCATCCATAGTCCCATCCATTCATAAGTAGACTTAACGCTTCACAGTTCATTCACACTCAAACACCCATTTACAAAGTTTAATATCTCTAACTCTCAACTCAGTACAGCCATCTCCATAAATCAAGACTTATCTAAGATCAATGAATGGGGACAAAATAACCCTGTCTCATTCAATGTGAGTAAAACCAAATATATACAATTTACTAATAGGCAGACATTGCCAAATTCATATATTACCTTCAATGCTACTAATACTCCCATCTCCAAAAGTATTGAAATTCTCGGTGTTTCACTTAACAATGCCCTCAGCTGGACCTCTAACGTCAGTTCACTTGCCAAAACCGCCTCAAAGAAACTTGGATTATTGTACAAAGTCCGAAACTTCTTCACTGACGAGCAAATAGCAATACTTTACAAGTCATGTGAGCTCTCAGCTTGAATATTTCTCACCATTGTGGAATGGATGTGGAGAGCTTGCACTAAAACAGCTAGACAAAATTCAGAACAAAGCTGTTGAAATTATTAATGTCCCTGCTACTACAAATAACCTACCTCCCCTACAAGTGAGCAGGAATGTTTGCCTCCCTCGCATTGTTTTACATATACTTTTATGGCAAATGCTCAGACGAAGTTGTGCCCATTGTGCCACCTCCCCATGCTTTCCCTCGTGCTACACGGGCATCTGGTAGCACTCATGACTGGAATGTCACAGCCATATTGCAGAATTTCTGCCTATCAGAATTCTTATATTCCCCGAACTGCATCTCTCTGGAACTCGCTTCCCCGGAATTGTTTCCCCCCAAACCTCAACCTACAGCTGTTCAAATCCAACTGTTACAGATATTTAATGAATGGAAGACACCAGTAATCTGGTGTATGGATTATTTTTTTATTCATTTGTTTTTCCGTCCTTTGTTCTGTTATTAAAAAAATATCATGCTAAGAAATATGTGAAATTAATAACATAAGACAATGTTACATTGTAAGTTAACACCGTAAGATACTGTTACATCCCCGTCCCACTCTACCACAGGCTCCAACAGCAGTAGTTCAGTATAGGAAGGACGTTGCCCAGTGAGTTGTTCTTCATACTTGTATGGTCAGCCTTCCGGTGTGCAACAAGATCAGCTCAGGCGTGGTAAATATACATTGGCTTGTCAAGTTCGCTGTCTTTCTTCACCAAATAATTACACCTAATGCTTGCCAACTACACTTTCCTGTTCTTACAAGTACCAGGGTTATACAATCTTCACAAGGCCGCACTGACACTGAAATGCACTGAAACTAAACTGAAACGAAACTGACAACCCTACGCTCTTCCACCTCCTTATATAGCCTTCCCTACATCTCCAACATTCTAGTACATGCTTCAAGGAGCAACAGTTACCTATCAGAGACATTCAAAATAACCCAGAGTTTTCTTACTCTATATAACACTAACTTACTGTATTTGGCACAAATACTGAAGTAAAATTACATAATCTAACAAACAATCACATAAATAAAACATCATAGAGAAAAATGGGCATAACATTTAATGTACAGCTTGACAAAGTACCTCTACTCACCAACAGCAGGCAAACATGCAACTCTGACTCGTAACTGACTAAAATACGAGAAGTACTGAGAACCTTCCAGTACTTCGTATCTACAGTAGCAAATCCTACTTCTCAACAATAGGTTTTGCCGATTTGAATGGGCACTGTATTATTTCACACGTGTCACTCAGTATGGCCGACCCCCGTGTTCCTGCACCATTTATGTCTCAGGATTACAAAAGTACAAATGTTCTAGTTTCGAAGACCAGTTTAGTAAAATTCTTGTGACTCCATTACACTACTTGATTTTCAACAGCTATGGCAATGATATAGTAACAATAAGGATGCCATAACAATATTATTCTTAGTACGGATACTCTCCAGAAGTAGCAGATAGGCCTCTTTGCTTCTAATTCTTGTGTTCCCCTCGGATATAATAACTGGAAATTCCATACTGACGAAAAATTATTTTCGTTTCTAAGGAGGTATTGGCAGATTTTAACTTTTTCTCTTACACTTAGCAAGAAAAGAACCAAAACACGAGTTTCCAAACTCCTGCAATGCAAAAGCATATACTTTTGCTCAATTAAACTGTAATATATTTCTTTTTACATAAATGGCTATGTCCAGCTTAACTGAAAATGCTAATGTGGAAGTTTTGAGCTCAGTGATTTGTTTATGAACCTCTACATTTTATTACTCTCGCTAATCGTTTTTACTCTAAGACTACTAGGTTATGATAAGTTTACCATTCTCCATGGAATTCCGACTCTCGACAAATTTCGAGGTTCTTTCTGTTTCATTTATCGAGGGTCCTCTGGCTTAAAGTCTTCCAGATTTTTACTCTCCACCTGACAAAGTCAGAGGAGGGTGTTATCAATGGGAACAATAGGTGTCCGTCTGCAGAGTTTGGTAGCGGAGTGGCTGACCGGGCATAGAGATTTCGTTTCCGGGCCAGTACTCAGAAAGTATTCGCTACTGAGTCATGAAACTTCCCACAGTTATGTGTCTTATGGTACACTGGTGCCTTGTGATAGGTAGAATATTTATTTTTTAAATAATGAAAACTTGAAAAAATATTTTTTCGTTTCCGGACTAGAACTCAGAAACTCATACAGGAAAAGGCTTAAAACGCTCCAGGAATATGTGTTAAAATGCCTCCTGGTGCCGTTTGACAGAATGCCATGAGATCATATAATGTTATGTAACTGCAAAAATACATAAAACTGATTATTTAAATTCATTTTTCTATTAAAGCTTTGCAACTATTACGCCTGGGAGGCAGAAATTGTACATGATAAATGATTTATGAATATCTAATTTTGTGTGAAGTTTTATGACAACCTATTATATAATCATAAAAAATGGCTACCGAGATGAAAAAAAGCACGAGTCATACTTTCATCAAATCTGCTCATAACTTCTTTATTACCATGGATAAACAACTGAAATTTTTAAATTTTAATGTCTCTGCCTTATACGGGGGTGGGGTGGGGGGTGAGGACTGTCATGCGCTCGGTTAGGTGTGCAGGGAGGTGGGTGGTACATGCTTGGTTGGAGGGCTGCAACAGCGCAGCATTACCTATGTTTGTTAATGAAACTCTTGCCAAATGCGATGTAATAACTGCATGTCTCCGAGTAGCACTTCTTTCCATTTGTGCTGCTTCATAAGTCATTTTAAAAAGTCAACTTATGCAGGTTTCCCACTTTCTGTCGTCGTCCATGAAAACAACAGAAACGGTAATAAATGACTTTAGATTATTCGCTAGTATTCTACCAGAAGTTATTTTATAAATTATAACGACTGGTTGTAATTGGATATTGACGCCCGTTACTTTGTTTTCAGTCTTATGCTAAAAAAAAAAATACTGCTTGTTACCATACAAGATTTTAACTGCAAATTGTTCCTGTCTGTCCTTGGGCGATAGTTCTGAAATTTCAGCTGGTTTCGTTTAGTATTTCCTATTATCGAAACAAACAAATTATTTCCTACAGTTTCGAAACGTACAGGTACTTTGGCACTTACCGATTGTTTTCTGTTACCGCTTTACAAAACAGGTTTCATCCTGTAAAGATATAAGGAAAAGGATGTGCATTATCGTTGACTAAAACTTACAGGACACTGTCATTCATCACCAACCTGGCAAATATAGTTTTCATAGCCTATATTACCACCAATATCAGGTACCAGGATAAACAATAATGACCAAAGAACAGAGCCCTGATGTACCCCAGAACTGGCGAAGAATTCCTCACTTATTTCTCCACCTAGTTTCAATGACGCAGTTACCCGATCGTACAATTTCATCACCAGTCTGACAATTTTTTCATCAAAATATAGCTCCCTCATAGCTCATTTTACCAACGCCTTCACAAGATCATCAACCGCTTTCTAAAATACACAAATATAAAGAACAACTTTCTATTTTTTCCGAGGTACTGTTTCGCACATGGCATACAAGTGTTCCATCAGGCGAGCTCTGTCTGACATGCAGCGAAAATGCATCTCCTTAACTTCCTTATGAAGCTCTTAATGACTCTTTAAATTTCTTTGTCTGGTGTAACGGCTCAACCATGCATTACTACCTCCAATCACTGCATTACATTTTCCTTATACGCATTGTCAAGAAGATTTTTCAGTAAGTGTTCTGGTATTTTCTTTCTATACAGTATCATGCCTCATGGTAACAGAGATAGCCTACAACTCCTTAATTACAAGGTCTCCCAAAGTTGAATAATAGTCCCATGTTAGCGAGAATACAAGAAAAAAGTTAGTATAGCAACTAAATTCCAAAACTTACATTCCCGAAACACGTCCTATATTTGTAATGAAACCATCTATCCAATATATGTAAGAAATAAATGCCAATGCATTCGCCCATGAATGCGTATCGCCTGCCATCACTAAAAAAAAAAAAAAAAAATCAGTAATCTTCTGTCAGTCGAAGGCATAACATCGTCGCAGGTTCACCAAAATCGAAAAAAAAAAAGTCTTAGGATTTCGCCCGCCGCGTTTCAGTATATGATCGCCGGTCCAGGGAAAAAAAAAAAAAAAAAAAAACAGTAATCCATTGGCAGTCGGAGGCATATCGTCGCGGCTTCGCCAAAATTATTTACCAACAAGCCAGATAACCAGGGATACTGCCCACAAAATTTGCATACAATTTGCCCTCTTGATTTTTAGACATTTTGGCAACACACACTCACACACACACACACACACACACACACACACACACACACACACACACACACACACTCACACTCACTCACTCACACACACACACACACACACACACACACACACACACACACAAATGCAGATGATTACAATATCCCCTCGCGAGGGGAGCGATAAATGAGGACAAAAAATGCATGATCAGAGATGAACACCAACAGACAAAAATAAGGATATAAATGATTACAAATAAAAATAAATATACAAGGAAATACAGTAAATGCATACAAGTAGGTCTATATATTTGAAAAGATACACAAATAATATGAGCAGACGTCGAGTGTAATGTCAACTTATATGCTTTACAGCAACAGAAAAAGCACTGGAACAATGGTAAGCAATTGTATTAGATTTTAAGCTGGTCTTCAGGCAAAATTTATATCAAAACAGAACCTGAAGCGGTTAATCAATTAAGGGATTATTCTCTGTCTACATAGATCTGATTAGTAACGTGCACAAGCACACGCGCGTGTAAACACACACACACACACACACACACACACACACACACACACACACACACACACACACACACACACGCAACACCTGTAAACCATATTCCCCTATATTACTTTAATTACTGTTATTAATACCCTTGCCCTATCTAATTAAACAGTAATATTCATGTTGGCTTCATCCTTTGAAACCAAAAGTTTAGAGGTCCAAAAAAGTTAAAGCATTAAACAGCAGTCAACATTTTTTACTCTGAGATCCTAGAAATATAATTTTTTGGAAGATATCATTTCCTGGGAATGCCAAAAATGTAAAAGTATTAGACTGGACTCCTAACTTCATTAGCTCGGAACCACAGAAATGTAAAAACATTAGGTTTGAACTTAGCATCATTACTCTGGCATGCAGCTTCAACACTTATGAATGCTAGAAGAATAAAGGCAGTGTGCTAGAATCGTTTTCTATGTTCAGCATCCCAAAGGTATATTTAAGAAAGTATCAACAATGAATCTTGCTTCATTACTTTGGCATTCAAGAAATTTATTCATGTTAAGTTATATTCTCGCCCCTTAGAGTTAAAATATCTAGATGCGTAGAATTTATAAAGCACAAATTTACCAACGAGATATCATTATAACACAGAGAGATAAACTAGTATATTTTAGTTGAAGTATGGCTTCATTATGTCAACATCCAAGAAATGTTCAAGTGTTCTGTTGGTGTTTCACTTCAAACATTTCGAAACCCCAGAATTATAAAACTTATTATGGGCCACAACCTAACCAAAGATATCATTATACCACTAACTGTCGGATAATCAAGGGACACAGTCATTAGAATACACATTAAACGAACCTCTAAATGCAACAGTGACCACGCAACCGTATCAAGAGAACTGGGAATAAGTACGGCTACGGAGAGAAGGAGAACTGAACAAGGGGTGCGGACAAGGCAGGAAGTGAAAGGGA
Source organism: Coenobita brevimanus (assembly GCF_032717465.1). Lineage (NCBI taxonomy): Eukaryota > Metazoa > Arthropoda > Malacostraca > Decapoda > Coenobitidae > Coenobita > Coenobita brevimanus. Next base: position 32,642,269 of record NC_136991.1, on the reverse strand, counting down.
ACGGGAAGGGAACAGAGGAAATGTCATGAGAGTTGAGGAGAGGAGAGGAAAGGAGAGAGGAAAGAAGACAACATGGTGGTGGTGAGAAGATGTGAAGGAAGAGTAAGGATGGGGAATGGCAAGGGCAGAGGAAGGAAAAAGAGGGAGAGAAAGAAAAGGAGATAAGGAAAGGTGAAGGTCATGACATGGCAAACAAGGGAAGAGAAAAATTAGGCCCGAAAGAGAAAAGAAGCGATGGAAAAGAACGATAATGGCAGGAAAGGAAAAAGTTTGAGAAGTATTGTTGATCAGATAATTCTTGTATTATAAACATCACAAGTCCCTCAATTTTAGTGACATCAATGAACATCCACGTCATTTATTTCAGTATCATCTAGCCTACTGTTTTATCACATTCCCCACCACTTACCAAATGTCGATTTTTGGGGGGATTGGGAGGCTCTCTTCGTTACTGATCATTTGCCAAGTACACTTTAATATTCTCTTGCATGTCATTTGTATCTGTTATTACAGTTGTGGTCTGCATATTTTATATATATATATATATATATATATATATATATATATATATATATATATATATATATATATATATATATATATATTGTTAAATAGCCTATGATTTCATCATCCTTTGTGTAATTTTAACGCACAGTATGCTGCATGTTTGATCACGAGCGTGTTCTGCCTCAGTCCCCCCTTCTACCGTTATAGTAGAGTAAGTCGTCCTTTCTGTTGTTCAGAGCAGGATTGTCAGCTCTTTGTCCCCTATGGCTTCATTTGCGCGTCCTTCTTACAAGTTGTATCAAACTCTGCTGGCCCCTATATAATGAGCTCAGTCTCTGCATTATTGCCACTTAGATCTGCTCCTCATTTTGTTCACATCTCTGTCCTCCCCTGTACAGTTATTATTGTGAGTGCTCAGGAAGTCTCCAACCTTCTAGCAGCTGTGTGTAATTTGAGAGTAACTGTTGTTGCATTTTTTCTTGTACTGTGTAGCATAATGTTAATTCTTAGGCCTAGTAGGGTTTTTGTAATTTATGTAAAGGTTTTTATTGTCAGCCATCATTAATAATATTTTGTATCTGTAATAATTTATCTTGCATTAACTGAGCATTACCCAGTGTATTTTCATTTTATCAGGGCTGACTTGGGTAAATTTACTCTTGCTAATTTCGTGTTAATAGAGGCTATTGCAGTTAACCATATATTTAACCTGTTTTTTGCCATTACATTATCCTTATGAGTCCTGAATGTTTTGTTGTTAGTTTAAGCATTAAACTTTCTCTTTTGTTTTGATCCCGGAACTTTACGGGACAGTAGTGATTTTTAGTATTCTCACTTAATGTGTACATTATCTTTCTCTGTTCCGTAACAATATATATATATATATATATATATATATATATATATATATATATATATATATATATATATATATTTATATATATATATATATGTATCCTCTGTGGTACAGTGGTAGAGTGTGCGTCTCGCACGCTGGTGGGCGGGGGTTCGCCTCCTCGCCAGAGTTGTAAAAACTTTGGGAAACGTCCACCACGCCACTGACCACTTTGGCGGACACAAGGGGTGGTTCAACCAGTGTCGCATACCTCGGCTTACGGCGGGCCGATTACACTTGGTTCACAGACTGCACACACATCCAAAGCCACTCCAACACTACAATTACACTCACAAGCACTTCTCACCCTACATACAGTCTCTACCAGACAGCCTAAGCCACTTGGTAGAGATACATTGCCTGTATCGTCCCTGCTTCGGTAGGGATAGGCCGGTCCTGCAGTGGACCTCAACGGCTGATGATGATGATGACGGCGGCTTTTAGTATTTTACTAACTACCCCCAGACAAGTTTATTTTGATTAGGAGAGGCTTGAACAGAAGGAGATTGGCATAGCTTTCATTAAGCCCCTCAGTGCTAGAAAATTATTCGTAATTTGATTATAATCAATAGTAGATGCTAATTATAAGTGCCATCATAAAGATGGAGTGACGTTGCAAGCTAAAGAATCTAGACTGGCGACTAAAACAGAATCATAAGTGTCCGATCTGCCTCCTGTGAGCCCTCCGACAGGTGACGGGGTTGGGTGGTTGGGTGGGCCGGGCATGTGGTTGGGTGGGTTGGTGGGTGGATGTGTGGGTTCCCGAAGAATAAGCGCAGGGGACGAGCTCAGTATATAGGGTGAGTACGTGGGTATATGGGATGGATGGTTGGTGAATTGGAGGGTGTATAGAGGAAAATAGGTCCATTAACCCCTTAACCGCGGGTGTCATTCCAGAATGACGGCGACAAAACTGGACCAAACCGCTGGTGGCATTCTGGAATGATCGTGAATATTTTGAACACCGCGCGTTTTCCCGGCGCGCAAATATTCTCACGCAAGAGTAGCTGTCGAGTTCTTTCACGCCAGCCATCCCACACCTCCCTCCTCCAACCCCGAGGGGACCCCCCCCACCCCTGCCCTGACCCGCGTCAGTCAGTATCTGTCCAGCTCTGTGCGTGATAATGGCGCTCCGTCCCGACTCATCGTCGCTCGCTTCCTCCTCTACAATGTTTAGTGCTAGTGTTCCCTCTACCTCTACACCGGTAAAGGAACTGCCGACAGCGAGGCAGAAGGGGTTGAGCACTCCTGAAATTAGAACTGAGCTGGACAAAACAGTAAGTACTACTCTTGATTGTGGCAGTGAAAGTGACACACTCACAGCAAGCAGTGATGATTTGGCAGTGATTGGTGGTGAACCATTTTCCATTGATAGTGACAGTGATGAAAGTGATCGTGTTGATTGCCCCCCCCCCCCCCCCACATAATCTGGGAAAGGAAAAGGCTCCTATGGGCAAATCTGGTATTGCACGTGGGAAGGGAGTGAAGCGCAGGCTCACGTCTCCCACACCAGGCCCTAGTACGCATTTCCCATCAATTTCCCGTTCCCCTAGCCCAATTGCCCTCACATCATCATCATCATCATCTGTCGTGCCCTCTCCTCAGTCTACATCATCTGAGGAGTACGAATTACCAAAGCCTGCAAAGCGAGGGAAGGCAGGCCGTGCAGGCCGTGAAGGCAGGGCCTAGGAACAAAGGGGATGCGTGGCAGTTGGAGGGCAAAGCTGGGCGATAAACGAGGCGATAAGCGAGGTGATAAGCGGGGTAGAAAGGGTCAAGTTTCACCACGCACCAGGTCAGAAACCCCCGCCTGCCCCCGCCTCAGTTCCCTCACCCGCGCCACCCCCACTCACCGCCCCCGCACTCACCCCCTCCCCGTTGCCTCCCTGCCTCACCCACCTCCCGCTTGCCTCCTGCCTCACCTCCTGCCTCACCCATTGCCTCTACATCAGCTCCTTCTCACGGGGAAACGAGTGAAATGCAACCTGCCCCTGCCACTGAACCACGCACAGGGCAAGTTGATGCATTTGTTTGGACTGACGGTGGAAATTTCCAGCCACACAATCCACCGTTTGATATGACAAATGCTGGAATACAGCCTGCCTTCCCATGCAACGCAGGTGATGAGTTTGTTGATTACTTCCTGGCCTTCCTTGATGATGAAATTGTGCAGCATGTCAGCGATGAGACCAATAGGTATGCAACTCAGTGTGCAGCACAAGGGCTGGGACCTATTGGCTCGCCAAAGCAAGTGTCGTGGTTGCCTGTCGGGATCAGAGAGCTGTATGTTTTTTGCACTCATGTTTTTGATGGCCCATATAAAGAGACATGAGTTGGAGGAGTACTGGCTCGTGGATGACATAACTACTATCCCCATATTCGGGAAGTATATGTCACGGGATCGGTTCCGACAGCTGCTTGGATACCTGCACTTCGCTGATAATGACAACCCGTCCCAAACTGACCCTTTGTGGAAAGTGAGGGATTTCCTCAACAAGATTAGGGATCGATTTATGCGATTTTTCAGGCCTATGCAGAAAGTCGTCATAGACGAGTCCCTGGTATTGTTCAGAGGACGTCTCAAATTCAGGCAGTACATCCCCAGCAAACGCCACCGCTTTGGGATAAAGTTCTTTGTGCTGTGTGACTGTGAGACGGGGTATATAATGGATTTTGTCATTTACTCGGCTAGCACAATGGATGTGAACAGGAAAGACCCCCTTGGCTTCTCTGGCTCCGTTGTAAAAGTGCTGATGGAGAGGTATTTTGGTGGTAATCATGTGCTGTACACAGACAATTATTACACAGCACCGAAACTCTCCAAATACCTTGCTGAACACGGCATTGGCACTGTTGGCACTGTACGGAGCTATAGGAAAGAGTGGCCTAGTTTCCCCGAAGCATCATCATCATCCAGGGAGATGTTCACCTGAAGAAGTCAGAAAAGCTTCTTGCGATCAGGTGGCATGACAAGAAGGTTGTCAATATGATCAGCACCATCCACAAGGAAATGAAGAGAACTGGGAAGGTCAGCTACAGGACGGGAGAGCCAATCATGAAGCCTGATGCCGTCATTGATTATAATGTAAATATGAGACTCGTTGATAAGTCTGATATGATGATTGGCGAAATAGACTGTCTCAGGAGAAACACCCGATGGTACAGGAAGGCTTGCCTGCACATGCTCGATATGTGCATGCTCAATGCCTTCATTCTTTACAAGACACAAGTCGGGGGCATAAGGCAACCATCACTGAGACAGTTTTCCAAGACTGTCGTTCAGCAGCTACTTGAACGATTTGGTCAGGTGACGGCATTGATCCCGAGGCGACACTCTGACACACAACCTGACCGTCTTGAGTGCCGCAATTACATGAGCCGGCACCAGCTTGTGAAATTGCCTCCTAAAGCAGGCGGCAGGTTGTCACAGGGCCGCTGCAGAGTATGTTCAACCACCACACGAAGGCCTACGACGAGAAAAATGAGCACACACCAGTGCCTTGAATGCCAAGTCGCTCTATGTGTAACTCCGTGCTTTGCCGAGTACCACTCTCTGAGTAAATACTGAAAGTGACAGTGATATATAGTGATGCGACAGTGACGTGCTTTGCCAATAATTGTATAATGGATAATGTAGTAATAAGGGATATTTTGCCTAGAAAATAAAGGAAATATTGGCCAGTATAATAAGTGATATTGTAATAAGAGAATCCTGCGGCACTTGTGGAATTCTGCGGCACTTATGTAACTCTGTGATGCGCCAGTGACGCAATATAGTAATAAGTGCATTGTAAATATAATGTACATTGCCCATATTATATGTAAAATAATATTAGAAGTTAGAAATAATGAAAAAGATCGCAGGAAACGTCAGTGAGCGGGTGCCGCCGCAGTGAAGTGAGCGCAGCCGCAGTGAAGAGCGGCGCAGCACAGGGAAGTGCCTTTACCTACCTCAGTGAACACAGAGTGGGTGTTTATCGTATGTACAGTGTTCATATATGTTTATATTACTATTATGAGAGAGTGGTTGGCATTTGGTACTGGTGTGTGGGGCGTAAAATAGTTATTTCACACCCCTCACTTCTAACGGCTCTCCCCGTCCTGTGAAAGTCAACGAAGTCATGAAACCTACATCAATGGAAAGCTGAAGGTTTGTACTTTCTAATGGTACCTTATTTTTTTCTCTAGCTTTATTCTGTGCAGAGTTATTAAGGTTTAAAGGTTTGTTTACATTTGGCTGAAACCCCCGCGGGAGAGGACAGTCAGACCAAAACAATACCCGCGGTTAAGGGGTTAAGAAATGTAGGGTCTATAGGATAACTGGGGCCTGGGTTAGAATAGGTCCATGTGGGAAAATACAGTAGGTCTATGAGGGATACGTCCTTTGGGGAAATGGGCCCGTGGAAGTACAGATCCAGTGGGTATTAAAGGTCCATGGAGGATATAGGTCCATGTGGGAAAATACGTAAATGTCCGGTTCTTGTCTCTCCATGAGGAAATAATAGGTCCATGTCGAAAATGGGTCCTTGGGGATAATCGGTCCTGGAGAGGAAATAGGTTCATGGGAACATAAATCATTCAAGGAAAAAATGGTTTATGGAGGTAAATCAGACTCATGGAGAAAAAATAAGTCCATGGAGGGAAAATAAGTCCGTGGAGGAAAAATAAGTTCATGGAGGAAAAATAATTCCATGGAGGATAAACTGGTCTATGGAGGAAAAACTAAGTCCATGGAGGAAAAACTAAGTCCATGGAGGAAAAACTAAGTCCATGGAGGAAACTCTAAGTCCATGGAGGAAAAACTAAGTCCATGGAGGAAAAACAGGTCCTCAGGGAAAGAACGGGTCCAAAAGGAAACAGCAGGTCCAGAGGGAAACAATAGGTCCACAGAGAAACAACAGATCCACAGGAAAACAACAGATCCACAGGAAAACAACAGATCCACAGGAAAACAACAGATCCACAGGAAAACAACAGATCCACAGGAAAACAACAGATCCACAGGAAAACAACAGATCCACAGGAAAACAACAGATCCACAGGAAAACAACAGATCCACAGGAAAACAACAGATCCACAGGAAAACAACAGATCCACAGGAAAACAACAGATCCACAGGAAAACAACAGATCCTCAGGAAAACAACAGATCCACAGGAAAACAACTGATCCACGGGAAAACAGCAGATCCATTGGGAAAAATAGGTCCAAGGGGAAACTGGGCCAAGGGGAAAAATAGGATCAAGGGGCATATAGGATCAACGGGGAAATAGTACATAAAGGAAAATTAGTACAAGGGGGAAAATAGATATCCTGAGGAAAATGAGTATGAAAATGACCAGTAGAAGGGGTTGCCTGAGATGGGCCAATACCCTCTATGAATCCACAGAATCTAATCTTGCACATTATTTTTCAGTGTTCTATTTTCCCTGCACCTTCTAGACTCCAGGAGTCTTTTAGAGTAGCGTCTGTTATGGCATGTCCTTCAACAGTCATATTTAATTATAAACTCGAACCCTCAACTGTAATAGCTTCTGTTATATCCCACAGCAGGGGAATTTACCTGTAAACACTTTTACTAAGAGAGGTCTCTCCTAAACTGAATATAAATCGTCTGTGGGTATTGTAGCGATACCCTGATTCGGTAACATTTTCACTGATGGAATTTATCTCTTAAGACGAATATAATTGCCTGAGGAAAACAATTCTTAACCACTAACACACGCAAGCGCGCGCACGCACGCACACGAGCACACACACACACACACACACACACACACACACACACACACACACACACACACACACACACACACACACACACACACACACACACACATTGTCAACTGAGTGCAATCAAGAGCAGACGCGGAGATGAATAATGACAAGGACGACCATTAAGTAGGAGTATGTAGGTGACCCTGCTTAATTAACTACAATGACGAGCTGGATGTAGAGTTGGAACTATAAAGTGCTTGGGTACCCCTGGAAGATATTAAGGGACATGAGCAGAGAATTAAAGGTAGGTTAAAAGAATAAAGAGCGGTATCATTTCTATCCCTACGAGATACTTCCTAAGGCAGACTGGGATTTAACACTAGTCAGTTAGTCACTGACTCGAAAAATTTGTGTCGGACTATTAAAATTTTGGAGTTACTAATCTGGATGGATTAGTAAAAAGGTTTTGACAAACTTGTCTGGGTTTTTCTGGCTGGCATTTGTGTATTCTAGAATGTTCCAGAAGGCGTATGTCTGTTTTGATATACATTTTTCCAGAAAAATCTGGATGCCCTGGAATATTCTGGAACATACCTGTTTTGATGTATATCTTTCCAAAATTTTAAATGTCCTGGAACATTCTGGATGCATGATTGCAAACTTCCCAGAATAATTCTTTTCCAGAATATTCCAATGCTGGGTATAAATATCAGGCTGCAAAGACCAGCTTCACCAGTTGTTTGGGACAGTTCATGGAATACATATTTTGAAATAAGGATTACACATTCAACCTATGGGTTATTGCAAGGATTGCTTCAACAAGTGAAGATTGCTCAGAATACTGTGGACATACTGCCCAGGGATTGTGACACCTGGATTACTCCAGCCAGGAAGGATTACTGAGGACACAGCTGATGCTACAGGCATACTGCTTGTGAACTTTCACTGTTGTGAACTACTACACTGGGATTAGTGGCTTCAGTATGTGGGGATACATGAAAGGTGTATCACAACCACAACCAAAAAGGAAACAAGCCTCTGAGGATGCAAGAGCCAAAGATCAGGAGTATGAAGAGAAGAAAAGAAAAAGACAGTTCAAAGAAGAATGGTAAAGGATCACCCCTAGCTCAAACTGCATCAAGATGAAAACGGAGAGGAAAAGATGGACTGAAATATGTACATGAAGGCTGGATCCAAAAGTAACAGAAATGCTTTTGTCCAAGTATGTTCAAACTGTCGACTGGAGACCATCAAGTACCATGCATCCAGCAACCAACACTAGTATGTAGCCAACAAATTTGGACATGAAAGCAACCCTACAGATGTACCGGCATACACTTAGCCAAACTGAGCTTGAACAAGGCAGCATACATCAAATTTGCAATCCTCTTTGCGACAACCCAGGGAATTAACATTCCAAGACGACCAGCACATGACTATGTCTCGATAAATGAACTTGATGAAGCAAAAGGACTGGACCTTGGAAAAAGGTACACCACAAACAGGCACAAACATCATGAGTTCAGCTCAGATATTGCTATGTTCAGCGAAGTGAGATTTGCAATAAATTAACAAAGTGCAACTTTGTGTCAGTCATAGATGATGGAAGTGTTGACAGTTCAACTGTGGACAGTAAGCTGGTGTACAGTCATAAGAAAAACTATCATTACCCCCAAGATGTTCGATGCGAACGTTAGCTGGACTATGTGGGCGGGTCCTTGCTGTTCTCCCCTCCCCAATCTAGTGTTGCCATATCACAATCCCATTACAAGAGTTGGAATAATGAGCAAGAATGAGCCATATGGCGGGGAAATATATATGACGTGTTTGCGTTATCCTGAGCGTCCCGCCGAGGATTAATAATGAAGTTTGGCACGTTTATCATTTTCCTACTATTCAACACTTCTAATACTCTATAGCACTAGCAGTGTGTGTGTGTGTGTGTGTGTGTGTGTGTGTGTGTGTGTGTGTGTGTGTGTGTGTGTGTGTGTGTGTGTGTGTGTGTGTGTTTGTTTTGGGCAGCCGAAACTACACATTCAAATCACACCAAAATTAGTACAAAAATCGCAAAAAAATTCGCTGATGTGAAAAAACTTGGTTCCATCACGATTGAAAAACTTACTATATTTAATGAGCGATCACATTTTGACCAAAAAACGCCTCTCCCGGCGCCTGACATAGGATTTCCATAGAATTTATAGCTCACTGCTATATCTAAAATATATTATAGCAGCGTGAGAGCCCTCCACAGGAGCAAGTGCGAGAAGCCTGAAGGGCCCACAAGCACTTGTATTATCTATAGAACACAACAAATAAATTATTTTGCAGGGTATTAAATCTATAGGCATCGACTGTTTTCTATGATACTCTAGCAGGGGTACACGAGTTCATATTTTTTTTTTTTATGCAAGGAAGAAGGAACCAAAGGCCATGAGCCCGCAGTAACAGTTCCCTCCAAGAGAAAAACAAAATACAATATAGACGGGTGGTTAAATGCTTCAGACGTCTAGAGGCTGTTTTGGAAGCAGGGGTTGGGTATACAAAATATGAAAGCAATGAGACTGAACATGTATTATTATTTTCCTTATACTCAACACTTATTATTTGTAGAGAGCAATACATATTATTACGCTGAAATTTACTAACTTCGCTTGTATCGGCTGAAGTACTATCATACGTCTGGCATGGGTGCACATACTTATTGCCCGTCTGCATGTGTGTTCCCGACTTTACACCATTCTGTTGTATTTTTATTTAACGAATTCGGTGCCGGATAATAAAACGTATTGTCTCTATGCAGAGAGGCCAAACGATCTAATTAGCTTTTATTACCTCTAGCACCATTTCTAATATCTGTGTCTCACATAACCGACATTGACGGGTTTGCGGTACAAACTTTCCTGTCCCGTCATTCCACAGCACTTTGACGCTATGTCATAATGCCTAGCTCTGAAGGCTAACAATAGTTTTTATGACTGTGCATACAAGTATATCTGGAAGGGAAAACTGCAGCAAACTTCACCTACTGCTGTCAGGTACAGCATGAAATTTCAACAGCAACTGTGCAGACAATTCAAAAGGCCATTGCCTTTTGAATTGTGTGTGTGTGTGTGTGTGTGTGTGTGTGTGTGTGTGTGTGTGTGTGTGTGTGTGTGTGTGTTGTTTAAGAAGGATTCTCTCTGGTACGCGTCGTCCTTACTGTAATCCTCTCACATCCTCCTCCGTGTCCGCCTTATCCTCCCCAGAGCTCCTGTCTCTCTCGCAACACCATCTCACAAATCCCAGCTGTTTGCTGCTTCTAAAACCTGCCTCTTAACGCTAAAAACTCATTCTTTTATACTCATAGCACCCACGCTTCTTTACTGAAAACATGCCTTTGCTACATCTTTCTCAGCACCACCACAATATCTTCTCTGTCCTCACAAATCAAGCTGTCAACTTGCCTCTAACACTCTACTCATAAAACGCGCTTCTGTATTCATAAAACTCACTCTTCTGTTATATTAATTCTCTTCTGTAATAATAAAATTCACTCTCCTAAAGCCCACAGTTTCTTGCACATAAAACCCAGATTTCGTACTCACAAAATTCCTTCTTCTGTATTCGTAAAACCCACAATTCCCTACCGATAGAACTCACTCCATTGTACTCATGAAGACCACATGTCCATACTCATAAAACGAACTTTTGGAGACTCGTAAAAGCCACTTCCGTACTTGAAAAATCTCACGTCTGCACTCATAAATTTCATGTTTCAGTATGTTCAGATAAAAAAAGCATCCATTAATTCTAAGAACTTGGTATTCAAAACATGATTCTTTGTACTCAGAAAGCCATTTTTTTTTTTTCGTTCATTAGCTTAATAATATAAACTTAATCTCTGTTCCCACAAAATCCACTCATTTATTTAAAAAAAAAAAGTTCCATGGCAGAAATAATCTCCTTGACGCACAACTTGTTTCTCAAAAAAGTCACTGTTAACTTCTAGGATCAAGCAACGTTGTTTTATTCTTGCTGCCTGCAGATTTTATTCCACATAGGAAAGGTCTTCCTGTTAGAGAGACAGTTAACCCGCCCCGTCCCGTCGACGTATGGGTACGTTGCAACGATTTGCATTTGCCAGTCCCGGCGACGTACCAGTACGTCGTGCAATTGCAAGGTCCCTAATTTGCACAATTTTCAATTTTCGCGCGTGATTTTTCGTATGTATACACGGGACACCTTCCTCTATTCCTCTACAAGATGCCAAGCAGGGACAATGCCTTACACCGCATAACCTCCCCCCTCCCCCCCTCACGCCATTGTCTTGGCAAAGGACCTGTTACCAGCGACCTGGCTAGTAAAGATATTCAGGGCCAGAGTGATTCCCCAATCGATGACAATGTGGAGGACAATGTTTACATAGCATTAGAAGAAGAAACAGCCAGAAATAATGATCAGGTAATGTGGCAAAAAAAGGTCAGGTATGGTGATTAGTTAGTGAGTGAAACAATGCTTATAATGCCTTTATTACTGCTTGAAAACCAATATACTCTCATACTACATATACATTCGTACCAAGTAAATAAATAAATACCGTTTATGAGTGGATAAAATAGTTACCCTCCCATAGAACTCGTTTTCTTTGGTGCCAGAATGTTAGAAAACCCAGTCAGGTAAGGAGGAACTCCTACCTGGATTGGGTATTTTAAACCTCAGGAGAGCGATTTCTCTATGAATTTTCGTTGTTTCTCACCAAAAGCGAAGGTTTTAGTCAAAATTTTTTTTTTTCGAAAATACCTCCGGACTGGGGGATGTCAGAGGTGTGGAAAACCTCGGGACGTGACGGGTTAAGAACGTAGCTACCTCTTGAATATAAGCGTCCCAAACTAACAAGAATGCAAAGAAAATGACATCATCTTAGTGAAAGATATAAATAATCATCAGAGTCTGTACTGAGCTTTCATTGTTCTCTATCATGGTCTCTTAACCATTCATTTCAGCAACGATCCATTATTCTTACTATCATTGTCCGCTATCATGTTCTCTTAATCATTCATTTCAGCGACGATCCATTATTCTTATCATTGTCCGCTATCACGTTCTCTTAATCATTCATTTCAGCGACGATCCATTATTTTTACTACCGGCGGACGACTTTATTCATCGCATGAGTCATCCTCTTCAGCTGCCACCCTATTGTGTACTGTCAGCGATTCTCCTCTACTCACATCATCTGTTCTCACACCATCATCATCTGCCCTTGCACCATGATCTGTTAACTCATCATGATCACTTATTCTAACAGCATTATTTTCTATTTTCGCACCATAAGCACTGTTTCACACAGCATCATCTATTCTTACACCATCATCATGTGTTTTCACTCCATAATCACCTGTTCTCACACAACTATCATCTCTTCCTCCATAATATATACTACCTTCAACGCCATCTATTCCCACACTGTAATCGCGTTGTCTTGCAAAATATTCTTCTATACTCGTACCATAATCACGTATTTTCACAGCATCATGTCATCATTATCTGTTCTCACACCATAACCTCCATTTCGCACGGCATCATCTGTTCTAACAACCATTACCACCTGTTCTCACAGCACCATCATCTCTTGTTACACCATAAGCACGCATTACTATATCATCGTCTTTTATAACCCTATCATCGTTTACAGCATTATCAGCACCATTTTCTCACCATGATTATATACTGTCAAACAATTATCTTTTCTAAATGCATCAAATCTACTCTCACTGCATCATAATAAATACTCAGAGTATTATTTTCTCTTTGTTGATCAAACCTGCACTCTGTATCCAACCATCGTGCTTCTCCAGATTGGCGTATCTGTATCTACCAATTCTGCTCTTATATTTACCAAACCTGCTTTGATATCCGCCAAATCTGCTTACCCGGTATGTATTTACCAGACCTGCTTTGATATCCACCAATCCTGCTTTTGTA
>NC_136991.1:32616686-32626686 GCF_032717465.1 Coenobita brevimanus | reverse complement strand
TGTGTGTGTGTGTGTGTGTGTGTGTGTGCGTGTGTACGTGTGTGTGTGTGTGTGTGTGTGTGTGTGTGTGTGTGTGTGTGTGTGTGTGTGTGTGTGTGTGTGTGTGTGTGTGTGTGTGTGTGTCCCTGTTCACAGTAAGTGTTGCTAGTGCCCCTTCATTATCAGGCTTATCAACACCCTTGGACCATGTTGTCACTGGTACCAGCAGTGCCGCACCGTTCCAGTGTCGGCATGACAGATCGTATAAAGGAACAAGAAAATGCAGAACATGACCCAGTTTACCCTCCAGTAGGAGATTAACGACAGATTACTTTTTCTGAACACATTTTCAATCAAGTGAAGGTAACGTGTTACAGATTTATGTATTTTGAGAACATACCAACAGTAATGGGTTTGTATGCTTTTATTCTAACACGGTCAAAAGAACCAAACAGGGAATCCTTGCTGGCTTTCACAGTTGGACTCTGAGAATATGTTCAAAATATTTGCAGGACGAATTCAACTACAGTAGGTTCCCACAGTGTGCGTGATCACTGCGCGATTCGCATTGTGCGCGAGTGACCAAAAATCATAACCAAAAATCCTTGAATGCGCGAGTTTACTGCACAGAACGCGAGGCAGAGGCAAGGAGTGGCTCAAAAATGCCATTTTCTATTAGTGCGCAACCACCCCTCACACAGCGCGTCACATGTCGTCTGCTTCTGTTTCTGTTGAGGATGAAGAGGATGCGATGTCAGAAGTGTCAGCATTAGACTTTGAAGGGTTTATGGCCGAAGTGAGTGACTTTGATGCTCCTGGGGAAGGTGCTCAAGAGGAGTCTGTGGAGGGAAGTGTTGGTGCGGTGGGGAGTGCGGCACTGTAAGTGTTGCCGCACCTCGGAACCCCTATTATTTAAGGTCATCAGGCCTGTTGTCTACTGTTGTTAAGGTGACTACCCATATTTTTGTTATTGTAGCTATAGCTTTAGCACAATGTCTGAAAAATATGACCTTTATTATGTCTCTAAGGGCCAAAAAATGTCCAGGTATGAGGGCGTACCGCCCATATGTAATTATTCCCATAAGATTGTATTCCAAGTACGCGAATTCCCAGTGCGCGAGGTCGTGGATCGCCCAATCTCTCGCACACTGTGCGAGCCTACTGTATTTTAGTAATTTCACAGACTTTAAATACCTTCCGTACTTTTCCCAAATCATGTGTAGCTGATAATATCTCTACTTATGTGACGACTGGCAGGGATTGACGTGATGGCTTGACTATAAGTGATATGGTAAGGAAAGTAAAAAAACAGAAAAAAAAAGAACTTCAAATGACGAAGATGTCTAACTACTTCCATACCTGAATTGTGATGAGGTTTATTGTGGTAAGATACTAGGAGAGATGGAGAAGAGAATCAAGGAAAATAAGTATGGTATGAAAACCTTAATGACCTTGGTAAAATCCGGATTAGGCACATGTCACGGAATGGAGTGGAGTGATGCGAAGGTCTCGTGGCATGTAAAGGATACTGTTAAGCGAAGATGTCATGAATCAGCTCACATTCCATATCTGCTTTTAATTACATGAATAAAAATAAGAGATTCTTTATTGTAGCTGAACCTTTATAATACATACTGTACTGACTACCGGGAAGTCGGGCTGATTTCTTAGGTTGTCATTTCTTATATATGTTTGTCACCTCATTAAAGGCCAGTTTAAGGCGCTGACTTTATCTTGTGTGACTGTTCATGAAAAAGTCACCTTTAACGAAAAAAGTAAATAAACTGGGCCCGTGTTCCGCACATGGTGTTTATACAGACCCGCACCCTTCAGCTTTTACATGCCTTCATATACCTAATTTTCTGTCTTTACGTCTGCTTTCCCCCACAGTTACTCGCACCACCCGTCACTCACTTCCTCTTAGCCTCCTTTCTCTCTCTCTCTCTCTCTCTCTCTCTCACACACACACACACACACACACACACACACACACACACACACACACACACACACACACACACACACACACACACACACACACACACACACACACACACACACACACACACACACACACACACACACACACACACACACACACACACACACACACACACACACACACACACACACACACACACACACACACACACACACACACACACACACACACACACACACACACACACACACACACACACACACACACACACACACACACACACACACACACACACACACACACACACACACACACACACACACACACACACACACACACACACACACACACACACACACACACACACACACACACACACACACACACACACACACACACACACACACACACACACACACACACACACACACACACACACACACACACACACACACACACACACACACACACACACACACACACACACACACACACACACACACACACACACACACACTTTTCCTTGTCCCCTCCTCCCCTCTTCCATCTCTCTTACACTGTCAATCTTTCTCTCCCGTTCCACCCACACTGTCTGTGTCCACAGTAACTACGGCTAATACCCCGGCTAATACCCAGCCATTACCATTCAGGCACAGACTTAGGGGAGGCAAGGGAGTCGTACACCCTCCCTGTTTTCGGTAGATCAGTGATTATTTAAAATAAAAGAGCAATGTTATTTACCAACATATATGCAGTGAATATCGTATTGCACTAGTACTTGCTTGTATTATTGTCTCCATTGAATAAAACCAGCAAAATAAATGATTTTTTTTTTATTCCTTATGTGCATTAAGGAGTAACTGTGCCAGGAATCATTCTTCTCTTTTTCAAGAAGCTGGAACCGGTCCTGCCATGCTTATAACACAAAAGCACCACAACGTTGCCAACATCAGCAATACATTTTATGAACCATATTCGACACTCTCCCTTTCTTAATTAATACTGTTTCTTTATCTCACTGTGTCTCTAAATTCTCTCTCATACATATATACTCACATTTTTCAAATTCATTTATATTCCCTTTATATCCCTCAAGTGCAAAATGCTTTCACTTTTCTACGTTCTGTCACCCCCCCCCCCACACACACACAAATACATAGACACACACAGACAGAAAGACTCTCTCTCTCTCTCTCTCTCTCTCTCTCTCATACACTGATGTCTTGTAGTGGTGGGGTCGGTAACAGCATTCAGAATCACGCGTTTTTACCTAATAATACTTCTACCACCAAAAACAGTTTCATCTGTGAACGGCTTCGTAGTGAAAGTAGTCATGGTCTTCATTATTCTGCTTTACCTCCAAATAACCACCACTCACTTTCAAAGAATGATTATCCTAGGTAATCTTCATAATTATTTTTCTTTTTCACTCTCTGTGCTCCTAATGATGTGCAATACTCAGACTGGAATTTAAAAATCAGTGTCAACTAGTCCAACCGGACTAGTAACCCCCCAGATTAAATAGTCCAGGCTAAATTTTACTAGTCCAACTATTTTTAGCAATTAGTTCAGGCTAAGTTTTATTAGTCCAGCCAATTTTAGTAATGTTAGTGGTAGGTGGGGGCACTCACCATCCACTCACTCGATGTAGTGCTGCTGTCGGGTGTCTGCCCTTTCTTCTCCTCCATCCTTCTTTCCTTCCATCCTCTTCTGTCTTTCTTTCCTTCATTCCTTCCTCTTCCTTCTGCCTGTGGGTGACTCTACACTGAGTGACAATCCAAATGGTTTTCTGTACATCAGGAAACCATTTACTACCCTGGGTGGTTATCATATAATCAAATTTGGAGCCTGGTGGTGTAGTGGGTAATTACGGCGCTCCAGTCGGATTTAGCCGGTGAAGGTTTATATCCAAGGGGTGTTTCCTTATGCAAGAAAGAAGGAACCAAAGGCCACGAGCCCGCAAACCGTTCCTTACAAGAAAAAACAAAAACTATACAAAAGAGAACCAAATTCAAGATCCGTTCATTTCGAGATGCCTGGATACAATGCGTTTGAAAGACTAGAGATCATAGGAAGTAGGAAATACAGACAGAGGGAGACAGTTCCGGAGTTGACCTGTTGCAAAAATGAAAGATTGGGAGTAACGGTTAACTCTTGCATCATAGAGCTGGACAGAAAAGGGATGAGAGTTTATTGCTAGACGGGTGCTACACATCCGTCGTAGAGGTGGAGGGATGCAAGCAGACAGTTCACAGGAGCAGTGACCATTGAAGTAGCTATAGGAAAAAAATAAATATGCAACAGTGCGACGAAGAGACAGAGGTTGAAGGGAGTTAGTAAGAGGAGGAAAGTTGATGAAACGAAAAGCCTTTGACTCCACCCTGTTGAGAAGAGCTGTATGTGGGGAGCCTCCCCATACATGAGAGTTGTATTCTAAACAGGGGCGAATAAAGTTCGGGTATAAAGCCAACAACTGTGCATGGGTAAAGAAGGTTCGGAGTCGGCTTGCACACCCAATCTCTTGGAAGCAGATTTTACAAGAGATGCAATATGATTTTTCCAAGATAAGTCCCGAATGAATGAAACCCCAAGCATGTTCAAGGATGATGCAGGATTGAGCTGGATATTATTAAACCTTAGTAGGTACTCCTGTGGAAGATTGTGTCGGGTTGATAGGTGTAAAAAGTAGTTTTTGATGCATTAAAAACAACAAGATTACTTTTACCCCAGTCAGAGATACGAGCTAAAATAGGCTACACGAGGGCGAAAATCTCCTCCAAATTAAAGTGGACGAATATAATATAAATATATCAGGGTAGGAGATGGCAGTCAAAAGGCTACACAAGAAATATGACTAACGACCAGGAAAGAACGATAAGATGTGAGAACCTATGTGATTTTGTCCTCCATCAGTGGCTAACGTCCACTTGTTTTTAATTCTATAACACCACACGATTTACTCACCATAGGGCAGGGCACCCTCAACTGTTCCAAAGGTTGTCTTTTTCACTCAGGTGCCGTGTTTTGCTGATTAATTCTTGCTACCCCCAAGCAACCTCATTCAACTAAATGAAAAGAATAAGTGAAGAGGTAAATGACTGCTACATCTAATCTCTCTTCGAAAAACCTCTACAGATTTGAATAAAATTTGTTGGAAGAACGGAAAAAGAAACTGAAAAATGCGTCACCGTATTCAAGGTTACACAATCATTTTTTTACTTTACTCCTTTCACATTTCTCTGTAAATCATTCGTTATTTCATTTCCAGTCACTTTCAGGCAACTACAACAATGTGAATGCCGAAAAGGAAATAACAGAAAATCCGCATGACTTTATATGGGAGGTGAAAATAAAGAGTGGGAAAGAAAATATGGAGAGTAAAGAGCAAAGGCTATGAATGGAAAGAGGAAGAATTAAGGAGAAAAAGAAAGTCCGAAAAAAGAGCAAGAGAAAGAACACAAGACGAAAGACGCAAAATAAATGAAGACGTATAATACACCCCGTCCCTGGAAAAGAAAAAATGGAAAATGAAAAGCTCAAGAAACAATTGAGAGCGACGAGAAAACGAGCAAGTGGATGAAAACAGGGAGGAACCGAGAAAATGTTACAAAAAGGGAATGTAGACAGTGGAGAAAACAGAAGTGCGAATTAGCCTAAATGTGGAGGGAGAATACAAAATCTGAATACAGTAAATTATGGGAAAAAAATTCTATGCAGAATAATAATAAACGGTTGAAGACAGAAACGGAATATATTAAGAAAAAACATATTCATCCATCCATGTATCCATTCGGTACCGTACATCATGTAATCCCTTTAAGATCCATCAGGAGCGTAAGAGACCGGTGAACGGCTAGTCTGGCGTGCATTTAGACATTAAAGGTTGGGGTGACAAGATTCACTCATCCCTGTTTGACATTATCTGAACAATTAACTCCAACCAACCGTCGGATACACTGTAAACCCTTACATAATTCAGTCCGTTTGTAGTATCTTAACCCAGTAAAGTAGCAGGCGTCATGTGGTTAAACTTTCACTACCCAGCGAAGTAAATGGTTTCTGGATTACAGGAACCCATATCGCTTCTCACTCATTGTACAGTGGAACATTGTAAAAGGCAGCACTATATCAGGAGTGTGAATTCTGGGCGCCTCCACCTCTTATACATAATAGAAAAAAATTACGACTAAGACGACACAGTACATGGAGAAATATTAGCAGATGGAGGGAAAAATGTTAGGAGGAAAAATAGCAGTCACCATCATCGTCACCATCATCATCACCACCACCACCACCACCACCACCACCCCGACCTATCTTACCAACTAAGGATGAAGTGAAATAGGATCCCGAGAACGTACTACTGTAATGTTTAAATAAATGTTAAAGAGAATGAAAATACTTGAGAAAAAATGTAAAATGAAGTGAATATAAATTCGAGTGAGGAAATATTCTATTATTCTCAAGTACTAAAATGAGGATGAAATACGCTTAACAGAATGGCAATGCCATTTGAGAGGGATAATGTTATAAGGAAAATGTTAAAGAACAGACCACTAATATGCAGGAAATATTCTAAATTCATACGAGGAAGTATGCCAGAAAGATAATATTGAAACTGAAACGAAGAAAGCGATGCAACGAAAAGGAAAATGAGAAATAACTGATACTTTGAGTGAGAAAATGAACAATACTTAATAAAAAAAAAATGTTAACAGGAAAAAAAAAATAGCCATCTCATTGTTGGGATAAGTATCTAATCATAGCTAACGCCAGACGATTTTGTTCAGTTGACAGTCACTCCCGAGTATTAGCACTATCCGACTCCAGTGACTCACTCTTAGCTGAACAAAATCGCCAAGCATTAGTTGTACTGGAACAGCTAAAAGAGTCACGTCAGTAGTACCATTTGTAACACACTCAGTCTCCTAATATTCACTCTGTTATTATAAATCGTCTGGCGATAGATCAAAGTACAATTTGACCCTGCCATGAGAGTTAACACCGTTATCAAAAGCCCTCTCATATTATGAGTAACTCTAATTCTCTACTCCAGTTAACGCCAGACGATTTTATTTAGCTTAGAGTCACAGCATAAAAGTGTCAAGGAGAAATGCACAGAGAAAGCAAAATGCTATACAAAGACAATATACACATGAATTATGCAAAATGCGGAGAAAAATACTGAAAGTACGTAGCGAAACATTTTTAAAAAGTAAAATCGAAAAGAAAGTAATTGTGCAAAAGAAATGGAAAGTAGAAAGGTAAATGGAAAGAAAGTTGCTCGTTACGCAGAGGTTTAAGTGTGACAGCTGCGAGAGGCTTACATGAAGGAGTTTTAGTGCCTGCTCTAAGATACAAGTGTTGGACTATGATGTGGCATGTAAATGAAAAAGGACAAGCAGTGCAGATGGGACTGTTGAGGAAAGTGTGTAGAGTGCACAGCGCAGATAGGACAAGATGTAATGTGGTTTGTGAAATATGCGGAGTAAGAAGTGTGTGGACACCAAAGCTGATGAGTGTGTGCTTAGACGGTATGGGTATGTGGAGAGAATGGGTGCGAATACAATAGTGATAAGGGTACATCTGAGCGAATTCGAAGGTGGGAGGAGGCGTGGTAGGTCTATAAGAATGGTTAGACATGGTAAATGAGAGTGTAAGAAGAGGGGTATAGAAGTTAACGAGGCTAGGGAACTGGCAAGCGATCGAACTGGCTAGGTGAGTTTTTTTGCGGAGGGGTGTATGACCAGGGTTTGGCAGCCATTTTTTACTTTACAGTCATCAGACAGACTGTCAGATTGGTAAGTATGAAGGTAAGTGTGGAATGTTTTTTGGCGTATCAGGTGGAGCCAGGATTCTGGAGGCTTCAGTAGTGAATGAATGAAAGTATGACTCATTCAACTGGGCAAATTTTGGTTATTTCATTCTCAGTTTTTTTTTATTTTTTTTTGTCTGACTCTCTGGACTCTACCTAACCCAAACTTGGGTGGGAAAAGATCTGGATGATGATGATGATGATGATGATGATGATGATGGGTAAAGAGGTCTGGATGATGATGATGATGATGATGATGATGATGGGTAAAGAGGTCTGGATGATGATGATGATGATGATGATGATGATGAATGATGATGATGATGATGAATGATGATGATGATGATGATGATGGGAAAAGAGGTCTGGATGATGATGATGATGATGATGATGATGGGAAAAGCGGTCTGGATGATGATGATGATGGGAAAAGCGGTCTGGATGATGATGATGATGGGAAAAGCGGTCTGGATGATGATGATGATGGGAAAAGCGGTCTGGATGATGATGATGATGATGATGATGGGAAAAGAGGTCTGGATGATGATGATGATGATGATGATGATGATGATGATGGGAAAAGAGGTCTGGATGATGATGATGATGATGATGATGATGATGATGATGATGATGATGGGAAAAGAGGTCTGGATGATGATGATGATGATGATGGGAAAAGAGGTCTGGATGATGATGATGATGATGATGATGGGAAAAGAGGTCTGGATGATGATGATGATGATGATGGGAAAATAGGTCTGGATGATGATGATGATGATGATGGGAAAAGAGGTCTGGATGATGATGATGATGATGGGAAAAGAGGTCTGGGTGATGATGATGATGATGATGATGGGAAAAGAGGTCTGGATGATGATGATGATGATGATGATGATGATGATGATGATGATGATGATGATGATGATGATGATGATGATGATGATGATGATGATGATGATTGATGATGATGATGATTGATGATGATGATGATGATGATGATGATGAATGATGATGATGATGATTGATGATGATGATGATGATGATGATGATGATGATGATGATGATGATGATGATGATGATGGGAAAAGAGGTCTGGATGATGATGATGATGATGATGAATCATGATTGATGATGATGGGAAAAGAGGTCTCAATGACGATGATGATGATGAAAATAGGGGGACATACTAGTTGGAAGTAGGAAATACACTACTGAAAGTCTCTCTCTCTCTCTCTCTCTCTCTCTCATACACACACACATAATTATATTTATCTATCCATCGCCAGACGCCTCAATCCCGTAAGGGGTGGCCAAAACAAATCGCCTCCATGTCGCCCTGTTCTACGCCAATTCACTTCCCTTCCCCCAGCTCACACGTCCCCCTCTCTCATATATCACTCCACATCCCTCCATCTCATCCTCGTCCTCCACCTCCCTGTACCCCCTCCACCTCACTCACATACACTCTTCTCGTTAGTGTCTCGCTCTCCATCCTCTCCACATGGCCAAACCACCTCAGTGTATTTCTCCTTGCAATTTCTATCACATCCATATCCACACCACAACCCTCCTTCATTTCCTCATTTGTCACTCTGTCTCTCAATGAATCCACATGATCCTCTCAAAGAACACATCTCCACTGCTCTCACTCTTACTTCTGTCCTTCCAACAAGGTCCAAGCTTCACTTCCATACGTTAGAGTTGGTATCACAGTACTATCATAAAGCGACTTTTTTTTTTACTTCTATGCTCACTTCCCTGTTTCTTATCAATGCTTTCAAAGAACCAGCAACCTTCCTCGTTTGTCAGACTGTCTCATAATGTAACTCCACCTGCTCCTCTCAAGTAACACATCTACACTGCTCTCACTCTTGATTTGTGTCCTTAAAACATGGTCCAAGCTTTACTTCCATACCCTAGAGTTGGTATTACAATACTGTCATGCAGCGACTTTCTTTTTTTTTCTTCCATACTCACTACCCTATTACTTATCACTGCTTTCAAAGAACCAGCAAATTTTCTTCCTTGTTGTGCCCTTTCAAGCATTTCAAACACCATACTTCCATCATTACTCATCACACTACCCAAGCACTTAAATGCACTCACATTTTCCATTTCCTTATCGTCCAGTCTCACAGTACAATCAGCGACTTCACTTCTCTGGAAGACCATAACTTTACTCTTCCCTACATTCATCTTCATATTCCGTTTCTTACACGCCCACCCAAACTCATTCACCAAGACTTGTAGTTCCCCCTCATCTT
>NC_136991.1:32569186-32609186 GCF_032717465.1 Coenobita brevimanus | reverse complement strand
AGGACCACAGTCAAACGCGCCTGAGGAACAGAGTGTCACTGTTGAGGGTAGAGGTGATGATGTCAGTGTGGAGTCTGACATTCCTCCCCCTGTCGAGTGTACTAGAGGTGACGCTGAGATTGATCGCCCTTCGCAATCCAGTGTCCCGACCAGTCCCTTATCTCAGTCCTCAGTAGAGCTGGCGGGTGTTGGGTCAGCAGAATTGAGGGTGAAGCAACAGGAGGATGTAACATTAAAGCCCTTGTTTGCTCGAGTAGGGGAAGAAAGAAGTATGGAGTGTGGTAAGGAGGAGTTCCTGATTAAAGACAATGTTTTACATCGCCGATGGACGCCCACTGGCGCCACGGTGGATGGAGGGAGTGGGTGAGTTAGTGCAGGTGGTGGTGCCTGTGCAGTATAGGGTGCCGTTAATACAGTTAGCACATGAGGGACCTTTAGCAGGTCACTTGGGAAACAGAAAAACAGTGCAGCGCTTAAGATATAATTTTTGGTGGCCAAGTATGCCGGGACAAGTTGCTGCGTACATCAAGAGCTGTCACACGTGTCAGATAGTGGGCAAGCCTAATCAAGTTCTTCCTGTGGCCCCTTTGACTCCCATTCCTGCAGTTGAACCTCCGTTTACCCGGGTAATCATTGATATCGTGGGCCCTTTACCTCCTACTTCTGCTGGAAACAAGTATTTGTTAACCATAATGGATGTTACAACGCGATACCCAGAGGCTATACCAATCAGAAGCATGCAGGCGAAGTCAGTAGTCAAGCAACTTATCCTGTTCTTTACTCATTTTGGCCTGCCCAAGGAGTTGCAGTCAGACCGTGGAGTGAATTTTACATCTAATTTGTTTAAGCAGACAATGACAGAGTTGGGCATCAAACACATTTTGTCCAGTGCCTACCATCTGCAGTCACAAGGTGCCCTGGAGAGGCATCATCAGACCTTAAAGACCATGCTGCGCACCTTCTGCTATGATGAGTGGAAAGGATTGGGACCTAAGCGGTACCCTTTGTTATGTTTGCAGTGAGAGAGGTACCAACTGAGTCGTTAGGGTTTTCACCCAATGAGTTAGTGTTTGGGCACAGAGTTCGTGGTCCCTTGGATGTGGTGCGAGAGGCCTGGAGTAACAACAAATCTGGCAACCAGGAATCCATGCTTGACTATGTCTGCCGCACTCGGGAGAGACTGCATTGCGCTTTAGAAGCTTGCCCGTGACCATCTAATCGGGGCTCAAGCGAAAATGAAGGCTCATTATGATAAGAAAGGTCAGAAGTCGTGAGTTTAAGCAAGGAGATGAAGTTTTGGCACTGCTGCCCATGCAAGGAAAACCTCTGGCAGCTAGATTCAGTGGTCCTTATATTGTGAAGAAGAAAGTTGGGGAACTTGACTATCTAATTGTTACCCCAGACAGGCGGAAGAGTACTCAGTTGTGCCACATTAATATGTTGAAGCCATACTACCGCCCAGTTGATTCTCATTGTGGGATGACTGCTGATGTCTCTCACCTGGGATGTGAAGGACGGGGAAAGGAGGACGTGGCATCAAAGGAACGTGCTGTGGAGGGAGCTGTTGGTGCCGATGATGTGAGTAGTGGACCAGGGTTACAGCCACAGTCCCTGGAAGGTGACTTTGGAGCGGACGTCGAGGGAACCAGGGATAAGAGTGCTCCTGTAGTTTTGATGATTGGTAGTGAGTTGGAGGAGCAGGAGGAAGTGCTTAGTCGTGGTGAGATGTTACCAGCTGACCTATGGGAGGGCAATGGTTATGCAGCTCTGGTGGAGAAATTGTGACACCTTGATCCAGTAAAGCGAGAAGAGCTGTGCAACAGATTATGGAAACATCCGAAAGTTTTTGGAGATTCACCGGGATTGACAACTTGGGCTACTCATGACATTGACGTTGGGGATAGTAAGCCTGTAAAATTAGCTCCCTACCGCATCAACCCTATCAGACAGAAAGCTCTCGATAATGAGATCAAGTATATGTTGGACCATGGATTGATCAAGAGGAGTTTCAGTGAGTGGAGTTCACCAGTTACCTTGCAGCCGAAGCCAGATGGGAAGGTTAGGTTGTGTGTGGACTTCCGGAAAGTTAACTCACTGTCTGGGACCGATGCTTATCCCTTGCCTCGGGTCGATGACTCCGTGGACAAGGTGGGAAATGCCACTTATATCACCAAACTTGACTTAGTAAAAGGATACTGGCAGGTCCCGCTGACGGAACGGGCTAAACAAGTGGCTAGCTTCGTTGTCAGTGGTGCAGTATATCAGTGCCAGGTGATGCCTTATGGATTGAAGAATGCTCCAGCCACTTTCCAGAGGCTTATGGATAAAGTGGTGGATGGCATACCTAATTGTGTCGTTTACATCGATGATGTCATTGTGTATGACACCAAGTGGGAGGAGCACCTTGATCATGTGGAAATGCTCATTAAGCGGTTGGAGGAAGCTGGCTTAGTAGTCAACTTAGACAAGTGCGAGTTCGTACGTGCTAAGGTCCAGTACCTTGGATTTGTTGTAGGACATGGGCAAGTGGCTCCACCTCGGGCTAAGGTGGATGCCATTTCCAACTTTGCAGCACCCCAGTGTCGCCGTGCCCTCCAGCGATTTTTGGGCATGATCGGCTATTACAGACTGATTTATTGGGAATTACTCCACAGTGCTTGCCCCTCTTACTGACTTATTGCGCAAGGATAAGAAGTGGCAGTGGACAGCCGAGTGTGAGCAAGCTTTTACTACTGTTAAGTCTCTGCTGTGCCACCACCCTATATTGCGTGCACCAGATTTTGACAGATCTTTTGTGCTGGCAGTTGATGCTAGCCGAGTAGGGGTGGGAGCAGTGTTGATGCAGCCGGATGAGGGCCAGGTTGAACATCCCATATCATACTTCTCAAAGAAGTTTAATAGAGCCCAGAAGAACTACTCTGTCATAGAGCAGGAGTTATTAGCGATTATCCTGGCCTTGCAACACTTTGCTGTCTACCTGCCCCCTTTTGGCCCTGTGATCAAGATTTATTCAGACCATCATCCCCTGCAGTTTTTGAACAAGTTTAAATTTAAGAACCAGCGTTTGACCCGCTGGAGTTTGCTTTTGCAAGAGTACAATTTAGAAGTTAGGCATATTAAGGGGATTGATAACGTAATTGCTGATTGTTTATCCAGGGAGGGGTCAGGGTCTTGATTCGAAAATTTTGATCCAGGGCTCAAAATTTTCCCTTGGGGAAGGGCGTGTTACGCTGTCCGCCTTTCCGTTCCCACGGATGCAGCCGTTACAGCTGGGCTAGGGGGATTATGCAGTATGTATCCGTGTCATTCGCGGAGTTTATATTAGCGAGTGTTACAAGTTCTTTTGTTTCTTTCGTTCCTGCCACTGAGGGCAATTTTTATTTCATGCCATGCTGAGAATGCATTTATTTTGATTGTCTTATGTGAGCTACCAGTATATTTAATGATGTTTTGCTTGCATTAGAAGTACCAATTTATTGTAGAGAGAGAGGGGCACGAATTTAAGTTCTTATTAATTAATTTGATTCATGCGTTCGCACTTGGCTGCACACGAGCCAGCCTTTGGCAGTCTCTTCCCAGCTAGCTTCCGTATCGTGCGTGTGTGCACACTCTCTCTCTCCCCAGTCATTTTAATGCCGAGCTGGCGTTTTCATTTAAGTTTATTTTTATTCTTTTGTTGCTGACTGAGGGAAGTAGTTATTTTATTTTGTTTTTGTAACCGTGTGGTCTTTGGAGGGCCAGTTTGGCTCACCGTGGTCTTCTCGCTGCCTTTGTTAACGTTCCCCAACACACGTACATACACACACACACCCCTAACCCCTACACAGTTAATCCCATCTCTTTGCTCAAGGCTAGTGAGAACCATCGTGAGCTATTAACTGCGTTCCCCCTTGGACACGGGTTAAGTAGAAAGTCGTCACCACCGGAAGTAAGTGGGAGGTGTTCCTGTAGGCTGTCTCGGGCGGTATTACTTCCGGTAGTGACGATAGTAGGCTAGATCTATAGGTAGGCTGTTCCGTTTTATTATCAAAGTACAGAGTGTTGCGTTCTTAAGTAAGTATTCTTCCGTTGCGCAGTTTTTCTCTAGTTTGCGGAGTGTCAGTGCCGGGGTCTGCGTTATTTTTGCAACGCAGTGGAGGCCGATCATCTAAGGCTGACTTGTTGTCTTTTTGTAATAGCCCCGGGCTGGCGCAAACCGTAACAATATATATATATATATATATATATATATATATATATATATATTAATTTATATATATATATATATATATATATATATATATATGTATATAATTTTATATATATATATATATATATATATATATATATATATGTATATAATTTTATATGTATATAATTTTATATATATATATATATATATATGTATATAATTTTATATATATATATATATGTATATAATTTTATATATATATATATATATATATATTATGTATATAATTTTATATATATATATATATATATATATATATGTATATAATTTTATATATATATATATATGTATATAATTTTATATATATATATATATGTATATAATTTTATATATATATATATATATATATATATATATATATTATATATATATATATAATCAACCGTTTGAGTGTCCACTGCAGGGCCGGCCTATCTCGACCGAAGTGAGGACGATACAGCCTACGTAACTCTACCAAGTGGCTTAGGCTGTCTTGTAGAAATTGTATGTAGGGTGAGAAGTGTTTGTAAGTATAATTGTATTGCTGGAGTGGATTTTGATATGTGTGTGTGTAGTCTGTGAACCAAGTGTAATCATCCTGCGCAAGCTGACTGGGTGCAAGCATACTTTATAGTATGCGACACTGGTTCAACCACAGCATTCCTTATGTCCGCCAAAGCAGTACGTGGCCAGAAGAACGCTCCCAAGGTTTATTACCCTGGCGGGGCGCGAACCCTCGTTCTCCCGCGTACGAAAACGCACAGCTTACCATTAAGTCTCTCTCTCTCTCTCTCTCTCTCTCTCTCATATATATATATATAGGAACCCGGGGCTAGGCAAGTTGGTCCTGGCAAGTTGAGAGTGACCAGCCTCACCTATCCCTGAGTGGCATTACGTGAGCAATAAACCCCAACCACCCCTTGGATAGAAACAACACAGGTTCAATCCGATTGGAGCACCTTAATTACCCATTAAACCATCAGGCAACATAATCTGGTAATATGGTTACCACCCACCATAGTAAATGGTTTCCTAGCGTACAGGAAACAATTTGGTTTGTCACTCAGTGTAGTCACCCACAGGCAGAAGAGGAATGAATGAAGAAAAGATTGACAGGAGAACAAGTGTACAGTCACCCATACGCAGAATGAAGAGGAAAGACTGAAGGAAATAAAGACAGAAGAGGAAGGAAGGAATGGACAGAGAAACGGGCAGTCAACCGAAAGCAGCACTACATCGTGTGAGTGGATCGTGAGTGCCCCACCTACCACAATATTACATATATATATATATATATATATATATATATATATATATATATGCTTTTCAAACACAGCTTCAGAATTACATTAAATATTCTAGACACTACTAAGCTGAGGTCACTCATGTTGAAAGAATTTACGTAATCGTGAAGAGCGGCACTGTGTATTTGTATACCGTGAAATTAATGAAAGCAGGTACCGTAAGGCAGCTTCTGCAGTCAGTGAGTGAGCGTGTTAGTCGTCGTAGGCTGTTAGGCAAAGACAGTAATTTTACGCACGCACTCACAGAGACACGCAAAACAAGTGAGTGGGTGGTTAAGGGAAAGAGGAGGGAATGGAAAGAAGAGGAAAGGGAATGCAGAGGAAAGAATAGCGAAACGAGAGTAAGGGAGAGGGAATGGAGAGGAGAGGAGAGGACATAGAAGGGAGGAGGTGTGGAATGGAATGGAATGGAATGGAGTGAAGTGGAGGAGAAGAGAGAAGAGCAGATGATATAACAGCAGAGAAGATCAGAACATACGCAGAAACCTTTACAGATATCTGAAATACCGTCTATACATTCGGCAGCCATGATAATAATGCCAGTTACGGAAAAAAAAAAAAAAATGAAAATGTTGTTATCCCCGAGGCTTACACCTTAAGTAAGATTACTCATTTTTCTAATTCATGCTTTTTACCTTCATACGATTTAATAATTAAAAGTTCGGTAACGTCTTATTAATTTTTCTTGCCATCTTCTTTCTATATAATTCAGGTTAGGAGAGACGTTTGGAACTAGAGTATTAGATACTGTTGCCGACACAAAGCTCCTTTACTCCAGAAAAATTTTATAACCTAAATATAATAATATTGTAGTAGCATGAATTAAAAAGTCACCGTACGTAATGGCTTAATTTTGCCAACATAAAAGCGCTCGAAATGAAGTGGTTGGAAGTCTTCCTTAACCCCTTCATCCTATGACATTTTTCATTGTAATCAGGGCAGCACCAAGAGATTATATTCAATCATGGAAGAACACCTTGTAGAGAACGTGTTAATGAAAAATGTGTCATTATTTTGAAGCGGTTACAACATTCACGGTGAGTGGTCTCTCGTAAGTTGGTGCTTAGATTAATTGGTGGCATCTACACAATTTATCTTAGGCGTTTTCAAGTTTTAATCATGTGAAAGGTAAGGAAAATACCAATCTTTGGCACATACAAGACATGGTTATATGTAAATAATGGCAAAATCTACCAAAGCTGCCAGCACATGGCTGCTATGGCGGCAGCTAGTGGGGAGTAGCTTGGAAGCCATATACTGTCCGACCCATGAGCTTCATCACTCTGGGCTTAGCTTGCGGTGAAAGAAAACTGCAGCATGTACATACAGATGCTGAAAATAAGTATTTAGTTTTGTTTTCACTTAACGTTGCTTAAATAGTTGCTTATTTAAACGTCCACGCGTGGGCACAAAAGTGATCAGGTCTATATTTGAAATGCTAACGTGAGTACGCTGACCCTCGTCAATAAATCTGGTGGTTCAGCTAAAACAGATTCTCCTAGAAAAACAAATGCCGACTGGGAAGGGAGTACGTGGAACACTAAACGATTGTTAGACACTACAAGCATTTCCTTTTAAAAATAACTTTGGAAACAACTGGTAGACTAAGAATTAATATGAATATAGTAGTGTGACAAAACTGAAATACATGTGTTACTTTATGCAGCCAATGAAAATCTTTGGGCCTGAGACTTATATTTAAAACTCATTTCACTTAGTTTGATCGATCCCTTATCTCTTCATTTTTCCACCTTGTTATGTCACTCGTCCTTCCTCCCTGCACACGTCCTGGTCTGCTCTTTACTTAACCTTGTACAGAACAACACTGATGTGGAAGAGGTGTCTGAAAATGTCCTATAGTGAAGAGAACACAAGCACACTTAGTATGAAATCTACATCGGAAACTTCTGGCACCAATTGCGGTGCTTTATTTATTGGTAAAGTTTTTTTTTTTAAATATCCAAAACGGACGATATAGATACAAAGTATGTGCATTATTTTCGTCTATAATTGGTCTGGTCATAATCTCCCATTTGCTGCCTAGATAAGCTTTTATTTGTTTTTTTTCTTTATTATTTTCTTCACTTTTTCTTTTTACTCGCTTCATAATACAACGGCACAATGGCACCGATTTTAAGTCCTTCAGACACAGGATATGATCTTCCGTAAATACAACTCCCAGACCGAGACAATACTCTTCAGCTAAGAAGATACTTTTCCGAGATGGAGGGGTTAGATAGGGATTCATTAACCCCTTCATAAGAGACTTTGTACGTTGAATAAAACTGTCTGGGAGTGACAAGAATAATTTAAAAATGTTTTCAGATTCAATGGGTTATGCATATTCAGAAGCTGTTAGAAAAGTTTTTGCTAAATCGAGAGGCAATTAAAAAATACAGTAGGTTGATGAAACTCAAGTCCTGTCGCCTTCCCTGCTTCTCTCTCCGTTAAATATGAAAATTGTTTTAATGAAATCTTAACAACACAAATGACACAGATCTATGGCCAAATACAGTCACCAGTGTTGGTTGCTGTGAATTCACTCTACTGATCTTGAAAGTTAGGGTGAGAGAAGAAAGAGAAGGGACAGGACTTCTGCTTGCCACAGAACCTATGTGCAGTGATTGAAATCTTTAAAAATAATAATAATAATAATATTTCATGTGAAGCAGGAAGAGTACAGAGGCTTCCAAAAGACAGCATAAAGAAGATATTAAGCTACTCACATACATAAGGTAAAGGGAAGGAAAATTAAAGACGATAAAGACGTAGGGGAAACCAGGAAGAAACGAAAAAGGAAAAACGAGGATGACTGTGAGGAAAGGAAGAAACAAAATGAAGATGAAGAAAAGCAGAGTAAAAACCATTGGAAAATGCATAAAGAAAATCATACAGGAGGACAGAATTGTGGATTTGTGATACTGGTATGGCATGAAATTCTACAAATAAGGGAAGCAGCTATGACACGTGAAAAAGAATATTAAAAGGATTTATATACGAGGATGTGGACTAGAAAAGATAAGAAAATGCGGTCATTCATGAAAGATGTGACGCAAGTAAATCGACTGATCAAAGGGTACATGAGAAGGTACTTGGTGGTAGCAGTAGTAGTAGTAGTTGTTGCCTAAGCAGTCTGGCCGAACAGCCCCGAGTCGCTATGAAAGGCCACCGTCGAGACCGGGATTTCCCACTATCAAGCAGTGTATGTTGTGTTGTTGGCTCAGATGACTGTGTGCAATGCAGTCTTCCATAATGTGCTTAAGTATGAGGTGCTGTGTTTCATCCTGGACAGGCGTCAGTGACAGAGTCATCTAGCCTCTTCTGATAACTCATGAGGGATGGATGATGTCCACATCTCAGCCTGAGAGGACAGTTATTACTCTGGTGGTGAAAAGAAATTTGAAAGTGGATTTGAAGTTAGAGGGTATTAAAGAAATGGCTTTATATGACAAAGGAATGCATGGAAAGGCTAAGTATGGACGTTGATGAAATATTCACAAGTAAACAAATGAAATATACTGTACACGGAAAGGCATTATGATGGCTCACTGTACGAGTATACTGCGATTTAGCGGTACTGTCGACAGAAATAGTTTTACTCGACAGTTATTGCAACATTTCGAAACCAAGATGATGAGGGACTGGAGATATGAATAATTTCCTTTGTAAGGTAAAAATCTCTTCCACTTTCGTTCTTTCCTTTACCTCCAGATACCTATACCGTGAAAAAACTGGGAATTTGATAAGACAACGACGTGGACGAGACCGATTGTGATGGCGATGATGAAAGTATGGCGTCGACGGTGATCAGGTGGATATATATATAAACCTATAGGTATGGGCTACTTGATTTACTCAAGGAAAACGAAAAGTGGAGCCACGGGTGATCGGATGGGAAGAGCGTGAGCTTACCAATGCCCTAGGTTTGGAACCACTCCTACCCGAAGACGGAGAGAGAAGAGGGTGCAGCTGTATATGTCATTTTGTTTGCTCTCACGTATTCGCACAATGTTTAGATTTTCTTCATGGCATATTAGGCCTACAGGTTAGCTCTCACATAAATACTACCACACAAACACAGTTTCCACATGCATTCTTTCAACCTGCATTAAAAATTCCTTCCACATCCACACCCGTGTGGGCAGCGTTTATTTATTTTTTTTCCTTTACCAGTTATAACTGGTCATCCAGTCATACTGGCAACGTCGGATCTACTGCCTCAAGAAAAGACTCGGCAAAGTCGCACCTTCGTCATCCCCCCCCCCAAACAAAATAATATATTACGGTAGGTTAACGTTGGCTCAGGCCTAAGTTGGTTAGGTATAGGTTGGTTCAGTGCCAGGACACGGCTTTTCTAATGATATCTTGGTTTGATTAGCCGAGTTATTTCATCACTCCAGAGGAATGGCGCGATGTTGCCGAATAATTTTCTCGATGAACTCATTCTGATGTTGCCAGTATGACTAGGTGACTAAGTGTTCCCGGAGAAAGAAACATGCATACAGGATGCACTGGGTGGGGGCCAGTCTCCTCTAAGGAAAAAAGCTGGTGTTCTTTGGCTCTACGTAATAACCGCCTTTGAAGACCCATAAAACACAGCTTCAAGATGCATAGCAGAGTTGCCTGCAGATATCAGGCTTGTGAAAACCGGCCATTACAGTACATACACAGCCATCCTTACAACAGTAGTATATGGTGCTTAACCATTTCTGTCCCGCAATATATTCTGTATTCTATTACTGATACCACCAGATGATTTTCTTCATAGCTGGACACTTTTGATAATGAAGGAGCTATATATAGACCTCATAGCCCTTTCAAAACTAGAGGTCTATCCTAAGTTGAAATAAGTCGTCTGCCAGTAACAAGACAAATATATATATAAATCACTGGATATCTTCTTGTCCTTACTTTCATTATTCTTTTGCATTAACTCCTTTACTACAATGATGAATTTTGTCCTTTATCTTGTAAGCTGCACGATTTTTATTGAGCTTTAGCGAGATTTCTCGAACTGGAGGGGTTAGATACAGTCTGGTTTAACCCTTTCACCTCACTTATCTCTTTAACCGAATTAAACCACTTGGAAGTATCAATAAACTAAATAACAAGCTACGAACCCAGGAAAATAGGGACACATGAGTAAACCTACATAGTTTTCATCTCCTCAGGAAGTGAGTACAGCAGTACTGTAAACTACAGCTGACAGCGGAAATTCGCTTCAAGATTCCTCGTACAAAAAAAAAGACAACTATCTTCCCAAAATTTGAAGAATACGTAGCAGAAAAAGAAAAAAATCATCTGAAAAACACACTACACCCGGTGTCAAGCAACTTGTCTCTTAAGCCCCGCCCCCCCTTACCCAACACCTGTACAGTGGGTCAGCAGGGCGGGGCCAAGGCTTCAGGAAGGGGGTGGGGCTTAAAAAAATTTACCTGACGAAAGGGTATAGTAAAGATAGTTTGTTCATTGTATTTCGTCAGCTGCAAATTTTAGTCAGACCAAACTGGGATGATAGTTGCCTCTTTGATTGTACGATAAGCTGTGATCTGGTTACACTGTATAGCAAAGAACTGACGGATGTGCTTTAAGATTAATACACGATTATAATTTATTGTCTGGTACAGAGTAAATTTCACGTACATACAAGGACTGATGGGCTCACATTATACATAGAAAATTGAAGCAAAATTCCACTACTGACTGTACCAGTATGGCACCACCGAGTCGCCACTGCCTTGGTAATTCCGTGTATAATTCATGGTAATCATTATCGACTAAACCTGAAAAATGATCAGAAGTCTTGGATAAAAACTGATCATCCATTAAAGTTCACTGTGTCAAGAGCAGACTCCAGGTGATATTAATGAACAAGTTTTTTATTTGCTTAATTAGGAAAATAAGTCTCTCTCTCTCTCTCTCTCTCTCTCTCTCTCTCTCTCTCTCTCTCTCTCTCTCTTCGTGTGTGTGTGTGTGTGTGTGTGTGTGTGTGTGATCAAGTGTGGTGTGCTGGGTTAGTTATACAACTTTTTGTTTCAAAAGAGTTTCATCTACAAGGTTAATTGCATCTACAAAAGCGTCTCTTCTTTAGAATATTTCCACAGAGAGACATAGAGCAATGCCTATCGAGTAAACGTGGAACATTACAAGTAATTCAGACATTCAACATTTGCTAAGACCAAATCTTCCCTTAGACCACAACAATGGCATATACATCTAGGCCCCAACTTTAATGCTGGGAATAAGAACAAGGAGGAAACGTATTGAAACTAAGAGTCGGACCGACACGAGAGTAATTTCTTAGAGCTGCCTTCGTAATGAAGTCTCATTTGTATGTATTAGTTTTCAAAAGGCATAATTTCAAGAAGAGATTTTGTTTTCGTTTGCATGGTGTATTGGCCAACTTACAGTGCATCTGTTCTCAGCTGAGAATGATCCACAACCATTTTTTCAGCTCAGCTAATAGCTAAGTGTAGTTGGGCTTTAGGGTAATTTGGGGTAGTTATAATGAAGGCTCATTCGTACCTCATAACGTTATTCGATTTTCAAGTAACCACGACTTGGCATTTGTGTGAATGGCGTTGTTCGTTCAGATTAAAAAATACCGGCTATAGTTATTACATCATTCACAGTTACGTCAGTTATATTTCATTCTCGATGCTGCCTGACGATTTTGTTTAGCTTATGGGAGCGCTAAAATGGAGAAGGGGTGGATGAAGACTTTATGTAATCCTTCCAGTAAAAAAAAAAAAAAAAAAAAAAAAAAAAAAAAAAAAATTGTCTGAAATAAGATAAAAACTGTACAACGCATCCTCGTGCTGAAAGGGTTAAATAAGAGTGCAAATGGGTATGAAAGCTTTTCACATCATCATCAATGAAACATAATAAAATTTTTCCGAAGTCTGATCTTTCATTCTCTTTGGTAACTAGGCTACATAACGAAAAGCGGGATCCAGTCTAAACTATTCCTCTCCTCATGAATATTTTAATTCTCAGCTCACTTAAGCAGGTTTTGTTTACTGTTAATTTTGTCTCGAATGAAAAAAAAAAAAAATCCTCTGGTGTTACTCTAAAAATAAAAATCCAAATTGTACCACTAGCAAACAATGGATTAAGGGAAGGATAACACGTTTGAGAGTGGTCTATGTACAAGTATAATGCTCCTTTTCTACATTGCCGGGCTATTTCTCGTGTGTTCCAGGGACGGCTCAGTCAGCGTTATCAGTGTTTATCCTGCATCATCTGTTAATTTCCTGCTCCAACTGCCACACTCGCGCCCACACCAGCAAATTCAGCCGTCTCACTAACGCACAAGATTACGCCATATGAGTTTATAGTCGAGCGCTATTTACGGTTCTCCCTGCACTTCTCTCGACTGAACAAAATTATTCGGTATTAGTTTAAATATAATACCCATATGCACGAAGAGCAGAAAAATAATTACTAGTCTGAACTTTCCTGAGAGGCTAATTTCTTTCAATATTGTATTCTAAAGGATGTTCGAGAATTTTGTTTTTGGTAAGTTTCTTCTCTAGCAAGTTTCACGTCAAGTAAGTTTCATTACTTGGCCTGGATTATATCTACGGTGTTTCATATATAAGTCCCGTTTTTAAGTTACTTAATTACTAGGAAGTCTCCCATCAAGAGAGTTTTCCTACTAGCTTACTGTACTTATTTCCCATGGAGTTTCAAATCAAGTAAGTTTCGTCGTGGTTACAAAATTTTTAAGGGATTTCATGTTCAGCTTTGTTTTTCGGTAGTTTCCACCGTAGCGAATTTTTCTTCCGGGTAGTTTCAGATGGCTGACTACACAGTTTTATAGCTTCCGCCGCGAACGTAAACATGGTGCTTCAACTTCACCCCCGACCTTTGCTCGGATGCAGAGACTGAATAAAGCTTACAAACACTTACGACATGTTGCATTATGTGGTAAAATACACTTACACTTCAATATTTTGTTCAATTATCCCTCTTATGAGGAAGACAACTCTACTATTATATTCTAGGCATCACTGGACAATTTGATGCTGCTGAGATTGTCACTGAAGCCTCCCATGGTAAAGTATTCCACTACTGGCTCCTGCTAACACCAGGCTAGTTATACTAGCCAGAAGGACTTGTGAAGGCTTACTGAAGCTTGGGATGCTACATTATGAATGAAATAAACATTACATTTCGATATTCTCTCTGATGTAAGGGTTGTCTGCCTAGTGTGAAAATTAAGCTTAATATTAGCTTTTTCTCACTTCTACATTACCAGCCTGCCCATTTCCGTATTCACACGAAGTTATTTGAAAATTTAAAGAAAAAGTGTTTCAGATTTTAAAAATGCAAGTACTTTACGGCTAAACGTTTACTCAAGTGAAGCAGCACCACTCAGAGGCATGTTAATCATATACAACGTACTGTAGGCTATATAATATATAAAGTGACCACATTTACGGGAGCTAAAAGCGGGACATTGTCACGTGTGTGTGTGTGTGTGTGTATATATATATATATATATATATATATATATATATATATAGATAGATAGATGTATATACTGTATATAGATAGACAGATAGATAGATAGATAGATAGATAGACAGATATAGATATAGATATACTAGACAGCCTAAGCCACTTTGTAGAGATGCATTGGTTGTATCGTCCCCACTTCGGTAGGGATAGGCCGATCCTGCAGTGGACACTCAAACGGCTGATGATGATGAAGATGATATAAAGCGCTCCACCTCACCCAGAGGCTGGTAATCAAACACAAACGTCTTAGACAAACTCCGTACATACCGTATGATACGGTGAATGGCAGACCAAAGTTGTCAGAGAGTATAACAGATACTATATTAACAGATCTGTATTTAATTTAGTTTGGATTATGCATAATTTTAATAATTCATCATAGTTTCATAAAACAAGGTCATCTTATATCTAATGTAAGGGTAATTTTCTAAAACCGGGACACGTAAGGTAAATTGCTAAAAAAGCGGGACATTTTAGTCGCAGTTAAATCAGCAGGACAGACGTCAAAAAAGCGGGACTGCCGGTACTAAAAGCGGGACTCTGGTCACCTTAATAATATATAGCATAACCAGTTTTACGAAAATCTGTTTCGACACTTCTTGTTTACAATGCAGTTAAGGATATATCCATTGGGATAGGAATAAAAAAAAAATGCTACCCAATTATTTCCTGCGTTTCAAAATGGGTGACTAAAGTGTATATTGGGGAGGGTGGATGCTGTGGTATATTCGAAAGCATACTCGGTCCGCAACCTAGAAAGGCCAGGCTAACCACTGTACATTTGGATGAAGTCTTCTTTACACCTCTCTCTCCGTTACCTAGAAATAAAAATAGCGACCTGAATCGTAAATCGATGTTCAGTGTGGCGGTCTCGATTATTATCTGGATGTCTTACCTGTTTGCCAAGGGGGTGTAAAGAGTGAAAACCTGTTCTCTATATTCTGGCAATTTGTGGAGATCCCACCGACCATCAGGTATGTTGTGAGAATGCCCTTATTGTGGACACTAATACCGATCCACGTTGATACGACAAATAACGAGGTAGCGCGCGAGTAAGCAACGATATGAAACCAAACCTTGAGATCGTGGAATGTCAAAGCATTTTTTAACATAATATATAACATTTCCATTCTGTTGGACTAAAAAGCTTAGCGATAATTCTAGCTGCAGTTATGCGTTTTATAACACTGGAGGGGAGGTACTGTACAGTCAGAAACTACTGTAGTTTCCATCTTAGCCAATGCATATCAAATGGAAGGTGAGACCAAGTTATTTCCGGACGGCGGCCAAGTGGAAAACAAACACACATACACACACACACACACACACACACACACACACACACACACACACAAATTTGGGGGGTACACCTCTATAATAATAATACACAAGTATTAAATATAGCACTGATGCATCACAACTGTAAGAGATGCCTACGAAAACACAGCATAAATATATCACATGGCAACTGGGGTCTTAAGGGCTACTAACATGTGTCACAAGGTCTCAATAGTGTATCAGATCACATCGCTGATTTTTCAGTTTGTTCACCACAAAGTTGTTCGGATACTGTTTTTAGGCACTGTACACACACACACGCCCACCACTGCGCATACGAATGAATAGTTGCCATATGCTTCAGGACCTTGATCCACAAACGCACGGTTTCACCAGGAAGAACAAGGAAAGTAAAGTGTGTAGAAGTTACATTTTATATACTGTATATATATATATATATATATATATATATATATATAGATATAGATAGATATAGATAGATAGATAGATATATAATATGTATATGTGTGTGTGAATATCTACATTTGTCTATCTATCAATCTACAGAATCTGTTTGTGTATACAGAGAGACGGTGTGTGTGGAAGACTCGAAAACGGGATCCGTGTGTTTCATAATTAAACTGAAGCAGTAAATTTTTTTTCAGACTACTGTATTATTATTTCATTTGGGTAACACTGTATGGCATTAGTTTTCACCTCCTCTTTATTCTCACGTTAATAGTTGATACTGTCGACATGAAAAGCCAAAGCAATATCCGAAGGAGAAAGTTCTAGAACAGGGGCTCTTAACCTGGGGTCCATGGACCCCTTGGAGGTCCATAAATGGGCTTTATGGGGTCCATGACGGTCAGAATAATTGAGAACAATTTAGCGATATTGCATGATGCCGTTTGTCATTATTAACTGAAAAAAAAAAAAAAAAAAAAAAAACGAAAGTCTTGAAGAATTCTGTTGTTCGTTGACACAAGCCTACCCTTGTCTGGCAAAGCGAGCTATTGGTGCTCTGATTACGTTTGCTACTACATACCTTTGTGAGTCAGGGTTTTCAGCGCTTGTTTCTACCAAAACGAAAAGTCGAAATCAACTGGATGTCAGCGATGACATAAGTGTTGCCTTGTTAAAGACCACTCCACAATTTCGTCCCTTATTCAAACCAAACAACAACCCTCTCATTGAAATGAACTTTTGAGCTGAATTAAAGTTTTGTTTTGTTTAATGTGCACAAGCTGGATGTATTTCATTTTTTCATCGAGTGGCCATTAGTTTTTGCATGAAAAAGAGTGAGAAACGTAATTTTTGTAAAGAGCGTTTTGTACTTTGTGTATGTCATACAGTGCGTGTGGTAGTTTTCAGTAAAAGAAAGTACATTCATTGAATGCAAAATGCTGCGTTTATGTGCTTATGTTCATTTTTGTAGGGAAAGGGTTCATAGCTTTCACCAGATTCTCGAAGGGGTCCGTGACTCCAAAAAGGTTAAGAACCACTGTTCTAGAGTTACAGTTTATGATTTGGACCATCGGTATGAGTTATCTGAAAGTAATTAATAATAAGTTCCGTACGCGAAACCTAACCCGTATTACACTGCTATGATCTGATAGTCATATACTCGATTTAACTGGACAACTAATCTGGCGGAGGGGGGGGGGAGCAATCTGGCCGCACTATGGGGTGGTACTACTACTCTGCGGCCAGGTTGTGTTAGGAAGAATACTGCCACCGTATTCCCTGCGTGTCGTAGAAGGCGACTAAAGGGGGCGGGGTGAGGGGACTAGAGACCCCCTCCTCTTGTTTTTAGTTCCTAAAAAGAGACAGGCCAGAAAAAGGGATGGGGGATTGAGTTATCCCCGTTCCCTGAAGATTGGGTCTATGAATGTGCGCGGATGTAGTGCGACTGAGGCTAAAAGGGAAGAGATTGGGAGAATGTTTGTGAGAAGAAAGTTGGATGTGTCAGCTTTGAGTGAAACGAAGATGAAAGGGAAGGGTGAGTCTGTTTGAAAGTGTGAATGGAAGATTGTCAGATGTTGATAGAGGAAGGGCAAGAGAAGGTGTGGCCTTGTTAGTGAGTTCGGAAGTATAGCAGTGTGTGATTGAATGGAAGGTGTCATCGTGACTGATGTGGGTTAAAAGCGAAATTTGAACGTGAGTTGTGGGTGTTTGTGAGTGCATATGGGCCTGGTAGTGAAAGGGATGAAGAAGAGAGGAAGTCTTTCTGGAATGATGTTGATGAGTGTCTGCAGAGTTTTGGAGCGAATGTGAATGTGGTAATGATGGGAGATCTGAATGCTAGAGTGGGAAATGTAGCAGTTGATGATGTAGTTGGTATGCATGGTGTGCCTGGAAGAAATGAAAATGGGGAACGAATGATAGGGATGTGTGTTGAGCGAGAGATGGTGATTGGAAATACGCTGTTTGAGAAGAAAGATATTTATAAGTATACAGGGTGAGACAGGAGGGTGGAAGGGTTGTTGATACGGCTTTGATGGACTATGTGGTTGTGTCTAGGAATGTAATAGGAAGATTGTTGGAAGTGAGAGTTCTGAGCGGGGAGGATGGAGGTATGTCTGACCACTACCTGGTGGAGGGAAAGTTAAGAGTAGGTAAGAGATGGGTGAGAGCTAGGAGGGTTAGGTGTGGCGGGGAGGTTTTGAAAGTGAGTGAGTTGGATAAAAGAGAGAAAAAGATAAAGTATCAGGAGAAATTGAAAGATGAGTGGTACGCAGTGAAAGATCAGGAAAATGGCAGTGTGGAGGAGGAATGGCAGTTGTTTAAGAGTACTGTGGTGTGGCATGCAGAAGAGGTATGTGGTATGAGACGTGTGGGTGGTGGTGCAAGAAAAGGAAGTGAATGGTGGTGCGTGGAAGTAAGTATGGCTGTGGCTGAGAAGAGACGTGCATATGAAGTGTGGCTGCAGAGGAAGGATGAGGTGTCATATGAGAGGTATAAGGAAAAGAGGAATAGGGCGAGAAGGGCTGTGCGTGATGCTAAAGTGGCAGCAGATGAGAGGTGGGGTAAGCGGCTGACCGAGAATTATCAACAGAATAAGAAAATGTTCTGGAAGGAGGTGAAAAGGGTGCGAAAGGGAGAGTCTGGGAAGGAAGAGCGAGTAAAAGCAGAGGATGGATGGATGTTAACTGAGATGGATGCAGTAAGGAAGAGATGGGCAGAGTATTTTGAAAGATTGTTAAATGTAGAGGAGGAAAGGGTGGCTGAGATTGTGGCAGATGGAAGGGTGCAAGGAATAAATGTGTTGGGAGAGTTGAATGACTCTTTGATCACGAAGGAGGAAGTGCAGGAGGCAGTAAAGGAGATGAAAACAGGGAAAGCTGCAGGTATGGATGGGTGTGCTGTGGAATGCCTGAAAGGTGGTGAAGTGACTATTGTTGACTGGTTAGTAAGATTGTTGAATGTGTGCTTTGTGAAAGGTATGGTGCCAATTGACTGGGCAAGTGCTTGTGTGGTCCCGTTGTAGAAAGGCAAGGGTGATAAGTATGAATGAACTAGCTTTAGGGGTATAAGTCTGTTGAGTGTTGTAGGTAAGGTTTATGGTAGAGTGTTAATTATGAGAGTTAGAGAGGGTACAGAGGGAGTGATTGGTGATAAGCAGTGTGGCTTTAGGAGAAGGATGGGATGCGTGGATCAGGTGTTCGCTGTGAGACAAGTGTGTGAAAAGTATTTAGCGAAAGGCAAGGATGTGTTTTGGGCATTCATGGATTTAGAGAAAGCGTATGACAGAATTGATAGGGAGGCTTTGTGGACTGTTTTAAGATTGTATGGACTTGATGGTAGGTTACTAAAATGGGTGAAAAGTTTTATGTCAATAGTAGAGCGTGTGTAAGAGTGGGAAATGATGTGAGTGATTGGTTTCCCGTGAGAGTAGGGCTGCGACAGGGATGTGTGATGTCGCCTTGGTTGTTTAATATTTATATGGATGGTGTTGTATGGGAGGTGAAAGCAAGAGTTTTAGGTGGAGGTCTGAGTCTGGTGAGTGTTGATGGTAGAGAGTGAAATCTGGAGCAGCTGCTGTTTGCAGATGATACTGCACTCGTGGCTGAGTCAGAGGAGAGATTGAGACAGTTGGTAGTGGAATTTGGAAGGGTGTGTGAAAGGAGGAAATTGAAAGTAAATGAGAATAAGAGTAAAGTGATGAAGTGTACGAGGTTGGTAGATGGTAGGGGGATGAATATAGTTTTGTATGGCAAGTTGCTTGAGGAGGTAGAGTGTTTTAAATATTTAGGGTCACATGTTGCTGTGGATGGAAGAATAGATGCAGAAGTGAGGTTTAGAATGAATGAAATAGGAAAGGTGCTGGGAGGAATGAAAAAAGTGTTTAGATGTCGTTCGCTAAGAATCTTTAGAAGGCTGTATCAAGGTGTTGTGGTACTGACTGCGTTATATGTGGCTGAAACATGGAATATGGGTGTAGCAGAGAGGAAAAGTTTGAATGTAATGGAGATGAGGTGTCTGAGGAGTATGTGTGGAGTGAAGCATTTGGATCGAGTGCGAAATGATGCAGTGCGAAGGAGAACTGGAGTTGTTTGGGAGATGGCTGGTAGAGTTGAGCAGAGGGTGTTGCGATGGTTTGGGCATATGGAGAGAATGGATAATGAGCGATTGGTGAAAAAGATAACTAGATCTGATGAGAGGGGTGTAAGGCTGAGAGGAAGACCACGAATAGGATGGATGGATGATGTGAAAGAGCGCTGGATGCGAGAGGGATGTCTGTTGAGCAAGGAAGAGTGGCTGTGCGTGACAGAAATAAATGGAGAGAAATTGTGAATGAATAAATGATGACACAGCCCTGGGGGGATATTCTCCCGCATTTGGTCTGATCAGCTGGTCAGGTCAGGTGCGGGTAAGGGGATGGGTCTATTATGATGTGGCAGAGGTAAACCAGCTCTGCTGTCGGGCCCTGCTGCGGATGTCACTGATTGCACTGCGCAGTTGACCCTTGTGCGGTGTCGTGCGGTGAGGATCTGTCCCTTCTCCCCTTTGGGGCTACGATGCGAATGAATGTGTTTGAATAGATGAGTAAATGGGGAGTGTGTCGTCCTGTCTCGGCTACCTCCCTTTCCTTGGGGGAAGCAGCCTAGGTATATAGATAGATAGACAGATGGATAGATTAACAATCAGTTCTACATGCCTTAGCTGTTATATTGTATGTCCTGTAATTAACCGCATAGTTAATATTTTGCATTATTTAGACTACGTGTAAGGAGAATGGTACGGTAATATTAATTCCATGTGCTTATATGAATTTATCTTTCTAATGCTAGTTCTCAAACGAGAAATATTTTCTGTTTCCAGATATTTGTTTACACTGTTATTGAGTAAAATCTACCGGTAATATTTTTCACTTTCACAAGCGTAAGGAAACAGCGAGACACCAAATCCTAGAGTTCGAAAAAAAAACTCCCAAATTCCTAAATCACTATATATCTCCATCTGAAATGCTCCCAAATTCCTATGTTATTACATCTCCTAAAACACTCGTAAATTCCAATATCATCATTAAGTTCCACTTAAAATTCTTCAAATATAATATGCAGTATCTCCTCTAATATATACCTATTCCTATCAGTTCAGCGACATAATTGCTCTGAAATTATTGCATCATTGCTCATCCTCACAGCTTTTTGAAAAAGGCGAAAAATTTTCCCCATATTCTTGCGTCGGAACTCATCGCCACTTCATTCTACCAGTCAAGGAGCAATACTGTTGCCTTTGCTGCTGCTGCTGTTGCTCTTGATGGTGATGATGATGATGACGTTGATGATGATAATAATAATAATAATAATAATAATAATAATAATAACAACAATCTATCGATCGATCTATTTCCAGAGCGTTAATCCAGTAAGGGGTGGCCACGAACAAGTCTCCTCCAAGTTACCCTGTCCCCCGCCATTTCACTGCCCTCCCCCTAGCGCACACCCTCCTCTCTCAAATACGTCTCCACTCGATCCCTCCATCTAAACCTCGGCCTACCCCCCTCTCCCCCCTCCACCTCATTCACATACACTCTCCTTGTTAGTCTCTCGCTTTCCATTCTCTCCACATGGCCAAACCACCTCAGTGTATTTCTCCTAACGCATTCCATCACATCCACATCCACACCACAACGCTCCTTC
The DNA here is from genome assembly GCF_032717465.1 of Coenobita brevimanus. NCBI lineage: Eukaryota > Metazoa > Arthropoda > Malacostraca > Decapoda > Coenobitidae > Coenobita > Coenobita brevimanus. The sequence goes on along the minus strand of NC_136991.1, from coordinate 32,587,722 downwards.
ACTTTCTCACTTGTCAGTCTGTCTCTCAGTGTAACTCCACATGCTCCTCTCAAATAATTTATTTCCACCGCTCTCACTCTTGTTTTGTGTTCTTCCAACAACGTCCAAGCTTCACTTCTATATGTTAGAGTTGGTATCACAATACTACCATGCAGCTACTATTTTTACTTCCATGTTAACTTCCCCATTTCTTATCACTGCTTTCCAAGAACCAGAAACCTTTCTTCCAAATCATATTTAACCAATCGCTCTTCCACTTCTCTCTTATATTCTGCCTTTTTGCAATCCTACTGCAACCTTTCTACTCTCCTTGTATGGACTACTTCCTCCTGTCCTTCCTTCCTTCTATTCCTCCATTGCACTTGAACCTTGACTTTTACTACCACCAAGTGATGGTCAGAAAGTCCACTCCCCCAACCTCTGTATGCTCTTGCATCCATTACATACCTTCTCATTCTGTCATCCATACACTCATAATTAATCATTGCCTTCCGTTCATTCAGTTCACCACCCACCTTTCTCATCACTCGCCACTTATACCTGTGGATCATTTTGTGCCTGAAGAGGGTATTGGCTATCACGAACCCCCTCTCCACTGATATGTCCACAAGAACACTGCCATTCTCATCCACTCTTGAAGGCACACCCCGCTCTGCAACTACTCTATCCGCTTTCACATTCCCTGCTTTTCATATCTTCAGTCAAAAACACGTCTCATTCCTTTCAAACTTTTCCATGCATGCTTCCACATTTGCACAGAACTCTTCTTTCACCCTGCTTGCACGATCTTCCTTTGGCTAATATACACACACAGTCGTCCACGTTTGTAATCCCATTTTCAATCTTACCCACACAATCCTTGAATCAACTGATCCATGTTCTCTTACACTGCATTCTCCTTCCCTCTCTTGCACACAACAATACATACACCCTCTTTTGCCCTCTCATTCTCACCTACTTTTGCACATATATCCCATCCACACTCCAGCTCTCTCACACTCTAACCTCTCCATTAAGTCTCAGTTAATCCACATATGAAGTGCTTGAAAAGGTGCAACAAGGAAGAAAGGTTGCTGGTTCTTTGAAAGCAGTGATAAGAAATAGGGAAGTGAGTATGGAAGTAAAAAAGTCGCTGCATGCTAGTATTGCGATATCAACTCTAACGTACGGAAGTGAAGCCTGGACCTTGTTGGAAGTACGGAAGCCAGGAGTGAGAGCTGTAGAATTGAGTTATTTGAGAGGAGCATGTGGAGTTACGTGGAGAGAGAGACTGACTAATGAGGCTGTGAAACAGCGTTGTGATGAGGATGTGGATATAACAGAAAGCGTATCGAGAAATTTACCTTGGTGTTTTGGCCATGTGCAGAGAAAGGAAAGCGAGACACTAACGAGGAGAGTGTATGTGAGTGATGTAGAGGGAGGGGGAGAGGGGAAGGCCGAGGATGAGATGGAGGGACGGAATGGAGAGGTATAATTATGAGAGACGGGTGTGTGAGCTGGTAATAGTGCATCGAAATGGTGCAGGACAGGGTGACATGGAGGCTATTTGTTTGTGACCATCCCTTGCGAGATTGGTGCGTCTGGAAATAGATTGATACACAGAAAATCCACATAGTCTATGTCCACTTTTGCACCCTCATGCACCTGGGACAATCTCTCTCTCTCTTTCACCTCATCATTCGCACCTCTCACATTCCATGTTGCAACCCGTACCATGTCATCTGTCGGTCCTTGGTCATCTGTTGGTCATTCCTGTTTCGAGGCTTCTTGTCTGTATTTTTTGTTAGTTGTTTTCCGGGTGGGAGCACTATCGCTCCGTCAGCCCACCAGCTGACACATAACGCATGTTGACTGGTTATAAGGTTGCCACCCAGCGTATTAAATGATTTCCTAGTTTACACGAAATCATTTGCCTTGCCACTCAATGCAGGTTTACCGGAAACAAAGTACAACTACTCTGAGAGGATGATGAATAATAACTATACTGATGAAGATGACTATGATTATAATAATAACATCCACAACACATGAACAACAGGAACAAGAACAACAAACAACAATATTAAGAGTAATAGTAATAATAATAATAGGAAGGAAGGTTGTTGGTACACTGAAAGCAGTGATGAGAAATAGGGAGGTGGGTATGGAAGTTAAGAAGTCACTGCATGATAGTATTGTGATCCCTACCCTGACGTATGGAAGCGAGGCATGGACCTTGCAAGAAGGGAACAAGTCAAGAGTGAGAGCAGTGGAAATGAGTTACTTGAGAGGAGCATGTGGAGTGACGTGGAGGGACAGGTTGACGAAAGAAGTGAAGGAACGCTGTGGGGTGGATGTGGATGTGGTTGAGATTAGGAGAAATACACTGAGGTGGTTTGGACATGTGAAGAGAATGGAGAATGAAAGACTGACTAAGAGAGTGTATGTAGGTGAGGTGGAGGGAGGGAGAGGGAGAGGTAGACCGAGGATGAGGTGGAGGGATGGAGTTGAGAGGTATATGAGGAAGGGGGGGTGAGTTGGGGGGAGGGTAGTCAAATGGTGGGTGACAGAGCGACTTGGAAGAGTTTTGTCTGCGGCCACCCGTTGCGGGATTAGGGCGTCGGGCTATAGATAGATAGATAGAATAATAGTAATGTCAATAAATTTTTAAAGATTAAATTATGATGGCACCACTATAACTACAACCTCCTTCCTGGAACCTCACCTCGGTAGTCGAAAATCCCCCGGACAAGTAAACGAAACGATAAGCGAGATAACACGGCCGACTCCTCCACGACCTCCATCCCCACCAACCCCACCACCAAAACCTTATCCGACACTGGACGTGCCAGCAGCTCGACTAGATTCGACGGCAAACGCAGTTTAAGTGTGACATTTCAGCCAACCCCTCTTTTATTCCGCCCTGCCCGTCAGCTCACCCAATATCCTCCTTCCATCAGTGCCCTTCCGTCCTCATCTATTCTCGTTTATTTCATTACCAGCTGTCTAGTCTCATCTCTTCCTCTCGCCCCCTCGCTTGCTTGCTTCCCTCAGCAATTTCATTCTCTTTCTCTTTCTATCTGCAGGATATATTCACTCCTCTTTATCTAGCCTTCGTTTGTGTTTTTTGCCATATTCTGATTCTCTCCTCTTTCCCCATACTTTTTTAATTTACTTCTCTTCAAATTCTCTCTCTCTCTCTCGCTCTCTCTCTCTCTCGCTCTCTCTCTCTCTCTCTCTCTCTCTCTCTCTTTCTTTCTCTCTCACGTTCGCTTATACTGCTTCACACCCTCATTATCATTGGACGTTCAGTATTCGCATTTTCGACTAGTATTCAGTGTTGATAATGGAAGTCCTTCCAGTGACAATGAGCGAGTCTTTACGTAAACTCAAGTAGAAGGGTGAGTTGTTTTTCTGAGAGAGAGAGAGAGAGAGAGAGAAAGGCGGAATCTTGGTGGTGGCTGCAGCATTGTCTGGTATCGTGACTATAACTAAATGCTTTGCACTTTGAGCGTTTCAAACAAACGAAGGGAGTATTCGTAAGGGAGGTGGGTTAGTTGGTGTACGGTCGTGTTTAAGAAAAACTTATACATATCTCACGTAGGGCATGAATTGGTATAGATGGAAGTGTTAGCTCGCTGGTACAGTCACAGTCTTTTTATCTATCTATCTATCTGTCACTCTTTCTATCTATCTAGCTATTTATGGTTTGGTGTCTTGATGTAACGAAGGATGATTCTAAAAACGACTGATTAATTTACTGCCGATTAATTTACGACTGTTACCTTCAAGCAGCTAACATATATTTTTGCTCTGTTTGTCTGTCTCTAGGCCTGTCTGACAGTGATTCTGTCAGGAACATTACGGAAAAACTGCAAAACATCTGAAAAAAACATAAACTGCTGATGAACACCAAAGACACAAGTGTTTAAACATGGGCGAAAAGGTTAAAGGCGAAGGTAAAAATCAATGCTGCTGCTGCCTTGACTGAGGTACGCACTCTCTGAATGCCACTGACTCGACAGGTTTTGCGTCCAAATATCGGGAGGGGGGGAGTTAGGATGGTGTCGGTGATATAGTATATTCGACGTCAGTAATTTCAATTCACATATAAGATTTTTAAATAACTGAGTTAGGTTTTAAACTAATTAAGTAAAGATTTCTTTTTTTTTTTTTTTGCTGGAGGGGATTAATTATTACCATCTCCAGCCCCTATGGTTCAAAGAAAAAAAAAAAAATAGGGATCAAATAGTGTTTGCAGATCAGAATATTCAATAATTTAAAGTCTTTTAAAAAAAGACAGTTTTGATATGCTCCAGATATTGTTGCATTCTGCAAAGCATCTTTCCTGTTTAGAACTAGTGTGATGTTTTCGTGCGCCTACTCTGGCCTCTTAGATGTTTGGACACAGCGACAATTAGTGCCAGTGACTACTTTCAGTTATTATAAAATAATGTGGCGTCAGTGATCGATATTCGGGATGTTAAACTGATAATAATCTGGTGCCACATTCAAAACAAACAATCAAGTGGCTTTCGTAACTCATACATCAATTTGCTGGAAGGTCATGGAGACTGTAGACTACAATCTTCCTGTGCCTCTTCTTCTATTTGCATCAACAGTATCACTCTAGAGAGTTATTTTCCTTTTTTGCAGGAGGATGAGTGAAGGGAGCTTGCAGTAACTTACTAGTTTTGTTGTTCAATATGCGGATCACTATACGAGGTATGAGGGGGATTTGATTGTAACTATGTTAGAGAATCCCACCCCAGAAACACAGCAACATACATAACACGATACTTACCCTACTTTCCGGAACGGCCGAGACAGTCTTGCTCTTGATCGCTGGCCCTTGCATCCTTAGCGGCCAGTAATCCTAACCTGAGGGGGAACAAAGATGTGCAAGTTATACGAAATATTATGGAAAATGCAGTTCTAATTTTGTTATATATATATATATATATATATATATATATATATATATATATATATATATATATATATATATATATATATATATATATATGTCTACTTACCTTTTATTCAGTCAGTCAGCTAATCCATCTGCATTTCTATATATGTCCTGTCTGTCTACCTACCGTATATCTATATACGAGTATCACCTATCGAACAGTTAACAACCTGTCTCTCCTGGTCTGCCTGTCTGCCGATTTTGTCTACTGTCTATTAATCTACTTATCTATCAGTCTGTTTCTCTACCCATATTCGTTTAAATTCCTAATGGTTCCGATACCGACTCAAAAGCCAGCACTCTAAACCTCCCCCCTTGTACCAACAAAGACATCACCTGGCAATCGACATTCAACTCCTCAGTAAGTCATGTCAATCTCTCTATTATCTTATGTATATTCATGAATCAGTCAACTTATGTCTATCATCCGCTTATCTGTCTAGCATTTTCTATCTACAATATATCTCTATCTACCTATTCGACCTCCTATATCCATCGACCTATCCTGTCACCCTATCCGTACTTTGTCTAATTGCCTAAGACTATCAAACAACTCTGCATCCACCGCTTAAAGTCTCTCAGTCGATTCCATCAGTCATCACCTACCAACTGATCCAACATTGGCCATGGCACAATAATACTTTTCCCACTCAGTCTCCCGAATTAAAACTCCTGTACTGACAAAGAATCTATCTTTAAATTTAATTCAAGTCCATCCAGTTAGGAAGGAGCTCTAGCAGTGATGATATTAAATATGTCTATATCTAACTCTTACGGCTAAAAAGAGTCTTGTAATCTAAATAAAATTGTCTGGAGGTAGCTTGAATATAACAGACATTATATCCTTTGGCTCAAGGGGTTAACTTGATGCGATAAGACTAATGCAATGTTGGAATCACATAGCATAAGCCCTACACACACTAACATGATTACAAAATGTACACAGCAGCATAACCGAAGCTGTTGGACACTAGACAATCGACCTGAGTGTCGGAAACAGAATTACACTGTTTTTCAGTGTGTGTGTGTGGGGGGGGGGGGTTGTGGGTGTGGGTGGGTGGGTGGGTGTCCTTCTCTTACACAGTTTCTGTTGTTATTCTAGTCATTTCTTTTTTAACATTTCTTCCTATTCCTCCCCCCTCTCATCCTTTTTCTTGCTCTTTCTCCTCCACTTCTTTTTTCCAGTTTTCTCCTTTCTCTTTCTCTGTCCTCTTCCTCTCCCGGTCACACATTCAGTTTTTTACCTTTCACTTTCCTTTCTTAACACTCATCGATATTCTTCCCTGCTCCTCCATCCTCTCTTTCTGCTCCTCCTTCCTCTCTTTCTGCTCCTCCTTCCTCTCTTTCTGCTCCTCCATCCTCTCTTTCTGCTCCTCCATCCTCTCTTTCTGCTCCTCCATCCTCTCTTTCTGCTCCTCCTTCCTCTCTTTCTGCTCCTCCATCCTCTCTTTCTGCTCCTCCATCCTCTCTTTCTGCTCCTCCTTCCTCTCTTTCTGCTCCTCCTTCCTCTCTTTCTGCTCCTCCATCCTCTCTTTCTGCTTCTCCTTCCTCTCTTTCTGCTCCTCCATCCTCTCTTTCTGCTCCTCCATCCTCTCTTTCTGCTCCTCCATCCTCTCTTTCTGCTCCTCCTTCCTCTCTTTCTGCTCCTCCTTCCTCTCTTTCTGCTCCTCCTCCTTCTGACATGAGTATTACTTGCTGCTTTTCAGTTTTCCTTCATTCATTCCTTTATGCATGTCCTCGTTTCTTCTGCCTTCCTTCTTTTTTCTCTTCTATCTTCTCCTCCTTTTACCCACGTTCCTTACTACTCTTCCATCTCCCTTCACGTCTTGTTTGTAACTGTTCGATCCTCCTCCTCCTACATATGGAACAAATTGCCCTCCGATTTAGTAAGCTGTGATACAGTACTAACCTTTAAAAGGCAGCTTGCATAAGTACCTTCAAACCACAAGTAAGTATGTTCACTCTTGAATAATACATTTCTGCAGTGTATATAACTATTTTTTCAGCGCCTGAATAGTACAAATACCAGAACAACATCAACAAATACTGCTGACAATTTGCCTTTCCTTTTCATGTAGATAGTGCAGAATATGATTTCTTTTTCCTTTTTCATATGAAATTTCTAGAACAGCTTTTCTGTGCCGTATGGTGGTCCATCCCACAATTTCCTGACGGTTTCGGCTGGAGGGTTTGGTGGGTGAGGGGGCCTTCCTGCTTTTCTGTCCTTGTCTTTAGCTCATACAGTAGTTTTATTAGTCATAACCCCTACACAAAATAGCCACGAAAGGACCAAGAGGCTTGCTGTTGTTTGTTTTCCTTGGTCGTCGTCGTCCTCCTCCTGCTACTCCTCCTCCTCCTCCTCCTCCTCCTCGCTTTCTTCTCCCTCTCTCCCTCTTCCTAGTGTCGTCCATGTTTCTTGTTATCTTTCAATTTCCTGTCATTCATTCACTCTTCGATATTTTGCCAGTGTTCTCTTTCGCCAAGAGTTTGCATTATTTAATTCAGTTACCGCTGGCACACTGCTCTCACTTCACTCGTAAAGGGAATTAAAAATTTCTTGTTATTCAATTGACTCGTGGCTGCGCTTCTCCTCTTCTCCCTCAACACTCCATTCCCAACTCCACTTGCATATCTACCTACTGCACACCCTCTTTTCCATCCACCTACACCCTCTTATTCTTCTACTCTCACTCCACCGAATTCAAGAAAACTTACATTCACAACCTTCCATCATCGACTCATCCCCGCCGTCAGTCCTACCACACCATCAACACCATTTCTTACTTTCATCTCCTCTTGCCCTTCCGGCTAAATACCCCCCCCCCTCCTCCTCTCTCATCCATTTGCACCTTCACCATCTCTCCTTTACGCACCACCTTGTTCACAGCTGCCACCTCTCGTTCGCCCACCTACACCCTCACCTCCTCTCATTCACCCACCTACCTCCATTTTTGCCTCTTACCCATCCCTATATCCTCTCATCCAACTCTTACAACCCCAGATCATCTTGTCCACCCACCTACACCCATCACCTACTTTCATCCACTCACTTAAACCCACCACCCACTTACACTCCCGCCTCCACATCCACACACCGACCCCCAACATCTCTCACCCACCAACCTACATACAACACCAACTTTCCCCCATCCTTCTTTTCCCACCACCATTCACTGCGACCCATTTACACCCACCACAATCTCTCTGCCACCCAACTACACCCACCACCACCTCTCTGCCACCCACTACACCCACCACCACCTCTCTGCCACCCACGACACCCACCACAACCTCTCTGCCACCAACTACACCCACCACAACCTCTCTGCTACCCACTTACACTCACCATCACCTATCTTCCACCCATTTACACCCACCGCCACCTTTCTCTCACCCATCTACACCCACCACCAAATCTTTACCACCCACTTACACCCACCACCACCTCTCTGCCACCCACCTATACCCACCACCACCTCTGCCAAAAGGGTGTCAGTAGAGACGCAAACACACTTATAGGCAAGAGTAAAAAGTGCTCTTGTAGCCTCACTCCCACACACTGAAAATTCATACACCTTAACTTTCATCATACATGCAGGCACAGGCTACTGGCGGGAACAGAGCACACGTATCCATGCACAAGCGCAGTAACATCCATCCATCAATTCACTCATCTCTCTCCCTCTCCCACCCGCTCCCAATACCTCTCACTCCCCCTCCCTCTCCCTTCCTCCCCCTCCCTGTCTCTCTCCCTCTCTCCCTTCCTCCCACTCCCTCTCTCTCTCTCTCTCTCTCTCTCTCTCTCTCTCTCTCCTAAATAATACAACACAGTGCCTCTCAGCAACAGCTTACCTCTGATTCCTTGGGCAAAATCTCCACTATATCACCAAAGGTACTATCACGATCCAAAGTTTCTTTACCCCCCTGGGTGGAGGAAGGTCGAAGCCAATGTTGAAGAAATGACGGGCCACCGAACACAGGCCAGTTCATGATGGAGGGGTTCACTAACCTGAAGCTTAGGATAATAAGAATCACCCGGATGAAACACACGAGCCTATTTATGAATCAGGGTATCATGAACCATTATTAGTCTTGTATACTGGCAGTGTCCGATCATCTGGTCTTGCTACAACCTTGTCTTCGACCTTCCTCCACTCAGGGGGGTAAAGAAACTTTGGATCGTGATAGTACATCTGTCAACTATGATATCCATATTGAACGAAGCCCAACCACTCATTTGGGACACGTATTCTTGTTTATCGCCCAGTGTCTCAAAGTCTATCGCACTCCTGGGCCCCGTTTTCGTTCGGCAGCTCTCTCTTTAGGACACTTCCTTAAGAGTAACAAAGGATGGAATTACCCTGGTTCTATCTTAAGACTTTCATGAAACTGAATGTGTGCAGAATGCTGAACACGCATTGACACGTCCGACTGTGAGAGCGTGGATCTCAACATATTAACATCATTAATCCGATGACGTATTTTGCACAACAGTATTGATATTTACAATTTTATTCACTTTACGACCGAATTTTCGTACTGGAGATTATAGTCGTCGTGAAAAAAACATGGATAAAAACAACAGGGAAACATAATCCATTCTCATATCCTCTGACTAACGCAAGAAAGCCTTGGTTTAATCACGCTTGTTCTAATGCTGTCCGCAACAAGGAGAGGGCCTATAAAAGGTACCTGAGCCAACCCACCCCTGAATCACATCTTTTATAAGTCTCTGCCCGGGATCGTGCTAAGTCTGTTCTTCGCTCTGCTAAAAATACCATCGGTACTAAATGCTTTCAACTCTCCAACTCGAATTCTTCCCGCTTCTTCTGGCACCTTGCCAAAAATCTTTCTAACAACTTTACCTTACCATCGTTCCCTCCTCTTTTCTACTCTGATGGTTCTGTACCTATTTCTTCTACTGATAAAGCAGATCTCTTCGCTCAGACTTTCTCCTCCAATTCCACCACTGACGATTCCGGTGCTGTTCCTCCATCACTTCCTCCCTCTGACTTCCTCATGGCTGACATTAAAATTTCTTCAGCTGAAGTATTGTCTGCCATCGCAGACCTCAATACTAATATGGCATATGTGCCTGATGGAGTCCCTCCTGTTGTTCTCAAGAACTGTACTTCCGTGCTTACACCCTGCCTAGGCAAACTCTTTCGCCTTTGTCTATCAACTTGTACCTTTCCTTCTTGCTGGAAGTTTGCTCATTCAGCCAGTCCCAAAGAAGAGTGACCATTCCCAACCCTCTATCATCCAATTGCTTTAACATCCTGTATCTCAAAAGTTTTCAAGTCAATTCTTAACAGAAAAATTTTAAAGCATCTTTCCCATCACAACCTTCTTTCTGATCGTCAGTATGGGTTCCGTCAGGGACGCTCCACTGGCGATGTTCTCACCTACCATTCAGACTCCTGGTCATCCTTTTTTTTTGGGGACTTTGGCGAAAGCTTTGCCATTGCACTTGACATCTTAAAGGCTTTCGATCGAGTCTGGCATAAATCTTTAATTTCCAAACTGTTCTCTTACGGTTTCTATCCTTCCATCTGTGCCTCCATCTCTAGCTTCCTCTCTGGTCGTTCTGTAGCCGCTGTTGTAGACGGCCATCGTTCTTCTCCTAGATCTATTAACAGTGGTGTTCCTCAGGGCTCTGTTCAGTCACCAACTCTCTTCCTTTTATTCATCAATGACCTTCTAAGCTGTACATCTAACCCTACCCACTCATACACTGATGATGCAACTCTTCACCTTTCCATTCGGTTCCCGCAAAATCCATCTCAGCATTTACTTCAGAAAACAAGGGATGAGGCTATGGCACACCGAATGTCTGAATTGGCTCGTATCTCTGACTGGGGTAAAAATAATCTCGTTGTTTTTAATGCATCAAAGACTCAGTTTTTACAACTATCAACCCGACAAAATCTTCCACAGGTATACCCACTAATGTTTAATAATATTCAGCTTAATCTTGCATCATCCTTAAACATGATTGGGGTTTCATTTACTCGGGACTTATCTTGGAAAGATCATATTACATCTCTTGTAATATCTGCTTCCAAGAGATTTGGTGGCTAAGCCGACTCCGTTCCTTCTTTACCCCTGCACAATTGTTGACACTATATAGGGGTTTTATCCGCCCCTGTGTGGAGTACAACTCTCATGTGTGGGGAGGCTCCCCACATACAGCTCTTCTCAATAGGGTGGAGTCAAAGACTTTTTGTCCCATTAACTCTCCTCCTCTTACTGACTCCCTTCAACCTCTGTCTCTTCGCCGCACTGTTGCATCTTTATCTCTTTTCTGTCGCTACTTCAACAGTCACTGCTCCCCTGACCCATCTGCATGCATTCCTCCACCTCTACAACGAGCGCGGAGCACCCGTCTCGCAGCAAACTCTCACCCTTTCTCTGTCCAGCTCTCTAATGCAAGAGTTAACCGTTATTCCCAGTCCTTCATTTATGCAACAGGTCATCTCTGGAACAGTCTCCCTCTGTCTGAATTTCCTGCTTCCTATGATCTCCAGGCTTTCAAACGCAGTGTTTCCAGGCATCTCGAAATGATCGGATCTTGAATTTGGCTCTCTCTTGTATTTTGTTTTTTCTCTTGGAAGGAACAATAATTGCGGGCCGCGGCCTTTGGTTCCTTCTTCGTCGCATTAAAAAAAAAAAAAAAATTAAAATGAATCGTTGACAACCATAAAATTATCAAAAAAATATGGAAAACAAACTGTAACAATAGGTAAACAAATTGTAACAATAAGAAGGAAACTGGTAAGATGTGTTTGCTGCTTCAACTAAACCGTACATTACCTGTTGATGTTTGACGAATGACAGAAGTGGTGTGGTGACGACTTTGTTCCGTTCAGCAATGGGGTGGTTGAAACAGTGTCTATGAGGCTGTACTTCATGTAACACACAATTATCATGTTATACAAACCAGACCTAACTTAAGCTACAGGGTATATATTTAATGGGGTTGTATGGTACCGGGTATTCCTATTACAATAACTTTTTATTATTATTTTTATTTTTTACGGAGACGCTTGATAAACAAACCACACAACAAACAGCGGTTCAGTACACAGGTACCACATTCACAGCGGTACAGTACACACCTGCCACATTTACACAGCGGTTCACTACACAGCTACTACATTCACACAGCGGTACAGTACATAACTACCACATTCACAGAAGTGGTACAGTACACATCCACTACACACACAGCGGTACAGTACACATCTACCACATTCACACAGCTGTACAGTACACATCTACCACAGTCACACAGCGGTACAGTACACATCTACCACATTCACACAGAGGTACAGTACACATCTACCACATTCACACAGCGGTACAGTACACATCTACCACATTCACACAGCTGTACAGTACACATCTACCACATTCACACAGCGGTACAGTACACATCTACCACATTCACACAGCGGTACAGTACACATCCACCACATTTACACAGCGGTACAGTACACATCTACCACATTCACACAGCGGTACAGTACACATCCACCACATTCACACAGCGGTACAGTACACATCCACTACACACACAGCGGTACAGTACACATCTACCACATTCACACAGCGGTACAGTACACATCCACCACATTCACACAGCGGTACAGTACACATCCACTACACACACAGCGGTACAGTACACATCCACCACATTCACACAGAGGTACAGTACACATCCACCATATTCACACAGCGGTACAGTGCACATCCACCACAATGCCTACCTTCTCCCCACCCATTCACTGCCATCTCGTACACTGTCACTTGCTACTTGCAACTTAGAGGTTAAAATCTTCGGCTCAGCTATACGCAGTTAATTTTAACTGATTGTAGGCAGGATGATCTGTGGAACAATTATTGGAGAGTTTGTCTTGTTACGTCCGGCACAACTGTTATGTAATTTGCTGGCAGCACTGTTCCCACCACTACGCGAACTAACATTCGCAAAATAATTTAAAAAAAATCAAATAAATTCCTGTCGATCAGACAGTCTTTAATTGCGAAACTAATAACAGTCTCAACAAAAGGTCTGCATATCTTCCACGGCTAAAGTACATTAAAATTCGAGGTGGGGGGGGGCGACACCCCAATAATAGCAAAGCCATAGGGCATGAGATGCCTTAGCACTGCCACTGCTGGAATAGCGAGGATTCTCTCTCTCTCTCTCTCTCTCTCTCTCTCTCTCTCTCTCTTTCTCTCTCTCTCTCTCTCTCTCACACACACACACACACACACACAGTCTCTCTCTCTCTCTCTCTCTCTCTCTCTCTCTCTCTCTCTCTCTCTCTCTCAATTTTTCTTAATTAAGAGGTCACAAACTTTGAGAATAAGAAACAATCGAGCTGTCCATCTACTCTCTCATTTTAGGCTACATTTCATTCAACAGTTCTAAACAGTAATTAATCATAACCTCTGATCAATTCATCAGTTAAACACAGCTAACCTGCCATCCATCAACCCACACAGGGGCTAAAGAGAAGAAAGCGAAAACAAAAAGACAGGAGAAAAACACAAAATAATAATAATAATAATAATAATAATAATAAGAAGAAGAAGAAGAGAGAGAGAGAGAGAGAGAGAGAGAGAGAGAGAGAGAGAGAGAGAGAGAGAGAGAGCGTATGTGTAGGCACCTGTGTTTGAGTGTTTGTGTTTGTATGTCTGAGTGTACCCGCCCATCTGTCCCCCCATATCTCTCTCCCTTGATAGAAAAAAAAATATTAATACACGACAACTTTAACATGTAGCGTGAAATAATCTCGTAGCAGCAAATCTAGAAAAAAAAGTGTTACGTTTCTGAACACCTGATTTAGCACAGCCATGAAGAATATAATTAGCGTAGTGTAAAAATGAGATATAAAATGGGTTCTTAGATATTTAAAGTTTAACTGAGAGACTTTATTACAAGCGAATGAGAGGATGGGAAGAGGGAAGAATATATAAATGAGGAGATAAAGACAAAGAATAGAAGAAAAGATGAGAAAAGAAAAAAAACGAGAAGGAAAGAGAAACGAAGAAAAGATAAGAAAAGAGAGAAGAGCGAAAAGAGAATAGGAAGGAAAAGAAGAGACGAAACAAGAACAAAAGAAGACAAAATGAACAAAGAGAGGAGATGAGAGGAGAGGAAAAGGGACACGGATGAGAGAGAGAGAGAGAGAGAGAGAGAGAAGGGGGGGGGGCGGTGTCGAGGATCCTACATGAGGTGGCACTGTGAACCCTGGGTGGAGCAATGCAGTTGTGGCGTTCACCCCGATGCCAAACCTCCTCATATTCCCATACACCTTACCGTGAGCAAGGACCCTGGACCAACCGCGGCGAGGCTGTCTAGGTGGGTGCAGGTTCCTTTCACGGTTTATATACTGTACTGCATCTGGAGGACGGCACACACAAGAGCAGTTGTTTACCTGTGTTTGACAGGTCTGCTTGGTCAGACAGATCGGGGTTATGCTCACTGCATACACCTTTAATGCATACTTCTGAGATTTCATTGACACGTCACGATATATAATCACAGTTTTCTCTGAAAAAACACACACACACACACACACACACACACACACACACACACACACACACACACACACACACTATTCTTACACTTCACAATACAGTATATTTCACACACTCCTTGGAGCGTTGTACAGGAATAAACAGGTATTAGGTGAAAGAATTCATGGGGGCAGAAGCACGATGGTATTACCTTCTGCGTGAAGAGTTTTAGTGGAAAAAGAGGATCACCAAACTTAAGCCAAGAGCAAAAACGGATTAGGGAGTAAAACTTCCTGAGCCAGAATGCAGTCTGCCCAGGGTAGTGGCAAAAGTAGGGAAAACTAAGTAACCCTGTTGGTGCGGACTTGTGGAGTGTAACGATTTCTTCAGATGCAGTTCCCCTCCACCTGACCCGTTCAATTGCAAATTCTGTTAAATCGCTAGACATTTATATTTGTCCAAAGTAGCCTAAATTCTTAACAGTCAAAGTGTAAGCATTTATCTTTTCTAGCAAGCTTTGTTAAAAAAAAAGTTGAAGGCACAAATTTAATCTATTAATTGAGCACATAAATAAAAAAAGATAGTTCTGAGTATATTTAGCCTGAAACTGGTAGGATCACTTCCAACTAAACAGTAATCTTGCATTTTACTTAATAAAAATACTATTAAACATTATTTCCATACATACAATTCTCGATATTCGTATGTATGAAGCAATTAAATCCCTAACTGTAATTAAAAACGAACCTTAAAGAAGTTCAGTTACTAAATGGAGCAAATACGCACTTTGCGTTTTGGCTTATGTTTTTCTACATACCTACAGTATGCTGTCAGAAATTCATCTAGCAAAACAAGTTTTACATGCCCTAAGTGCTGACCTTACTCAAAAACACCGTCCGTATGATAAGGCATTTACCATTTTATTTACTTATTACTAGAAAACTTACCTTAGGTGTGGCATATTTTCTATAGATAAAAGATCATTGCAGTAGTTCTTGTAGTTATATTTTAATGTTTTAACTTTTACAGATTATGGAACCTATCAGTCTCATTCAATCGTTGTTATTAAAGGTTTATAGGGTAAAATAACGAAGGACCTTCCCCCCTCCCCTCCTCCGTCTCTCGCAGGACTTGAAGGGCACGAATCCGGCTCCAGAGATCAATTAATACCAGTTTACCCAGCACACAGCCAGGCGACGGCCAAACTGAGTCAGGCCCGTACCGTACTATATCTACCTTTATTTTCGTTCACTGGAGTTTATCGTTTACTTACACCGATGACACGATAATTGGAGGCAGACTGTCTGTCTGTCTCTGTCTATCCTTCCCATCCTCTCTCTCTCTCTCTCTCTCTGTATATATATATATATATATATATATATATATATATATATATATATATATATATATATATATATAAATTACTTGTAGGGGTACCCGGCGTTGCCCGGGCCAAAAAGGCGAACATTCTAATCCTCTTTGTTCTAGTTCAAGTTTTCTTTTACTCCAGAAAGACCATGTACCTCTTTATAAGAGGTCCAGGATCTTTCTATTTCAGCTTTTGCAGACTAACTTACAGTATTTGTGCGCACTTGTTTACCATTACCGGTGACCTCAAATGACCTCTGAGGTCAACCTCACATAGCCTACGTCCGAACTGGAGGTCATGTGAGTCTCCATGCCAAAAATTGGGCTGCTGGGTCAGGTCGTTCGAGCGTGTATTACCGGTGACCTCAAACGACCTCCGACCAGTGATCTGAAATGACCTCGGAGGTCAATCTTGCATAGCCTATGTCCGAACTGAAAGCCATGCGAGTTTTCATGACAAAAATTGGGGTGTAGGGGTACCCGGCGTTGTCCGGACCAAAAAGGCGAACATTCTACCTGTGACCTCAAATGACCTAGATCTGAATTATGACCCCCCTAAAACCATCCTTTGGTCACCCTGATTCAGAATATATATGGGTCTGGGGGTCTCTGGTCCTTGGTTTGAGAGTGATTGAAGACAAACCAAAAAACAAAGATCGCGGCCCTTATATACCAGGTATAGATTTGTGTGGGGGGGAGGGGTTGCTCATTCTCATATACGTAATCTTACGAGTACGTGCTTGTTGCTAGTGTCTGTTCAACTTAGCCTTATATCCTGGCTAAAACCACTCATTTTAGCAATGATTTAAGGTGCATGAAAATCAAAGGATTAAAGTTATTTTAAATATATGATGTTCACCAAAATATGTAGCCTCTTCCCTGCGATGAGGGCATCTATTCTTGGGGATTTACACAGTTTTATTCAGTATCGGGAAAACGTATCGAATTTGTACAGTTTGATACAACCTTTATCACTATTACTGCTTTACCACAAGATGCCCTCCCTTGCTTCAATAAAATTATCACTTTGTAGTGTGCGTATAGTGTAGAATAATACCATCGTAGTGAAGGAACTAAACTTATTCTGCATTTTTTTTTTTTACAATCAGTTCTCAATTAATATACTACATATAAAAACTGTCCTCATGGAAAGATTCATAAACACACAAACAATGCAGCACAGGAAAAATTTACGGCACGCAAAATATTTACATGAACCCCATAATAAAATATGACGCCCAATAAAACATGAGGCCACAATAAAACATGATGGTGAAAGTGAGCGGACCACGTATCACAGTCATTTGATGTAAAAATGAGCGGGGCACGTTGAACTAGAATCTCGGGTTACCTTTTTGAGTGATGGTGTGTGAACTCTCATGCATGTTGTAACCAGATACGATTGACACACCTCAGTCTTGTAAAGCACTGTGTTATTGGTGACTTAAAATGTTCTCTTAAAATATTACTAATTTTCATGTTTTTAATAAGTTTGCCATAAAAAACGAACATCAGCAGATGTTCTCTAAGTGATTACTAATGCTTCCGTTTAGTTTTCCCGTGATAAAATCAGTACCGGTAGGCATGCTTTGCTCTGGAAAATGTATTGGTGAAGATAATACTACAAACTACTAAACCTAACCTTTATATTTAGAAATGCCATAGTTAAGAAATATGGATGATTAGGCCCCTAAATGATTAGAGGTGAAAGGTGAGAACAGATCGTGATACGCTATAGGATCCATACACGATACTGTGTCAAAGGCTAAACACACACATTTTATAGTTCTGGTACAGCATGTTCCAAATTCAGGGGAAATTTCTGTAGTTCACAATATCAAAATCCAATTTTTGGCGCCGTTTCGACAGACTTTGAGATACAGTGAAATTTGGTGTTGAAAATTCAATAAAATTCCCGGTAATATACCTAAGCCTAATCATAAGCTTAACGACACTATTTTGATTAGGTCCCCACCTTGTTTATCGTTTCCATAGTCTAGCTGAGCTACCAACAGGCCTACCTGTCCAGGCCGTCACTAGCCTGACCTGACTTCCTGAGATAGCTTGGAAGACATAAGCTGCAACATTTAACAACTTCACTTCAGTTTCTCTATCAGCTTAATAATACAACACAGGTCTTTCAAGGACAGAACTATAGGTTTTGGTGAAGGATTTAGATTGAAAGTCAAAGGCGGATGGTTAGAAGCCAATAATAATTTCAAGAAGCCAATAATAATTTCATTAGTGGGTGGAGGGGGGATATGGTACCCACTTCTAAGTTTAAAAAACGGAGGATACTCTGTGGGAGCAACTCCCTAGATCCAGTAAGAACTCCATAACCTACATCCACGTCTTGCCAGACACCACATCCTTAGTAATGGCTTCAAGAAAAAGACCTCCAAGGCGTGTACGAGTACTGTATATCGCTACATCCTCCACGTCAGACCACCACCACTCCCTTATTTGCTCTTGCACAGCTTTCTCTCCATCTCGTTTTAAACCTCTCTCTTCCCAACTGCCTCACAGTTTCCTGGTCACCTCACTTACTATCCCCTGGTCACCTCACTTACAATCCCCTGGTCACCCCACCTATAATCCCTGGTCACTTCACTTACAAACTCTTGGTCAGCCTCACTAACAAAATCCTGGTCACCTCACTTACAGTCTCCTGGTCACTTCACTTGCA
>NC_136991.1:32563967-32569086 GCF_032717465.1 Coenobita brevimanus | reverse complement strand
TCCTACTCCTACACACTGTCCCAAATTCATTCACCAAACCTTGCAACTCCCATTCATCTTCACTCAACAATACTGTATCATCAGCAAACAGCGACACCGGAATCTTCCAAATCTCACCCTCATTCATTTGAGCCACCCCCACATCCACTGCCCTACCTTGCACCTCCTTTACAACCCCATCCATGTATATATTAAACAGCCATGGAGACATCACACAACCCTGTTTCAGTTCCACATTGAGATCAAAGAACTCACTCAGCTCACCATGCACTGGCACCGTAGCCCTAGCTCCCTCCTACATACTCTGCACAGCACTCAACAGTTTCCCCTCCACTCCATATATTCTTAGTACCTTCCACATACCTTGCCTATCTATTCTGTCGTAAGCTTTCTCCAAGTTCATGAAGGCAGCATACACTTTCCTTCCCTTCTCTAGATACTTCTCCACTAAACATCTTAGAACAAATATCTGATCTACACACCCTTTTCCCTTCCTAAATCCCCCTTGTTCGTCTCCAACTAGCTCCTCTGTCATATGCCTAACCCTATCAATGAGTATTCTACCATATATTTTACCAGTCACACTAAGAAGGCAAATACCCATAAGCAAATACCCCTATGGTTACCACATACTTCTCTCTCCCCTTTTCCTTTGTATAAAGGAATTCAATCCTTTTCCCTGGTGCCAGTCCTCTGGAACCCTTCCCTCTTCCCAAGCCAATCTACATAACTTCCCTTATCCACTCCACATAATCTCACCCCCATACCTAAGCATTTCACTACACACTCCATTAATTCCTGGGAGCCTTTCCCAACTTAATCTTCTTCATCGCTTCCCACTACTGTTTCCGCCCTACTGATCTCTTCCTCCCTCCTCTCATCTCTTCTTCTCCCAGCCATTTCCCCAACCACTTATACTCTTTCTGCTCTCACTCTCTACATTCAACAAATCCTCAAAGTGGTCCTTCCATCTCCTCAATTTCTCTCTCTTCTCCACCAACAATCTATTATTCCTATCTTTCACTCCCCTCCTATTTCCCCTTTCACACTGCCTTACTTTCTTTACCTCCTTCCAAAACAATTTCTTACTCTCCCTCCATTTCACACTCAGATCCCTCCCAAACTCTTCATCCACTTTCTTCTTACCCTCCTTCACCAGTCTCTTAACCTCCCTTCTCCTGCTCACATATACCTCTCTCTTCTCTCTCTCATCTTCTCCCCTACCTCTACTCGCTAACCATTCACTATATGTCTTATTCTTTTGTTCCACAGTTCACTTCACCTCATCATTCCACCATGCTGTCCCTTGCACACCCTTGCATCTCCTTCTCACTCCACAAACCGCCTCACACGCTACTTCTCTTCCGTGAATATCCTTCTTGCCCGTCTTCCACCCCTTCCATCTGCTCTAGCTCATACCTTCCCAATCTTTCTTCCACTATGCTCTTATACTCTGTCATTTTCTCACAATCTTGCTGCTTCCTCATGTCTTCCCCTTCGTCTCCTCAAACCACTTTCTTTGCAGCTCTACCTTGGCCATCACTAAGTGATGGTCCGAGACTCCATTCTCCCACCCTCTTCACACTATTGCATCAAACACTTGTCTTCTCATTCGCTCATCCACACACACGTAGTCTATCATTGCCTTTCGTTCAACAAGTTCATCATACATCCTCCTCATTACCCTCCATGTATACCGGTGGATCATCTTATGACAAAAGTAGGTGTTGGCTATTGCCAACCCCTTACAAGCACAGATGTCCACCAAAGCACTACCATTCCCATCTCCCTTCCAACCTGGCACACCCCACTGACCAACCACTCCATCCACTCGTACATTCCCAACTTTGCCATTCATGTCTCCAATCAACAGCACTCTCTCGCTCCTCTCAAACTTGTCCATAGATGCTTCTACTCTCTCCCAAAACTCATCTCTCACTCTTGCCACTCTATCCTCTGTCGGGGTATACACACATACAATCGCCCATGCTTGCATACCTACTTTCATCCTCACCCACACAGTCCTTGCACCCACTGTTCCATACTCTCTTATATTCTCCTTCCACTTCTTGCTTATCATCAGACATACTCCCTCTCTTGCCCTCTCATTCTCATTGACTCCCGCACATATACCTAAACCATATTCCCATTCTCTCACCATTTCACCTTCCCATTTAGTTTCAGTCAGTCCACATATATCTACTTTTGCATCCTCAAGCACCTGAACAATCTCTCTCTCTTTCACTTTATCAATCACTCCTCTCACATTCCACGTTCCCACCCTAAGAATGTCCTTTGTCCGCTCCTTAGTTGTCAACGTATGGTCTGTCCGGGTCCGAGGCGCTTTATTCGCTTATTTAGTTAGTTCTTTTTACAGGGCGGGGCACTAACCCACCACCAACCCTTTTAGTCGCCTCGTACGACAAGCAGGGATACTGGGGGAGTATTCTTGAAACCTCCCTACCCTGGGGGTAGGGGGGTTTCAAGGCACACTCAGAATAAAAGGAAGAGAGTTGGTGATAGAAGAGAGCCCTGAGGAACACCACTGTTGATAGATCTAGGAGAAGAACGATGGCTGTCTACAACAGCAGCTATAGAATGACCAGAAAGGAAGCTAGAGATGAAGGCACAGATAGGAGGATAGAAACCGTAAGAGGGCAGTTTGGAAATTAAAGATTTATGCCAGACTCGATCGAAAGCCTTTGAGATGTTAAGTGCAATGGCAAAACTTTCGCCAAAGTCCCGGAAGGGGGATGACCAGGAGTCTGAAAGGTAGGTGAGAAGATCGCCAGTGGAGCATCCCTGACGGAACCCATACTGACGACCAGAAAGAAGCTTGTGATAGGAAAGATGCTTTAAATTTTTCTATTAAGAACTGATTCGAAAACTTTTGAGATACAGGATGTCAAAGCAATTGGACGATAGTTAGGAGGTTGGGAATGGTCATCCTTCTTTGGGACTGGCTGAATGGGAGCAAACTTCCAGCAAGAAGGAAAGGTACAAGTTGATAGACAAAGGCAAAAGAGTTTGCCTAGGCAGGGTGTAAGCACAGAAGCACAGTTCTTGAGGACAACAGGAGGGACTCCATCAGGCCCATATGCCTTATTAGTATTAAGGCCTGTGATGACAGAAAATACATCAGCTGAAGAAGTTTTAATGTCAGCCATAAGGAAGTCAGGGTGGAAGTGATGGAGGAACAGCACCGGAATCGTCTAAGGTGGAATTGGAGGAGAAAGTCCAAGCGAAGAGATCTGCTTTATCAGTAGAAGTAGTAGCTACAGAGCCATCAGAGTAGAAAAGGGGAGGGAAGGATTATGAGGTAAAGTTGTTAGATAGGTTTTTGGCAAGGTGGCAGAAGGAGCGGGAAGAATTCGAGTTGGAGCGTTGAGAACATTTAGTACAGATGAAATTATTTTTAGCAGAGCGAAGAACAGATTTAGCACGATTCCGGGCAGAAACGTATGAAAGATGCGATTCAGGGGTGGGTTGGCTCCGCTACCTTTTATAGGCCCACTCCTTGTTGCGGACAGCATTAGAACAAGCGTGATTAAACCAAGGCTTTCTTGCATTAGTCAGAGGATATGAGAAAGGAATGTATGCTTCCATGCCCGAGAGAATACCTCCGTAATGCACAAGGCACACTCAGATGGCTCCCAGCCATTGAAGCAATAATCATTCCAGGGAAAATCAAAGAAGTACTGCCTGAGGGCCTCCCAATCCGCGGCTCCAAAGTGCCACAGACGACGTTTCTTTGGAGGGTCCACAGGCTGTACCGAAGCAATAGGACAGGTTAAGGTGATACCGAAGCAATAGGACAGGTTAAGGTGATATATATATATATATATATATATATATATATATATATATATATATATATATATATATATATATATATATATACAGATAGATAGATAGATATAGATATATAGATATACAAGATATATATATATATATATATATATATATATATATATATATATATATATATATATATATATATATATATATAGATAGATAGATAGATAGATATTACATTGAAGAAAGAAATAAACGCTTAAAACCTGCAATTTCTTCTCTCCAGGAAAAACTCAACAAGGCAGCTAAATTCAAAGTCCATTCGCTTTCACATACCTAAACAATTTACCTTAAAAGGACTGGCTATTGGGAGAGCTGACATATTGCATTATGAAGTACTGAGTCTTTGCATTAGCTCCTATGTTAATGGTTTATGCGAGACGGTGTGAAAATATGTTGTTAGATTATTGCTACACGCTGCCGTCGCTGAGACATGAAGGCAAGTTACTCACACGAGCAGAGACCACTGAAATAGCATTAGTAGAGGGATAAACATGGAGCATTTCGGTGAAGAGAGAGAGAGAGAGGATAGAGGGAATCAGTAAGAGGAGGAGAAATGATGGGATGAAAAGCCAGTGACTCCACCCTGTTTAGGAGAGTTGTATGTGGTGCACCCTCCACCCCTACATACACACATGAGAGCTGACCAACACTCAAGGGTGAACAGTACCCAAGTCCAATGTAACACCTGTATAGTAGTAAGAAAAAAAATACATAGTCGGCTAAGCACACTCAACCTTTTAGAACAGGATTTTGCAAGGGAGGTACTGTATGTATCTTTCCTTAATGGATCCCGAAAAAAAGGAACTTCCAAGGATAGCCTACAGAGTGATGACGAAAGACAGAAATGTGTAGTGTTGAATATTAAGGGATATGCGTAGAGTTTTGACGGGAAATGGACTCTTGACGCATTAAATTCAAGGTTTTGTCTACCTTAATCAGAAATAATGCCCGAGTCAGAAAATTGTGCGCCATGACCTCATCTCGAGATTGCTGAAGTTAGTGCTGTGATGGATGATATGAAAAACGGACGAAAAATGAAGGGTGGTTTTATCAACGCTTGAGTGGATAATAGTTGTGCAGCTCAGAAGGTAACTGATGAGTAGAAAGACGTGAATTGGTGACATGACAGAACCGAGAGGAACACCATTACAAATAGCTCTAGAAGAAAAACTAGCTGTCTCAGATCAGTTACAGAACTTCCAAAAAGGAACGTGTAGTAGAGATGGAAGAACTGAAGAATGTAAAGTGTAATGGAGCAGTT
>NC_136991.1:32541467-32561467 GCF_032717465.1 Coenobita brevimanus | reverse complement strand
AAAGAAGGGAAACAAGGAAGGGAGTAAAACAATAAGAAGATGTGAGAAAAGAGGGTTGAATGGGAAAGAAATTGGAGCTGGTAGAGAACTATTCAAAATTCAATTAAAAAACTCAGGAAGGCTGTCCCCAGTCAACTAAACCATCCAGCTGATGCCGGCAGGAAAATGTAAAGTGTGTTTCAATGCAGCCTGGAAAATCTGTCAAGGAAAAATCATATGTAAGTGTTACAAGATAATCATATTCTGCACTTTCTTAACTTGAAAGTGAAAGTAATATCAGATCAGTATTAGGTATATATTGATATTGTTCTGTAGCAGTGTCCTCCATACTTTGTTCTGTGAGAAACGTTTTAATTCAGTAATACATTATTCATGACTGAACATGTTGGGCTGTAAATTAGAAGCCAAATATATACTTACCCAGTTGATTTTGTAATGTCTGTACTGTATCAGTATAACATCAGTTTAACATCTGTCAATCTGTCTATTGCTAGATGCCTTAATCCTGTAAGGGATGGCCACAAACATACCGCTTCCATGTCGCCCTGTCCCCCGCCGCTTCGCTGCCCTTCCCCCAGCTCACACCCTCTCTATCACACACCCCTTCTAATTTAACATACTAGAAGAAAAATTCTTCCATATACTCACAATGCCACTGACGAAAAAAACACTGCTTCATGTGACCAGGAAAGTTTGCGAGCATTTTAATGACTATCACATCTCCTATACTTGAATCACCCTGCTGTGAAGTGTTTTTCAATTGTCATTGTGTCGTGAAGATTTTCTATCTTTGATTTATAATTTACCGTAGTTGTCGTATTATTATTTTTTTTTTAAAGGGAAACAAGTTCAGCTCTTGTAAGGCTTCTTCATATGATTATTTTACAACCGAGGTAACGCCCTTGTCGGCCGTCACTGTATTCTCTGAAACTGTATCGTACAATTTTTGTAATAATATGACCAGAACTGGACACAAGGGAATTGTAGGAGTCGAGGATAAAATTTTCCAAATATTGTTCGATTATTCTGCCCATGAATTCGATTAATCTGTTGGCTTTCTTAATAATATCTAAAGTTTTACTTGGTTTGAAATAATTTGTCACTATAATTCCTATTTTTTGTGGCACACATTATTAAACAGAATATCATTCACAGTAATGCTGGATTTTTGGCCAGCTCATACTGCCTTTATTGTTTGTCACGTTTTCTTGCTTGGTTTCTTTCTTTTTTCTTTCTTGTCTTGTTTGATTCTGGCAGGCACTTCTACCCTTCAGAATTAACCGATTCCAGCCAAACTTGGACACAATGACCTGCCAATGACCTAGTTGTGTCCACAAGGTCTTGGTTGTTAGACAACTGTTTGTTGCCTAGCAACGGCCGAAAACCCACTTTTTCTCGTACTTTTCGCGTTTTGAGTTGTGGAAGCATTACTACTGGGTGTAGAAAGTTCTAACTTCTTTAGGCATAATCTTGAGGTCATTCCCTACTGGAAGTGTGCCATCCATTTTCCTCTCTCTCCTCTGGTTTTCAAGTGACAGTCCGCACAGACTGGCCTCAGCGTCCCTAGCCACCAGTACCAGTTTTCAAAACTGCCCCTCATGTCCCCCAGTGGCTTGATGGAATTGAATGAAACCTTGCATGCTTATAGACACTGGCTAGTACTATAACTTTCTGGAGTACACGTATGTACCACATTGGCCAGGTCAGGGGTGAAGGTCATCAGATACGAAAACAGTGAAAATAAGTAAAATCACGACCATGCTCAGGCGAAATGCTAAAGTTCCAAAGATTAATAAACCAGGGCCATGACTCTTGGGTGGAACGTTGCGCTGGGTGGAACGTCAACATTTAGTGTCGAAACTCACCTCCAGTAGCTGGCAGCACCACCAAGAAATTTTACCTATGGTGGGCCATTCCTCGAATTTCAAGTTCCCTAGCTCCACAGTGAGTGGATGGTTTCGAATGAAACTTTGCATGCTTAAAGACGTTAGTGGATACTACAAGTGTGCTTCGTACATCCATGACCTATACCGACCAGGTTAGGGTTCAAAGGTCATCAAGTGCAAAAATATGAAAATCGCTAAAATCACGACCAGGCTCACGTGAAACGCTAAGCCTCCTAAGATTATCAAGCCAGACCATGATTCTTGGACGGAATGTTGCACTGGAGTACCTCCATACAAAAATGACATTTAGTGTCGAAATTCACATCCAGTCACTGGCAGTGCCACCTAGAAGTTGTACCTCTGGTGGGGCATTCTGCAAATTTCAAGTTCCCTAGCTCCACAGGGGGTGGATGAAATTTTACGTGCTTATAGATGTTAATGAGTACTACAAGTGTGTTTCGTTCATACGTGATCTATATCTGCCAGGTCAAGGGTCAAAGGTCATCAAGAGCACAAAATATGAAAAGTGCTAAAATTACAACCTTGCTCATGCGAAATGCTACAGCTCTGAAGATTACTAACCCAGGGCGATGATTCTTCGGCAGAATGTTGCCCTGGAGTACCTCCATATAGAAACGACTTTTAGTGTCGAAACTCAGTTCCAGTCACTGGCAGCGCCACCTATAATATGTACCTCTGGTGGGCCATCCTCGAATTTCAAGTCCACTAGCTCCACAGTGAGTGGATGGACTCGAATCAAAATTTGCATGAATATAGATGTTAATGGGCACTATAATGTGTGCTTCGTACATCCATGGCCTATACCCACCAGGTTACGGTTCAAAGTTCGTCAGTTGCAAAAATATGAAAATTGTTAAAATCACAACTAAGTGCATGCAAAATGCTAAGGCTCTGAAGGTTGTTGACCTAGATCCATGACTCTTGGGTGGCATGTTGTCCCTCGGTACCGCCATACAGCAGGAGTGGTGTTTTATACCGAAACTCACTTCCGGCAGCTAACAAAGCTTGGTCCACTTAGAGCTGGCCATTGTCGCCGACCGACTTGTTCATTTGTCCTGTCAGTGCTTAGCACTTAGCATTTTGTAATGATGGAATACATCTGCCATGTTTGGCCCTAGATAAAGAGCTGATTGTGATCTCCCAGACGCCAGCCTTTGTCAGTATGTCTAAACTCTATTACTTATTTTTGTATCCATCAGATCTATATATTTTACACAATAAGCCTTTCCCAGTATAACTCTTACCCGGTATCTATATTAAAAACAGGTTAGGGCTCCAAATGTAACCTGTGACACTATCATTTTAACCACTCCATTCTGATTATTTTTCTTTATTGAAACTCGTTATATGTCTCTTAAGCTAAATTTTTATTCATCTAAGCATACTGTCACTGAAACCATGTGTCTTTAGAGTCTGAAAGAGTATTTTATGGGGAACCATGTCAAATGCCTTTTGAAAGGATAGATAGACAGTGTCAGTGGATTTGGTCTCTTTGCATATATTCAATATATCGTTTCAAAAATTTCCCAAGATTTGTACCACAAGAGCAATTATCATGAAAACCAAGTCGTCAATACATAATGAGATTATTACTTCTTTTTTTTTTAAGTGTTTGGCAAAACTGTTTAAGATAATAGTTTCCAACAACTTGCAGACTGCAGGTGTTTAGCTATCTGGACGGTAATTTCCTGGGTGTAATGTTGCGTGTTCTGAATACTGGAGTTACGGATATTATCTTTTATTCTTAGAGCATAGTAGTACTTCATAAAAATACATCGGAAATTTCAGCGAATGGCATTGATATTTCGCCCTTTACTCATTTTAATATTCATGGAGATATCGTGTATGGATTAAATACTTTACTGACTTTAGGGTTACTGAATGCAAGCCGTACAACTGTCACTGTCCATAAGATCACCCTTTCTTAACAAGCTTAAATAAACTGCAGGAGTTATACTTGAATCTTCTCATTTAAGTGCAGATGCAAATAAAGCGCTGAGAATTGCAACTATCCCACATTTATCGCCAGTGTGCTCTCCAGTGTCTGTGACTCATGGCGTTGTTGGTGTTATTACCTTCTTGGTTCTGAAATAGTTCAAATATCGGGGGAGGGGGGGGGTGGACTTCCTGATAATGGCGATGTGTGCTTCGAAGTATTCTTTTGACTCTCTCTCTCTCTCTCTCTCTCTCTCTCTTTTATACATACACATATAGATAGATAGATAGATATAGATATATAAGAGAGAGAGAGAGAGAGAGAGAGAGATTTTCAACATAAAGCATTATATTTATTTTTATCCCATTGATTACTTGCAGTAAAATGAACACCTGTGTGCAAGTTTGTTGTTGACAGATAGTACAAAATATCAGTGTTCTACCATTTGAGTTTGATATTTTTTGCAGGACGTGTGTTGCACATTGGAGCGTATTAGACTACAGCTTTATTGGGAATTCTCCTGAAAATTCCCGCGCATCACTGATATCCAGTGTTTAAGCAATGGGATTCGAATCAAGGCAAAAAAACAATGAATGCCTGTAATTTGTGGAAACCAGTTCTCATGATAATGGATGCTTTTTCATAACTGGCATTGTCTTCATTGAATTTAAGGTTAGATGTGACTATTCGATGAAAACTAGTATATACAAAATTTTACATTATTGGCAAAATTTTGTGACGTTACCAAAACATGATCAGACATGTTTCCTCCACGTGTTCGACAGTCTACTAGTAGATGTAATGAACTTTCCTGCACGTTCGTGAACAGATCAAGGCCTATTTGTCTGTTCTATCTACCTGTTGCCAGACGCCATAATCCCGTAAGGAGTGGCCATTTGACTTTGAGTTATTTGTTTTACGGGGAGGGGCACTAACCCTCCACCAACCCACTTGCTGACACGTAGGGAGCACGTATGGTTTGGCTATATGGTTACCACCCAGCGTTATAAATGGTTTCTTGGCTTACAGGAAACCATTTGGCTTGTCACTCAATGTAAAGCTACTTGCAAAGGAAAGAAAAGCAATAAGAAGTGACAAAAAAGATGGGAGAAGTAAGAAGAGAGGAGGGCAGGCACGGAAAAAGAATGATAAAGGCTAAGGAAGAAGTAGGCAGCATTACATCAAGTGAGTGGATGATGGTCACCACCACATACCACTATTTATGACGCTAGGAATTCTGCCTAGTTGGGAACTGGTAAATTAAAATAACCGACAAGTACAGTAATATTAGTATTTCATAATTCACAATTTGATCGTATGTTTTGGTGTCAGTGTCGCATGACTATACATGTGGACTTCAAATTATTTCAAGCTTCATTTTATTAAGGGATTCATTTCTAATCCGGGGGTAAATTCTTTCAATGTTATTGGTAGATGGCTTTGAAATTTCAACTGGATGAAATCCCGCTTTAACAGTACTCCTCTTCCCATGTTGATTTTTTGACTACTAAAAGTATTATAACCTGGTGGATTATGAGAACCTTTCTGTTTGGTATTCACCTATGATTTCGTTATCCCATATACATCGCATAACCTTTGACCTCTAAATCAGACAGTTTATTAGTTAAACTGTGCATATCTGTGAGAGAACTTTGGCGTGCTAATATTTTCGATTGGAGAGTGGAAAAGGAAGGGAGAAATGGAAAGAGATGGAGGTGAGAAGACACGGAGGGGACTGGACTGTAAAGGAGACATGAGATGGAAAGAGTGGGGCAGGAAGGGGAAGTAATATGAGAAATGTAAGAAAAGGAGAGAGGCAGAGAACGGAGAAGTGGAATAGGAGGAAAGGAGCAGCAGATATAAGGGGACTAAAGAGTAAGGAAGGAGGTAGGTGATTCGAGAGGAAGGGGGAGAGATGAGAACAAAGGAGGGAAACGGGAGGGTAGTTGCAATATGAAAAGGGAAGGGAGAAAGAGGGAGAATAAGATAGGGACAAAAGATTGAAGTATTGTAAGGTATGAGCTGCAGAGGATGGATGGAAGAGAGAAGAGAGGACTGCCAATGTGACAGGATACAAGGCAGCAATAAAGAGAAGGGAGATGGGGAAAGCATGGAAAATCTCGAAAAAAAGGAATCAAGGGAAAGAGGATGAAATGGAAGGGATGCTATTGAGGAAGTATATCAAAATGAGGGGAAAGCACGGAAAAGAAACACAGGAGAGAAAAAGGAGAGATGGTCCTTATAGAAGAATGAAATAGCGACGAGGGAGGAATAAGAACTTTGTGAAATAAGGGTGAGAGCAAGAAATTGCAGGGGTACCACAGAGGAACTAAGGGAGGAAACAAAGAAAAATTGAGAGAGAGAGAGAGAGAGAGAGAGAGAGAGAGAGAGAGAGAGAGAGAGCATAGGGATGGTTGCCATAGAAGGGGAGGACGGGAAAAGCAGACGGGCCGCAAGGGAGGAAAGGGAGGGGAGACGTGAGTGAGGGTTGCAGAAGATATGAAAGAAAGAGTTATGGTTGGACAGGAGAGATGGAGGATTACGGGAGAGGGGGGGAGGGAAGGAGGTGGGGTTGCATGGGAAGGTGGAAAGGTTGCAAGGGAGCAAAGGAGGGGGGGAGGGGTGCAGGGGAGGGAGGAAGAGAGGGAATATTGCAAGTGAAGGAAGGGATGAGGGAGGGAGGAGGGGTGAGACAGGTTGCTGAAAGGCAGGAAGTAAGAAAGAAATGGCTGTAGGAGAAAGAAGGGGGTGAAGGGCTTGACAGAAGGAAAGCGAGGGAGCGTTGCTGGGAAAGGAGAAGAAGGGAATGGAAAAGGAATAGGAAAGGCGGATGAGAGAACGGAACAGGGAGACGGAAGAAAGCTAAGGTGCGAATACGGTAGGGAGGCAGGGAGGAATGCAAGGGAGGGGGCATGGGGGGGAGAAGAGGATAAAAGTTATTTTTAAAAAAAGTAAAGGGTGAAATGGTGGAGGAAAAGAGAGAAGAGTTGTGGAGGAAGGGGAAAAAGTAGAAGGAAACAGGGTTGTAAGGAAGGGGGAAGGAAAACTGTTAGAAGGGAATGACGGAGGGAGGGAGAGAGGGATAGAAAAGGGGGAAGCGAAATAATAAGGAAGGGTAGGGTACAGAGAGATGGAAGCGTGAGAAGAGAAGGGAAACGAAGGAAGAGAAGGGGAATTTTAAAGGGAGAGATAATGCAAGGGTGAGAACATTGTGGGGAAACAAAGAAGCGAGGGAGGGTTGGATAAATGAGAGTCAGGAAGACAGGGTGCAGGGAAGAGATGAGAATAGAAAGGTGAAAGAAAAGGGGTGAGAGAACGTTGCAGGGAATTAAGGGAGAGATGTGAAGGAAAGGAGGGATGATTTGGAAGGAAGGTGTGCAGTACGAGGTTGGAGGGTAGGTTGAATTGAATGGAAAGGATGCATAGAGGCAGGGGGCAAAAAAAGGGAAAGGAAAAACAAGGGAGAGAACGATGCAGAGAGATAGGGGGAGGGGGATTGAAGAGGGAAAAAGAAGGAAGGGAAAGCTGAGGGGGTAAGGAGGGAGGGAGAAAAGGAAGCGTGCAGTGGATAAAACTAGGAGACTTGAAGAAGAAAAGGAATTACCTGGAGAGAGAGAAAAAGCAAGGGAAAATCTGTGTAGGTAAACACAACGTGTCGAAGTGGAGGGGAGGAACTGAGAAATAGGAGAGAGGAAGGGTCGGAGGAAAGGGAGGAAGAGAAAGGGGACAGACAAGGGAGAGTAAAAAAGAGGATGTGGTACAGGAAGCGGAGGAGAATTGGGAAGGGAGGGAGGGGTGGGGTTGGAAGAAAGGAGGGAGAGATGAGTTGGGGGCAAAGGAAGGGAGGCGAAAGGGGGAGCTTAGGTTGGACGCAGTGGCATAGCTTGCCGTCTGGCATGGGTGTGTGTGTGGGGGGGGGGGGGGAGGGTAAGTCGACTGTGAGGGACAATGTGGTGTGTGAGTATATATATTATAGACATATATACATAATATATATATGAGGAGAGAGAGAGAGAGAGAGAGAGGCAGTTTCTATACTAGTACTACTATTGCTACACTACTTCTACTGCTCGTCAAAATATCTCACGAAACTTTTCAGAACTGCAGTAACATTTAACAGTAAATGCTGTTATGGTTATGGTTGGTATCAGAGTGTACAGCATCTCCGAAATTTATATTTCAAAAAAAGGCAAACACTATGATACAAGATTAGAAACATATACACTGCTATTAGCGGTTCAGTATACAACACGTACCAATGCCTTTGAAATTCAAAAGCATGTGAATACTGTGATAAAAGGTTACGTATGGTAGACATCAAGACATTCTTTACGAGTGTAAAGAAAATATCACGTACTGTACATGTTGTTCACTCAGTATGATCATAATGTAATAGTAATGAAATGTCCAAGTTTCCAGTACTCAAGAGGACTGTTAAACCGCATAAACCATACATCGTCCCTTCTGAACGGTGAATACTTTAGAGTAGTATTTGAATTAAGCAGTGTAAATTGTGCAATTTTTTTTTTTTTACTTTTGTCTATGAATGGCCAAATTCTTCTGTTTTTGTGACTGATCGAAAAATTGTTTAGAAACTTGTCCATGCTAATATTTTCAGTTCTTGTTTCTTTAATTCCCCAAACACCGAAATCACTATGTCGGGGATTGGGTGGGAAAAGGGGGGGTGGGGGTTGTTAGAGATTTGTAGGGAAGGGCATACGCCCCCCGCTCCCCCCCCCCCCCCCGGTAGCTACACTGCTGTTTTGATGGAGGAAAAGAGGTAAGGAAATTAGAGCTGGGAGGAAAGAAGGGAGGGAGGGAAGGAGGGAGAATTGAGTTGAAGGAGAGTTAGAAGAGAGCTGACGGGGGAGGGAGAGTTGAGTAGTGAAGAAAGAAGTGGTGCAGTAAGTGGTAAGTACACATAACAGTGAGTCTGGCTGCTGCCTGAAAGGGATGTGCTCTAAAGGTGTGCCAACTTAGGATTTTTGTAAACTTTAACCATTTTACGTTTGCTGCTGCTGCAGAAATGTGCTTGTAGCTGATGTGGCATGGCGGGATTAATTTTTTTTCCTTATCCCGTCAAATATGTGCCGAGTAGCGATGTGTCAGTGATCAAAGAAAAAAAAATCTTTCCTAAGGGACAGGATTTGCTCAGTGTTGACTCTGGGCATAACTGCAGACAGTATTCTGACGTTTGTAGGGTATACCGTCTGGTGGCCTGTTAGTCAGAACGCCCCAGTCGTAGTGACGGCCTTGCAGAGGCCTCAAGAGGGAACTCAAGAGGGGACTAGGTTTTTTTTTCGATCAGGTAATGCCATCGAGGGAAGTAGGCAGGTCATCGACCCTTAAATGCATTGGATTGCCATTGCCTAGCCTCTTACCCTTTCATATTTTGCACATCACAACCTGAAGGGAAAATGTTATGAAATAGTCTGAATGGGAAAAGTGAATCATTGTAATAGCTGAAGAGGCAAAATTATATGAAGTAATCTTAACAAAATTTCCTATGGTAGCCGTAGAGGTGGAAATATGTTGGATATTCTCAAGGGCAGAATTACACGGAGGATAATATGAAGAATGAAACTGTATATAATAAAATGAAGGGCAGAACTATGCAAGGTAACCTTTGGGGCAAGATAATGTGCAGTACAGATTAAAACACCGGTTCAGGGATCGTTACCCTTACTTACGAGTCCGCTACTGGAGATCTTCTCTTTCTTTACAATAATCGCCTAATGTTTGCCGTCTGACCTCTGGCATGACTTTTGGATCGTAGACGTTATGATGTATGTGGACATAAGCAAGTGCAAAATGATGCTGAGGAGCAAGTGGTTCTCAAGAAGGACAACAATAACAAGGATAACCTTGATGTCAATAAAGATAAGAGGGAGGGGTGGTGCTGATTGTTTTTCACGGTGTTTGATAAGTCTGTGGAGGAGTGTCCGGATCTGAGAGAGTTTTGGAATGCTGTTGAATGGTTGGAGACTGAAGAAATTGTCTACAGATTGCTGATGGTAAAATGACTTTTAGTTTGTAATTCTGTATTGCTGCTAGGCAAGTTTCCTTGCGTTGGTCAGAAATGATAAACTGAGTTCGAGATCCTCTTGTTCGTTAGTTACCATGCATGCTTGATATGCCAGCGTTGCTTGTGCATTTTATTAGCCTCCAGGGTTGTAAAGGCAAGCTATCCATCTCCTGTGGCCTATTCAAAACGTAGCTGGGGTTCTAGGGTCGACTGCAATTTTCTTCAATAGAACAAAACTTACATCCCTTAGTGATGTCAACCCTAGACTAACTGCTTTTAAC
This sequence comes from Coenobita brevimanus, assembly GCF_032717465.1. Classification (NCBI taxonomy): domain Eukaryota; kingdom Metazoa; phylum Arthropoda; class Malacostraca; order Decapoda; family Coenobitidae; genus Coenobita; species Coenobita brevimanus. Next base: position 32,551,318 of record NC_136991.1, on the reverse strand, counting down.
CAGATACAGGCGGCCGTGAAAGAATGCACCTCCAAAAGTACTAAATTTGCAGGCAACAATATGGAAAAGAAGCAGTATCAACGAATTTGATCGGATAGGCTTCCAGCTTATCAGTCACGTATACTCGTACACCTAACTATCCGAAGAAATGTGAACAGAACTACAAGATAATACATGTTACCCGGGGCCCTCGGCCACCTTAGCTTACCTCTGAATTTCAACACCGCACTGGGCACACGGGTCGATATCTGTATATCTACTTCATGCCGACGGGTGTCTGCTCATCTGAAAAAGGAAATAAAATAGTCTGGCATTAGCCAAAAGTTAATACAAAATATGTTTACGGCTGGAGGAGTTACGACAGATTGCTTCTAACCCGTTCATTTCAAGGAGTCTCTCCTAAGATGAATACTACCGTTCGTTCTTACCCGGACTGTAAAACTGTACTTAGTATGGCCTTGGGCTAAGGCGGTTACGTCCGTTATCTGATCAGTTTCTTCACTGAACTGGTAACGAAATCTGATAAAGCTAGCGAAATTTGATAGCGCATGATTCATCATCACAAATATACATAATCATTAGGCAACAGTCGACCTAAATCACATGCACGTACTGCACTAACAACATAGCCATCGATGTCATAGAGTGAATTTCAGGTGAACCAATTTAATGATACTTTGAAAGATAATCTCCGTCATACATTTATCTCTCTGAAGTACGAGTAGTTTAGCAAAATCTTGCACAACAAATCATTTGATCAACATACTTAGCTAACAAGAGTAATCCTACAGCATAGTGATCAGGATGATACGTGATGTCAGTAGGTGAACTGGGACACCCTGATATTTCAAGCAATAAGGAGTTACTTTACATCAACATCTTATCTTAAACAGTTTCACGTTTGGCTTAGAACAGGATAATAGGATATTAAATTAATAATCAACAGATTTTGATAATTATGTTTATAATTCATATATCAAACATAGTACAATTTCTTTAAATGTACGTTAGTTAACCCCTTAAGTCCTAATCGCATCAATTGATGCGATTTGAGTTTTATGGCAAAATGCCTAATCACATCAATTGAATGCAGCCTGCAAAAACTGCGGAGCGCTTGCTCCACCCCGATTATTGGCTTCAGGCCAATGAGAACTCGCCCCTGATGTGGCGTGAGGGGGGATCGGACCAACCCTGGCGGTGGGGGGGCACCCCCCTCTCGGCCTCCTCCATGCCACCCTCTACTCCACTTCCTCACTCCCTCCTTGTCCCCCATCACTCTCCCACCCCTCCCGCAACTGCATCTCTCCTCCCACAACAACCTGCGTTCTTTCCCACCCTCTCTTGCCCCTCTTCCCTCCCTGCTAGCCTCGTTCCCCCCCCCAAACCCCACCCCATCTCTCCCTCCTTGTCCCTCACTACCCTTCCAACCCCTAACAGGTCCCGGAGTGTCAGGCCTGATGTACACTTGGGGACAGGTTTTCCTGGTACACCTCGCTATGAGCGAACGAATCCTGGCGTACCCTTAATGCACGGCGTGTACCTGTGTCTAGCCCCGCCCTAAAACCCTCTACCTCCCTCGCCACCCCCACCATATGCCCACCAGCACACACCGTCGATCTGGATACCGAATTAGTTTGTTTTGATGCATTACTGATGATGTAAGTACGGAGGATGTTTCTATAGGTATGTGAATGTCATACACGTGTTGGATACATAATTGTGCCAAATGACTACAGCATCCATTCATGCAGTAACACCAATGAAGAATCCACGAGCGCAGTTACCGAGCTCCTTGAAGCAGTGAGTCAGTCATCACATTACCAATATAGTGACAGTAACAGGAGCAGTAATGATGTTAGCATACCAAAAATGCCTATCTATATTTTACACGGTAAGTACCCTGTAGTGAAGTATCACAACATAATCACATGAAGCTGGGTATTATCATATTCTGCTCGACACACAAACACCTGGGTTTCGGAGGTGTTGTGGTCACTGTGGTAACTGAGAAGGCTTACACGTCTACGCCACTCGTGATGAATCGCAGAGAGAGCAATCTGGTGCTGCGAGGTCGCATTGTCACTCTACGTGACAATGGTCTCTCAGTATGAGCCATCGCTACGGAAGTTGGTGTGTCCCCCACCACAGCTGCCAAGTGAATAAAGAGGTGGGAGGAGAATGGCAACTTAGCCGACATGGGTAAGCTGTGAATTAATGCGACTGTGAAATGAAAACATAATATGTAGTTTTCTTTATATTTATTAACTAAATGAAACACATACTAATTTTGCTGTCAGTGGCTAATAACTACATTAATGTTTGTAGAAGTATAGAGATGAAAGTGTTCACAGGCATACTAAATGTCTAAGGATTACAGTTTTATGCTCTTTCTAGCTAGGCCATGGGGTCCACGGAAAACAACGCTGGCAGAGGACGATCTCTCTGTCGCGGCGGCTGAAGCTCAGCCCTTGACCAACGCGGTGGCCATTCGTGATGACCTTAGGCTGGAGATTTCGGCGAGAACGGTACGTCGCAGACTTCACGGTGTGGGGATTCATCACAGAACTCCAGCTAAAAAGGAGCTGTTGACGAAGCAGCACAAGGCGGGAAGGCTTGCGTTTGCTCAACGTCACGCTGAAAAGGGCATGGAGTTTTGGGGCCGCGTCATCTTTACTGATGAGAAATGTTTCTCTTCCACTACACATGGCAGGATGCATTGTTGGCATATGCATGTGCTAATAACTGTATTAGCGTTATTATAACCCACGTCCCAAGTGTCTTGTGTGTATTGTGGCGTCTGTGGACACTGGAGCTAAATACAACAGTAACTTAGCTTCATTTATAATTATTTCCTCCATTCTAGATACATTAATAGAGGTTAATTATATACTATATGAATGACATAAGTATATATTGTGATACTAACATCATTACTGCTCCTGTTACTGTCACTATATTGGTAATGTGATGACTGACTCACTGCTTAATGAGCTCGGTAACTGCGCTCGTGGATTCTTCATTGGTGTTACTGCATTAATGGACGCTGTAGTCATTTAGCACAATTATGTATCCAACACCTGTATGACATTCCCATACCTATAGAAACATCCTTCGTGCTCACGTCATCGGTTATGCATCAAAACAAACTAATTCGGTATCCAGATCGACGGTGTGTGCTGGTGGGCATATGGTGGGGGTGGCATGGGAGGTAGGGGGTTTGAGGGCGGGGCTAGACACAGGTACACGCCGTGCAGTAAGGATACGCCAGGATTCGTTCGCTCATAGCGAGGTGTACCAGGAAAACCTGTCTCCAAGTGTACGTACCTGTTTCATATTATTTATACTTCCCAAATTTTTATACCTCACTCTGTTCATTTCCCACTTCGTACCTACCAGTTTCTGTACGTATGTAGTTGGAGAATGCTATATGTTGTGCTACATACGATGCATCTTATTATTATTTTTTTCATTCTCCCTACCTGCCCAGATTAGCACCTCTGAGTAGTGTCCGTCTGTGTTAGTTTTCGAAAGACTATGAGGCCTTGTAGGGCTACTCCCCGCATCTGTTTCATCTCCCCACACATACAAACACACCTGTTATCATGGCTGGGGTGATACATTCCAATGAAATGGAGAGTTTCCAAAAGAGAATTTGGTTGTTGCAGAAACTGTAATGATAAGTGTGATGAAGTGTAATGATAATGTGATGATTGTAATGGTGTGATAAATGTGTAACGAGAAGTTGGGACAGTAAAAAGAGAAATCGGAAAGAAATTATTGTTTTTTTTTTTCATTTCTTATGCATGCATTTATAGCATTATTCAACTTTATTTTGATGTCCTTGATGGTTATAAACATTGATATGCGTCTGTGTTAGTTTTGGAATGACTATGAGGCCTTGTAGGGCTACTCCCCACACCTGTTTATCTCCCCACACCTACATACACACCTGTTTTTATGGCTGGTATGACAAATCCCATTGAAATGGAGGGTTTCCACAAGAGAATTTGGTTGTTGCCAAAATTTTTCTCCCCAAGTACTACCAAGGCCTTGTAGGCCTACTCCCCACACTAGATATCTCCCCACACCTACATACACACCTGTATTCATGGTAGATGTTACAGAACACAATGAAGTGCTTTCTTTTCATGCGAAAAGCTGGTTATTTCCAACCCCCGTACCTATAGGCCTACTCTCCACAACCTACTTTATCTCCCCACAGTCTTGTAATCTCCCCACACCTACATACACCTGTTTTCATGGTTGGTGTGATAAAACACTTTGAAATGACCTGTTTCAATAAGAAAAACGGGTAATCAAAATTTTCATGTTTTCTATTGTTTTCGAGGGGTAACTATCAAAAACTTTTTTTTTAACTGACGCGCGATTGTGCAGTAACCATTAGGCCTACTGGGGTACGGATTGCGTTGTCAGGTGTGTAAATTCCTCTTTAGCCAGACAACAGTCAATATGCCCTTCCTGAAAGTCGCCAAAACACCCCCAAATTGCGGTTGTGGGAGGTACCCTGCCAGAAACAATTGCGGTCTTAAGGGGTTTGCAAGTGGATAATTAGTTACTAATACTATTATATACTTGTCAAAGTTACTGAATTGCATTATATCTTCACAACAATTTTCATAGCACTGGTTATTACTTACTTAGCTCTGGAACCCTTGCATGACCAGGACAGTAGGATTGTGTTTAGGATAAGTCAGACGATTTTTATTCATATGAGTACAGGAGTCTGACAATACTGTACTTTTCTGAAGCAAATATTTCTAAATGATTATGTATTTCATATATTATAATAATGTTTCATTTTACCCTTTTCAATTCGAGGACGTATTTTCCATTTTATTCTTGCTATTCTCAGGCGATTTTATTCAGCTTAGGAGAGACTTTTCGAGCTGCAGGGGTTAGATACAGGCTTCATTACCCCTTTCACAAATGGAGCCCTCGGGGGTGGGGGGATGTGCCGTCCTATGTCGTCTGTATATAACAAAAAATAAGTAAGAAACATGACAGCATTTCAAGGCTTAACCGAGCACTGATAACTCTGCATGGAAGGGCAAAGGCGATGGCGAATGGTTGCAAACGTTTAGATGGGAGAAGTGAAATACATTTTTGATCGAGTATACATACTGGAAGGATGAGCGTTGTAAATTCTGCAGTTTTGACGAGATGAATTTTATGTGTGTGTGTGTGTGTGTGTGTGTGTGTGTGTGTGTGCTTTTTCCTGACAGTAAGAAATGCAGTGCGAATCTTTAATCTGGGGTTAGACGAGGGCTGAGGGGGAGGGGATTGGAGGTTTTCAGAGGAGAGATTAGGATGAGGGGAGTGTAGGAGAGGAAAAGGTAAATGGACATAGACTTAAACCTGAGATTGGGATGAGTAAACACAAACTTCCTTTGTTTTTCATCATGGTTAGAAGACAAGAAGTAAAAAAGAAGCCTGACCTTTCTACCTCGTTTCTGATTGCGTTACGTAAAGCGAAATGCAGTTTAATAATATTCCAACGGACCGTCACTCGTTAAGGACGTACACCTTCGTAGTCAGTTTCAGTATGACGAACTCAGGTATTGTAAGGGGTAGGGGAGACTGTCGGGGAATGACTGGTTAATATACTATGCTCTGACGGCGCAGCAGGTTTCTTTTCACCAGTTGATCAATCACCAGCAGTCCCGAGCGAGAGATATGCGAGAGAAGGTGGGAAAGAGTGGCTCAGAGAAGAAGTGGGAGGATAATACCGGAGGGAGAACTCTGGGAGAACGAACAGTAGGGCAGGGAAATGTGTGGAACAAAGAGCCTGGGAGGGAAGTGGGAGGTCGACAAGAAGAGCAACGTAAGAACAAATGGCGATGGACGAGAAGGGGAGTAAGGATAAGACAGGCTTGCTAAAGCACGGAAAGACTGAAACAACAGTAGAGAAGGAGGGAGTTTGGAAGGATTACGTTGGTGGAGGATTAAAGCGGTTTCAATGAAAAACGCGAATCTGGACAGACGACCCGAATAGGGAGGTGAGAGTCTGTACCCGGGTAGGAGAAAGGAAAAGGGGGGAGGAGGCAGCAAAACCTCCCCTCTTCAGTTCTAAACTCCATAGTGGGAATCTGTCATTTTGATCCATTGCAGTCAATAGGCATAAATCTATTTAACAAAAAGGGGGGAGGGGAGTGTGAAAGAAAGGGTTGGGTGGGGGAGGAAGAGACTATTGAAGGAAGAAAGGAGAACTTGCCGGGAGGGGGGGGGGGACTGTGGAAGTGGGTAAGGTGGAGGAAGGAGAAAGTTTGGACGGCAGAGAGGGCAGGGTGCTGAGGATCCAGGGAGGGAATGTGTAGGGAAAAAGGGCAGGATGGTGTGGAAGGAAGGCTGGGCAGGGTGAGGAGGGGGGGAGCAAGGGCGTGTGAAAGGAAGAGCGGGGGGAGGAGCAAAGGAGTGTGGAAGAGAGAAATGGTGGGATAGCAAGAAAGTGTGAAAAGCAGAAGAAGGGGCATGGTGTGGAGCAGACCGAAGGAGTGTGGAAGGGACAGAGGGCGGGGTTAAGGAGGGAAATGTGGAGGGCAGAAAGAGCTGGGTGGTGGGGGAGCAAGGGAGTGTAGAAAGGAGAAAGGACAGGATGAGGAGAATGGCAAGAGAGTGTGAAAGGAAAAATGGGCAGAATGGCGTGAAAGGAAGACTGGGTCGGGTGAGGGAGGAAGCAAGGGAGTGTGGAGAAAGACAGGGTAAGTTGAAAGGGGGAATGTGAGAAGTAAGAAATTGTTGTGTGGAAGGAATCGCAAGGTTGGGGAGGAAGGAGTACGGTAGGAAGAGTAGGGTAGGGAAGGAGGGAGTGCCGAGGGAAGAGGAGAGAATACCGGGGTAGGGGAGCAGAGCTGCCATATTAGAAGGTCGTAAAATGTCACTAGGTCGGGGTAAATAGATATAATGCAAAACTAACTAAAACATCACTCAAATATGGATCAAATATAAAGCGGCCGTCAAGATTAGGCGTTATATTAATGTAAATGTTCAGAAATCCGGTGCGAGACTTGGGTAGAGCAGAGGTACAAGAGTGAGAGATGGTGAGAAAGTGATAAAGTAAGGGAAATATGCGAGATGATGGAATTTAGCATGTGCAGGTCACGTCCTTTGCTGAGATAACATAACAAACGCGGTGAAAGGTCTGTGTACTCTTCCGTCGATGTCTAATGTTAACTCCGCACACGCGACAAAGCACAAAAGCATTGACACTGGAATCTTCATGGTCTGCAGTCGTTTCAGTCTCTGGTGAGTGGTATCAAAAGTGAACTGAGAGACGACATAGGGAAATGTCACTGAGGTTGTTGTGGGAGACCTGTGGGAGGTGAGGACGACGCACCCAGGAGTAGCAAAGTGGAACTAGAATGGCGAACTATATATGCAGTACATATCTGCTACCCGGAAATCAAAACATGATTAATTCTGGTGAAGTTTGAAGGTCATTACGTAGAACAGAGTATAGTTCACTCTCCCGCAGAACATACTGTTGCATATTGCTCTCTCTCTCTCTCTCTCTCTCTCTCTACCATCGCGAAGTGCTTCCAAATACCATCATCTTTGTTTCCATACCTATTGAGCCCACAGTGGCCAATTCTAACTAAAAAATCTAAATAATGATTTTCGCTTATTTTCGCGTGTCGCGATTCCCGACATTCTCGCGCCGTCATGTCGCCCGCGGTAGCCTTTTTTTTATTTTTTATTTTTTTCAAACTCCCTGGACTTACCAGACATAATGCAAAAAGTATTAGGTCGATATCTGTTACTGTTTTCGTGAAAGAAACGAACAAACGCACAGATCAACATTTTCGTGTGTCGCGAATTCTGATAATTTCGCGCAGTCGTATCACGCGTTATCGCCAAAATTTGTTCGGTATTTTTTAAACTCCGTGGACTTACCCCGACCAAATGCAAAAGAACTGGGTCGATGTCTATTACCGTTCTCGTGAATGAAACGAACAAACGCACCGACGGACACACATACACAGCTTGGCTTTATCATATATATAGATAGATAGATAGATAGATTAAGGGCGAAAAGTTTACCCAACAGCAGCAGTCATATGGTCGCACCTCCCCTTAATTACATGAATTTGTCACCTTCTACCCACCCTTGATGACGTAAATTACATAGTTCTTTCGTAGGTTAAACATATCACCAGTATTTACCATAGCTAACATTTAGTAGAACGAAAACTTAAAGAAATCATACGAGTATACTAGAACCACTGAACATACCCATAACACTTAACAAAATTGATGCATAGCAGATAATTATATCAGGAACCATAAACCAAATCGATGGTTTCGTGCCCCTAACTCATGTACCAAAATAGCAACACACACTACATTATCACAGTTTCCGTTATACCACATGCAATAAATACCTCACATGTATGAGTCCAGGAACACAGTCACACCCCCACATTACACCCTCTTACATTTCAAGATTTTTTTTTTCTTGTACCACGAAATCTGAAAGATATTTTAGAGTTTATACTTTAAAATAATCGTACTGACCCCCTTTCTCACGCCACTCGCCTCCGCTTACACTAGGGAAGCACGGTTTGCATGACAGTTCTTGTATAACAGTCCTCCATCTTACGTAACACCTTAGCCACTATTTGTCCGGCTTCTTTGCCCTCATCTGTGCCTGCCCAAGTACCAAGAACCAACACTTAGAGCCGCCCAAACCCCCCTGGGCTGCTCCTCCTCCCAACGCAGCCACGTTGTACCAGACTCTTAGAGACTGATCTCCAACCAATGTTCCATGGAACACTAGGGTTCCGCAAGAAATCATGAAATAAATATAAAAAAATTAAGAAATGAAATAAATAAACCGATGTATAGTTTTAACAAAAGTATCAGGTTCAAAACCAGTAAAATGGATCTCTTTCAGTCATGAACTGTACGAGTACCAAACGTGGGCCAGCCCCCAACCCAAGTGTTCCGTTCCGTTTCATGACATCCATCAGTCAGTCTTGAGCAGAACAACAGAGTGTATTGTCGTGTTTAGTAATCCCACCCAGTTAACACTGTTTTGATAGGGTTGTTAAAAACTGAAACATGTTGAAGTATTTGAAAAGAAGGCATGTCATTGAAGAGGAGAAGGGTGAAAATGGATCACAACTATCACAACCAAGTACTAGTAAAGCAGGAAGAGAAGTGAGTGATGTTTAACGAAAAAAAAAAAAACGCCTTTACAGTGACAGCAATTAAGTCATTGGTTTAATATGGACTGGAGAAGAAAACTGTCCCCTTCCCTTGAACATTGTTTACGGAAAAAAAAAAAAAAAAAAAAACTTGCTAACACAGCTATGGCCCCAGCCAAGTTAAAGCGCAGACCCTTGTCAAATTAATCGGTTGGTCAGTTTAGAAGACTTTTGATTTCAAAGGGCAAACAGTTTTAAAAAGAAGGTAACTATCAGTGAAAAGGCCGAAGAAGCAAGCTATTTAGTAGCTGAGCTAGATGTAAAAAAAAAAAGAAATGAAAAGCCTCGCCATTGCTGACAACCTAATAAAATATTTGTGAAAACAATGATAGGTAAAGATGCTGAAAGTGAAATAGACAAGGTTCCTGTTTTTGATAATACAATCAGTAGGCGCGTGGATGACCTATCCTACAATATTTCGGATATATTGTCTGAAATAATGAAAAATACTAATTTTGCCCTCCAAGTAGACGAGTCAACAGACTCGATTTGAAAACGAAGGTGAAGTAATGGATTTTTTCTTCTATATAGAACTGCCAGAAACGACCAAAAGTCAAGTAGTTTTCAAAATCTTATCTTTTTTGGAATGTTGTGGTTTGTCATGGGTCCGGTGTGTTGGAATCTGCA
>NC_136991.1:32488967-32538967 GCF_032717465.1 Coenobita brevimanus | reverse complement strand
TTTAAGTTACCCTATGAAACTGTTCAATGACCGGGCTGTTTTCTATGGTTCCCCGGCGCTGTGGAGTCGAGATACCTACTCCTGTGAGTAGGAGTGAAGCTTCATATGTGTGATTGGCTAATGAAGCTTCGACCAACTCTCCGGCCCAGCCTGGCCTTCATGATCTTCATCAGCGAAAGTTTTCCCCACTAGTTGTTTGAAGTCGGCTTTCTCGCGCAGTCCGTGTTGCTTCGTTGTGGATGGATACATAATAACGTCGTCGGTTTGGGGGCTGGAATGCTTTTGAGCGTTACTGAATGTGGAGTAAGGACATTGTATTTGCTATTTACATAAGACTAAAGGGTTGATAGTGCTTAATACCGTACACAGTAAGAGATGTGGAACTATGCATCCGATAAAGGTTTATACGAATTTCAGATTCCATTATATTCGAAATACAGACTTAAGGTTCTACATACAGAGTGAAGGACGAGATCAAACACCACAAGTTACCTAATCTGATACAATGATGAGACTACAAGTTATCATTAATGGTGTGATATCGGGTAAGTGAAATTACATAGAAACCTGAGAGTTTGTGATATCAAGAGCAAAGGGAACGTAATTAACATGACTGTACTGACATAGGTTATGAGTTAATGATTCCGTGACATAGAGCAACCGAATCCGTATTGAAGCTAAGCAGTTTGAGGTGGCTGGATATGGTGGTTTAAGCAAGCGCCATAATTTACAACGTCTAATGTGTGAGTGAAGCTCAGGAAACTGAACATTATAATACGCAACCAGGAAACTGTGTTGTTTACAGCGTCAAGGTACCGATGTTTAGCTTCATGCATTTTGACAGTAGCCCACATATATCAGACATCTAAAGGCAATTCTTTGTATAATAGAATTGTTCTGTAATAGTTACAATACCGAATCGACTGAAACTTTTTGAAATATTCATGAAAATGGAAATAACATGAACACTGCTGTAGTCCACTTGAACGTAAAACCGAAACAGAACAAAGTTCTGTATAATTTACGCGCTACCTCGTGAAGTATGAATGTATAATCGTGCATGCAGTTAAGTAAAAGTGAGACTATGAATGTTATTACGTGAAATTGAAGTCATGAATAAAGTTGTATGAGAGTGAACCCGTGAATGGAAGCTACGTGAAAGTGAAACCGTGGATGAAATTACAGGAAAGTGAAACAGTGAATGAAATTACATGAAAGTGAAACTGTGAAGTTACATTAAAGTGAAACAGTGAATGAAGTTATACGAAAGTGAAACAGTGGATGAAGTTACATGAAAGTCATACTTTTAATGAAGCTGTATGAAAAGTAAAGCCTAAATGAAGCTACACGAAAAGTACACCTTGAATAAAGTTTCATGAAAAGCTAACCTTGAATGAAGTTGTATGAATAGTAAACCCTGAATGAATATGAAAAGTAACCCTAAATGTAGTTACATGAAACGCAAACCGTGAATGAAGTTGACTTGAAACGTAAACTCCGATTTGTTACATGGTAAATAAACCCTGAATGAAGTTACAAGAAAGTTAAACCGTGTGAATTATACATGGAAGTGAGCCTCTCGTAGAAAGTTTTGAAGCGGTCTATCCTTCTAGTATAATGCCAGCATATTTAATTCATGTTATATCCTGCAACTTTATTTTGCTTCGGGGAAACAGTGAAAGGGAATCTACTTGCGAAACACTGGCATACATAGAAGTTTGGTCTAGTATTACTTATAAATTGATATATTATATCAAGGTGCTTGTGAATTCGTCAGAAGTATAGGCCCTTTTGAAAAATGAGGGATTTTACCCTTATTATTGTTGTTGTTATTGTTGGTGAAACTGCTTGACGTGCACATAACAAGTAACCGGCAACGAAACAGCAGCAAATAACGATGGCCACGTGACTCCACCATGCTTCCGTGACGCTTTTGTAATGGTGAGTAGCCCAAGTGTTCATTGTTGTATTTATTTAGCCTACATTAGAACTGATATTAGTCTGTTTCACTGTAAAGGTTTCATTTAGAGGTATCACGTAAATGTGAGTTTGATTCTAAAAATCAAAGATAAACTAATAATCATTATTATTATTATTTTTTGTCAAATTTGGTATGTTTGTGTCACGCATTTGAGGAGTCACTGTACCCTTCTGAAGACCGAAACCTGAAAAGCTGTGACTGGAAATTTATCAGCGTCACACATATAGGAGGTGTTAAGGGGTGGCGATACTGGCAGAGTCTGATGTGCGTCAGAAGTGTGTCTGGGGATATGTATCTGCGGTGTGTCTGACGGTTGTGTCCGGATACAAGGAACGCCTTTGGGGATATGCTGGGGTAGTGGGTAAGGTTGGGGCGTGTGCGGGTATCAGTTGTGTCCGCTGCCGCGTTTATAGACGGTAAATGAATTTTTCACACCTAGCTGCCTGCTTGTTTATCAGAAACTGCTTAAAAGTCAGTGGATCCGAGCTGATACACAGATGCATCAACTACTGCAGGTAATATAGTGTTCATGTTGAATTTGATGAGCTTTAACAGTCTTCAGGAACATCTGACCGTGACTGCACGTTTGCTAAACAGATTTTTCTCTCAGGATCTGAGCAAGACGAGACAGTGTCTAGGTAGGCTGTGGATTTGATTCCTCTACTTACTTGGTCTGACATATCGGTAGTTGTAGGCCCTGCTGTCGCCATAATATGATGTAAAAAAAAAAAATGCGCCGTATTAGAGATGCCAAGTGTATATATGATGCAGATAAAGGAAATTATATTTTATTTCATTTGTTATTCTAATGTTAGTGAATTACCATAGGCTTGCGAATCGCGGCTAAACTAATGGTCCCAATTTATTCTCTGATCTAATGCTAACAGCTAATGGAAATTCACATTAAGCCAGCATGTTTTTTTCGTAGTAAATTAACTTAGTTTATTGTTCAAGCAAGCGAGAATATTTCATCATCATCACTGTCATCTTCATCATCACCATAAGTCACCGTCACAATCAGCAGCAGCAACCTGAGTCAGTCCACTGCAGAACAGATGCCTATTATTATTTTTCCCCGCACTAACCTGTTAGCTGTTCCAGCCAATCACAGTGAATTTCCGTCTCGTCTTGTCTGTGTCTCCACCTCTTGCTCCATCTATGACCTGCAGCTCCGTTACCCTGGTAGAGGCGCAAATTGGTGTAGCCTCTACTACCGCAGTTTTGTGGTAATACTGTACTTACAGCTATCAGTTAAATTTTCTTGGAATCCTCATGAGAAATTAGTATGTCCATGTGCAACCAGCTTTATCAGAATTTGGAAATTATACTTATGAAAAATAATGCCAAGTATTATATAAATTGTCATAGCGCTTAACTTTCTAAAGTTGTTCAGTTCCTTTAATATCATAAAACAAAAAAATGATCAAAATTGGTTGAGGAATAAAATGATGAAAACTAGTTTGGAACTTTATCAGAGGCTATGCGTGACAAATTTTGTTTGATGATGTCCGGTACCGCTGTCGCTACACACAAAGCGTCCTAATTATAACTTTGGCACGAGTCACAAGTCGGGACGTGCTTATTTGATTTTTGCGAAAACTATTTCAACCAAAGCAAAAGGTGAAACTGCAGTGGACAATGGTGAATTTGATGTTCATGGTGAATTTGATGAACATCTTTGCTTAACATAATTTTAATCAAAAGCTACTCAACTTGAACAGTTTCTGCTTGAACACATGCCTGATTTTTGTGTGGTTACTTCTTGTCTAGATTATATTCATGTGCACCTTGTTTCAGTGTAATCGTTTATGGGAAAGTTTATAGTTCTGTATTTCAAATTGTTTTCTAAATACAGCAAATTGCTTTTAAAGCACCCATTTAACTCGTAAATCAATAACCCGGTAATTTGCGTAAACCGCATTAAAATTGGTTAATAACCTAGATCATCCGAATATACCGATTCTCATGTCTGCAGGCGAGAGTGTTACCGGATAAAATAAAACATTGTGGTATATGCAACTTGTGCAGTTTCCAATACCATTTTCTAAGTAGGTTGGACTAATGCCAGCTCAGTTAAACCGGCTCATAAATATTTAACCGGATTAAAAGTAATGTTACGTTTCATTTGCCTCTCTCGCCCGTAAAATGTTTCCGCTGGGTTTTCAGCAGTGCGTGAAATTAGTTTTATGTTGAGTCAGGCTACATCACATTTCTAGAGCTTTTAATTTCCTAGTTTCAGAAGAGTGAGGATATCGTTGACTTGACAATATTTTATTCATTATTTTAAGTTATCATGACACCGGTACATCAGATAAGTCAAAGCTGTATTTCGCTTGTGTACAAACCATAAACCTTGAGGAGTAGCTGCCGAATGATGATGGCCTATGGTAAGCTCTGTTTTAATTATCTTATAGTTTTGAGGCGTGTTGTTATGGAAATGGCCCATAAGATGTAAAGGGACATTTAATGAATGGTGTGCAAGTCAAGTTGAACTTCCTTTCAGTGTTTCGGGTATGCTCCTATCAAGAGAAATATAAACAAGTGGCTGATACCTTGCTTGGGTTACTGTAATATAAAATTAATTTATGACTGTATAAGAAAAGTGAGGTGAGTGGACACAATGATATATAAAAAAAAAACGAGGTCATCGGCAGATGTGGCCTGATCTCTAGCACTTACAGCAATATTGAAGTGCAGTATATACCCTCACTAGACTGATGAATGCGGTCAGACATAAAAATAACAGCAAATTTCAGATGTTATTGTATGTTAGAGTATGTGGAAAGTGAAACATAACCTAATGCATGCGTAGTACTGAGAATCCATTACCCTTGATAAAGAGGCATAAATGTTGCTTTGCGTTAAAAAAAAAAAAAAAAAAAAAAAATGCTTTCATAGAAGTCATTAGTTCGTTTCTCACATTTGCAGCTAATTCTTGCATGGTCATCAGCACGTTTATGCGCAGGAGAAATCTTTATAATGTTGGTTACGGAAATGTAGAATTTGTTAAAGGAGTGTTGCTTTTTCTCAATTTCTTTATCAGTCTGCTTCTCAGATTTACATTTCTTTCCCTCACCCTCTCTCTTTCTGGTCAGCAGAAAATTTAGTGCAACGGTGGTGAGCATTTAGGGAACAGGGAATGAAAATTGAGGGTTTGTTCCAGGGATTTTTTTTTCTCCTTTATAATACTCCATTTCGTTCTGTCTTGTAAGAATATTTAGAGGTTGTTTTAGAGTTAGCTTTTTATTCCCTCAATTTCATTTTCTCCATTTCTGTTTTCCGCTGTAAGATGTAGACTTTGTTCAGTGAAGCAGACATTTTCTCCATATCCATTTCTGCGTCTCTTCTGCATGCTTACCGAATTACAGACAACTCATGGCAGGATCACGCTTAATCAGCTCAGTCCGATAACTTATTTTGTATTTATTCTAGCTAATACCAGGCGGATCTGTTCAGATTAGGAGGCTCATCGAACTAGAATGGTTAGATACAGCCGCCATTAACACCCGTCACTAATAAATCCAATGTTGTATTATATTTTTGCAATCACCAGACGATATCCTTCAACTTAGGACAGAATTATCTAGCTGAAGAGCTTAGCTGTAGCCGTCACTAACAATAACCACCTTCATTACATAGCCTACTAGAGGTCTGCCCTAACTTCAATGAAATCGTCTGAAGCAGCAAATATATATATATATATATATATATATATATATATATATATATATATATATATATATATATATATATATATATATATATATAATATAGATATAGATATATATAATATATCTATATCTATACATAGATATAGATAGATAGGTAGACAGATAGATTGAAATATATATAGTGGTACAGTGGTAGGGTGTGCGTTTCGTACACGGGTGGCCAGGGTTCGCGCCCCGCCAGGGTAATAAACTTAGGGATTGTTCATCCGGCCACGTACTGCATTGGCGGACGCAAGGGTTGCTGTGGTTGAACCAGTGTCTTTAACCACCCAGTCGGCTTGCGCGGGCCGATTACACTTGGTTCACAGACTACACACACATCCAAAGCCACGCCAACACTACAGTTACACTTACAAGCACTTCTCACCCTACATACAATCTCTACCAGACAGCCTAAGCCACTTGGTAGAGATACATTGGCTGTATCGTCCCGACTTCAGTCGGGATAGGCCGGTCCTGCAGTGGATACTCAAACGGCTGATGATGATGATGATTATATATATATATATATATATATATATATATATATATATATATATATATATATAATCATCATCATCCGGACCTCCTTTCCCACCCAAGGATAGGGTGAGGAGTAGCAATGTCCAGACAGCCCAGATTTGCCCAGTCCAGTGGGCCACGCTTCCATTCACTCATCATTCAAGCCCCCGGAATCCTGGCTCTATCGGATACACCAAAAACATTCACCACGTTCTGTAGCTTCACACACACACACACACACACACACACACACACACACATACACACACACACACACACACATATATATATATATATAGATAGATAGATAGATAAATAGACATTTAGATATAGTTTAGATAGATAGATAGGTAGATAGATAGATTTAGATAGATAGATTTAGATAGATAAATTTATGTACGCCACTGGTGTGAAGATTAGATTCATTATGATGAATGTGTGTGTGTTTTTGTGTCCGTCTGTCTGTCTCTTTCTTTCTTTCTGTTTGTCTGTTTGTCTTTGTCTGTCTGTGTCTGTCTGTCTGTCTGTCTTTGTCTGTGTCAGTCTGTCTTTCTATCTGTGACTGTCTGTCTGTCTTTCTGTCTCTCTCTGTTATTATGTCTTTAAGACAGACAGACAGACACATACGGAGAGTGAGAATAATTTGTTTGCATAAGGCCGCGTCCACACGTGTGCCCGAACTCGTGCTGACAACATATAAGGGCGCGTCCACACGTGTGCTCGAACAAGTGTTGGCAACATGTAAGCAACACAATAACGAACATGCTGCAAACATGTTGGGAACAGCAGCGTCCAGATCATGTTGGCAACATCATGATGAAGTCTCAGCTGCCTGGTATGGACACACTTATCCCATCGCCTCTGCTGTCAGTGTTCGAAGCTGCACTGAAACATGTTTGCATACATCTGTCCAAATACTGCTGCAAACATGTTCCCGAACATGTTGCCTGCCGTGTTGCCAACACATGTTCGAGAGCACGTCTGGACGTGCACTAACTTAGGCCAGTTTGTATGGTTTGTGGTGTGGAGAAATTGACAAGTGTGTCCTTTAACCTGGCCTACTCTTTCTTTTTGTCTAAACCAGGCTGTGTAGTGTGTTCTATATAAAGGTTTTAATTTTGGGGTTTGTCCTGGTGTGTGGTGTGTCCTGATGGGATGCGTCGTGGTGTGTAATGCCTCTTGGTTTGTGATGCTTCATGGTGTGTAATGCGTCGTGGTGTGTTGTGCTATAAATTCCTAGTGTATGGTATGTCTTGGTGTGTGTATGTCTTGGTGTGTGGTATGTCTTGGTGTGTGGTATGTGTGGTACCTCTCCACTCCATCCCTCCAGCTCATTCCTTGGCCTCCCCCTCTCTCCCCCTCCACCTCACTCACATACACTCTCCTCGTCAGCCTCTCGCTCTCCATCCTCTCCACATGGCCAAACCACCTCATTTTGTTTCTCATAACGTTTCCTATCACATCCACATCCACACTAACGCACCTTCACTTCCTCATTTGTCAGTCTGTCTCCCAATGTGACTCCACATGCTCCTCTCAAACAATTCATTCCCATTGCTCTCTCTTGTGTCCCTCCAACAAGGTCCAAGCTTCACTTCCATACGTTGGAGTTGGTATCACAATGCTGTCATGCAGCAACATTTTCACTTCTATGCTCACTTCCCTGTTTCTTGTCACTGCTTTCAAAGAATCAGCAACCTTTCTTCCTTGCTGTACCCTTTCAAACAAACACTTCACCCTCTAAACTTCCATCCTTACTCATCACTCTACTCAAGTACTTAAACGCACTCGCATTTTTCATTTCCTCCTCATCCAGCCTCACTGTACATTCAGTAACTTCATATTTCTCGAAGACCATAACTTTTCTCTTCCCTACATTCACCTTCAGATGTCACAAAGGACTTTGTATAAACTTGTAGAGAAGTTATATATATATTAGACTTGTGGACGAGCGGTTGTTATACGTGAGTAACTTTGTAAGTAGATAATCTTGGTTCCCTTTTGTCATGCAATGACAGGAGAGGTAAAGAATAGTATGGGACTATTTTTATTTGTCTTGGAAATATTAACAAAGTCTCTCACACACGAGTGAAGTATAAAGTAGGGTCCCGCGAGCTACCTCCTCTCTCTCTCTCTCTCTCTCTCTCTCTTTTCTCTTCCATTTGCTAAGCCCTTCTCCCTACTACCTGCCTGTTCTATGGCTTGTCTCCTTTTGCCTCTGCTTCCTAAATTCTGGTGTAGCAGGGGTCGTGTCACGTGTGTTACACTGTGGTTGGAAAGTTCTAGAAGCCTATGTGTGAGTATGTGTGTATGTGTGTGTATGGTCACGAGGCGCTGTCGTGTACCTATAAAGCATTCCTTGAGTTAAGAGTGTGTAAGCATGTTTAGCAATGCTCAATTCTCGCAGACACAATACCTTCTCATCATCTGACTTCCTGCTTCTATCTGTCTCTCTATCAATCTGTTTATCTATTTATCTATTATGATTTGTAATTATAATATGGAGACCTGACATTGCTCGGCTTCGCCGCTGAAGGTCCTCCGACAGCAATTATCATTGACATATGCTAATCTATTAGTACATAATATTGATTATAATATTGTATACATATAATATTCATAGTAAATTGCAATGATCAAGTAATATTACATTTTTAACAAGTTGTATACATAATTGAATAAATGCAATGGTTGTTGTATGACATTTTGTAAGATGTGTGTGTATAACAGACATATGCATATAACTGTGCAATGGTAATACTGCTAGGTTATACATTACATACTGAGTTATCCCTTTAGTAATGTCTAATATTTCACCTAACTTGTAAGATGATTCTGGTAATACAGAATTGTGGTAATACATTGGTAATACATAATTTAACATTGTGAATTGTTACATAATTGTATTGTAATTGTTACATTGTAGTAATACATAATTGTAACATTTTATGAATTGTTACATATATTGTGGTAATGCATAATTGTGTTGGCCTTATAATTGTAGTTACATTTTGTTAATGCAACTGTTACATAATTGTGTTGGCCTTAGAATTGTAGTTAAGGTTACATAAAAGTTACATCTTGTTAATGCAACTGTTACATAATTGTTACATATTGTTTGTAGTTACATAATTGTAGTTAAAGTTACATAAAAGTTACATCTTGTTAATGCAACTGTTACATAATTGTTAACATATTGTTTGTAGTTACATAATTGTAGTTAAAGTTTCATAAGTTACATCTTGTTCATGCAACTGTTACATAATTGTTACATATTGTTTGTAGTTACATAATTGTAGTTAGTTACATAAAAGTTACATCTTGTTAATGCAACTGTTACATAACTGTTACATATTGTTTGTAGTTACATAATTGTAGCAAGTGTAACATAATGCAATCGTTTGCCGTTACATAATTGTTACATATCGTTTGTAGTTACATAATTGTATTAATTGCAGTCCTGACATTGAATCCGGTCATGAAGCGGTCGATGATATGATGCTCCATGCCACTAGCTTGTGGAGACAGTTTGCTTTTTGTTTCACTTATAGAAGGCGTTTATGTGGTATTTTGGCATTTGTAGTAACACTTACACTTATTTTCATTTGTTTGTTATGTGATCTTACTGTTTCTTTCTTTTTGCTTTCTTACTTTTTTTTTGTATGTATTGATTTTCTATAGTTTGTTTTTCTTCGCTTATGTACGCTTTTTCTGTGTTGTTCATGGTTGCATAATTACTGGCTAATTCCCTTGGGACCCTTTTTTAAGGTTTAGTTTATATTGCACAGATATTACTGAAAATGATATTATATAGCCCCATATTTTGTTGTTTTATATAAAAAAATTTATATACACTATATACAGTATTAACTATATACACTGACTTGTTCTTCACTTGTACCTATCGTGGCCAATATGTGTGTCAGCACTGTATGGAAATCATTGTCTTAACGATTGTGTTGAAGATGTTCACTCTTGCTAACGTCATTTGTGTTGGCCATTTTTTTTTTCTGGTTTTTCTTGTAACTTAATTTATCTGTTTCCACTAGGTAGCTTAAATTAATGTTTAATAGTCTTTTTTAATCGCTCACTGAGTAACTGTGATGGTATATATTTTTTATTACTTTGTAGATGTAATAATGTATAGCTGTATGTATGAAACACGTATTTTATGTAGGTATAAATGGTAACACTCGATGGTAGTAAATAAATGCTGTAATAAATGAATGAATATATACAGTGTAGAATAATTATTGTTGGTTATTATTTAGTGTTTGAGTTATGCAGATAACTGAAGTAAGTATGTGTACGTAAGTTGTAACTACCGTATACAGCACGTTATATATGTTTGTGCAAAATGTGTTGTCTATCACTGTGTATCGTATAGATGAAGTAACTATGTAACTCACTAATTTTTACCGTGGTGGGAATGGTGTGAGTGGTGTTGCACGTGGTGATAGCGTTGTTCTTCACGGGTTGATTGACGTGTTGTGGGGTGTCAGACACACGGCTTGGCGTCGTCTCAGCACACACGTATGGTAACGTCGACTTCCCACACTGGTAGCTGTGGTGAGTAAACGAGTAGCAATGAGTAACTTGAGTGAAGATGAGTGAGTAAGATGAGTTGTGAATATGGGCTTGGTATTCGCTTCGTTGTATTGACCTCTTCACTCCTGCGTCAGCGGTGGAGGTTGGGTGGATGTAGCAGAGAGAGGAGGGTGAGGTCTGGTGGTTGTGAGTTGTGAGTCGTATCTCACTCTTCGTTTGTTTGTTTTGTTTTTTCTTTCTTGATGTATTCGTGGTCCTTTTTTCTTGTGATTTACTCGTTGTGGGATGAAGACTGCCGCTACTTGTAGGTGCGTGTAGATTATACAGACGACTCGTGGAGTTGTTACTTGTAGTTGATTGTAGATGGTTGTAGTTCGTTGGTTCGTCGTAGAAATTGCAAGATTGTTTGTATCAGTACTTTGTTAAACTACTTGCAAGGCGTCCTGTGACCTCTTCACCTCTACATCAGCGTGATGATCGGGGAGACAGAGGGGGGGTGGAGAGAATACTGTCAGGAGCTGGTTGTGAGTTGTTGGTTGTGAGAGGTATTTTTTTGTTTTCAATCTTGATATTTTGTAGGAATTCACTGTTGATTCGTAGACGAGGTTCGTATACGTTCGCTGCTACCAAATGTCATAAAAGACTTTGTATAAACTTGTAGAGAAGTTATATATATATTAGACTTGTGGACGAGCGGTTGTTATACGTGAGTAACTTTGTAAGTAGATAATCTTCTTTCCCATTTGTCATGCAATGACAGGAGAGGTAAAGAATAGTATGGGACTATTTTTATTTGTCTTGGATATATTAACAAAGTCTCTCACACACGAGTGAAGTATAAGTAGAGACCCGCTAGCTACCTCCCTGTCTCGCTCTCTCTCTCTCTCTTCCATTTGCTAAGCCCTTCTCCCTACTACCTGCCTGTTCTATGGCTTGTCTCCTTCTGCCTCTGCTTCCTAAATTCTGGTGTAGCAGGGGTCGTGTCACGTGTGTTACACTGTGGTTGGAAAGTTCTAGAAGCCTGTGTGTGAGTATGTGTGTGTGTATGTGTGTGTATGGTCACGAGGCGCTGTCGTGTGCCTATAAAGCATTCCTTGAGTTAAGAGTGTGTAAGCATGTTTAGTATTGCTCGATTCTCGCAGACACAATACCTTCTCATCATCTGACTTCCTGCTTCTATCTGTCTCTCTATCAATCTATTTATCTATTTATCTATTATGATTTGTAATTATAATATGGAGACCTGACACAGATTCCGTTTCGTACACACTCTCCCAGACTCATTCACCAAGCCTTGCAGTTCCCCTTCGTCTTAACTTAACAACACAGTATCATCTGCAAACAACAGTACAGGGAGTTTCCACACGCTGCCCTCTCTCATTAGGGCCTCACCAAGATCCATTACCCTGCTTTGCATGTCTTTTATAACCCCATCCATATACAGATTGAACAACCATGGAGACATGACACATCCCTGTTTCAATTGAACCTCAGTTAGAAAAATTCACTCAGTCCACTGTCCACACGCACTTCAGCCTTGGCACCCTTACACACACTCCTCACGGCATTCAACAACTTCCCATTTGCTCCATATATTCTTAATACCGGTACCCTCGGGAATCCTTGTCTCTCCACCCTGTCATATGCTTTCTCCAAATCGAAGAAGGCCGCATACAACTTCTTTCCCTTCTCCAGAAACTTTTCCACCAAAGACCTAAGAATGATATCTGATCTACACAACCTCATCCCTTCGTATAACTTCCCTGTTTTTATCTAATTAATTTTCTGTTATTTCCGTAACTCTATCAGTACACAGATCCAGTTTTAGCATCATCCTCTTTTGGCAGTCGCAGATGAATGGAAATACAGTACCAAATAACTCTTTTTACCAGACCACAATATTCCGGTAAGTCCTACCACCAAGCAGCAGGTTAATATTTTAATTAATTTTTACTACCTTCAGACAGTTTTCTTCAGGTTAGGGAAGATATGTTATTTGAAAGACTTAATGTAGGCTATATCTGAACCCTCCAATTCTAAGTCTGTCAAAAATTAAGTAAAATCATCCAGACATAGCAAGAATAAGATAGAAATTTACGTTCTCATGCCGAAGGGATAGATATGTAGAAACTATCCCAAAAAATGAAGCCACTGAAGTGTATTGGCTGATGCAGCATAGTTTTATTAAGTCTTCGGGATAATGGAACAGTGAAAAGTGTTCAGAATTAAAACTTCCATCATAATCTAAAATTAAATCCATCGAAAGGTTCTGCTAGAAGTTTTGCCGGTAATTATCAGTGTGCATGTGCTGCCGCTTTATTAATTGTTCAACAAAATGGTTTTAAAAAACTTCAGTATTAATAATCTACCCTCACATGCACATTATGCCGTGGTAATTAATTAGTTTGGCACATTGGATTGGTGATTATTTAGGCACTGTCAGTAAGTCAGTACTTTTGCGATGATTGTCAAAATCAGAAATATTTAAAGTGTCGTAGATTGGGAAGTTCGTAATGCAAGTACAAATATTCATATCTAATTTGAGTTACTGAAGTTATTATCGGATTAATTCAGTAAAAAACAATGCAGGTTTATTTTAATCATTTGATTTCACTTACTTGTAACCCTGATTTACTTGTACCCCACGACTTTCAACTCTCAGCATCAATCATCATTTCATTATTTTGACATTTAAACTCGGCAACATTGATCAACAGTCTTCAAACAACTTGGTTCAAACACACAACTCTTGACTCATTATCCAGCCTCCATCCTTCAGCCTTCATCCTCCATCCCTCAGCCTTCATCTTTCAACCTTCATTCCTCCATCATCCAGTTTCCAGTCTACATCACTCCTCGCATCCTCAAACTGATACCTCTCCAGCCTCCATTTTGCACCCTCCATCCATCCCTCAAACTACAGCCTCCATCCTTCAAACCAGTAACCTTTAACATTCATCCTTCAGTTTCCATCCTTCAGTCTTTGTCCTTCATCCTCCAGTTTTTGTCCTTCAACATACAGCCTTCATTCTTCATCCTCCATCCTCCAGCCTCGGTCCTCCACACTCCAGTCTTCAACCTCCATCTATCAGCCTTCATTCTCTTACGTTCATCATCTATAACCTTCAATAACCTTCATCCCTCAAGCCCAGGGTTGCCAAACCAGCTTCAGAGGACGTTAAACTTCCTGTCTGAAGGTGACAAAAAAGACACTAAAATCTCCAGAGAGTATGCAGAAATTGCTAGAATGCTGCCTACAAATTCTGGATGGAAATAAACATCTCTGATCTGTTTATAGCTTCGCTGATTTGGCTGTCCTTCCTCCAGTCTCAGGGTGGCCAGACTTAGGATTTTGGCCGTGTGGTAAACTCCCTATCTTCTGTGGTGCACTCACAGGCCAGACATTCATTTGTCCTTTTTGCGGCTTTAACGGTTCCGTACATGATACAAATGGGCAGATGTATCGGATAGGTGTCGCTCTGTGCGAATATGTATTTTATCTCGTTAATTACTTGTGCAGCGGGTTAGGGCTCGGTTTCATTTCAGTTTAATCGGTTAAGAAAAAACAAGTGTATGTTCAGTGAATATTAACCTTTTTATTATTTCTTTGTACTGGAAAGGAAATATAAGATCTCTACAATATTATGTAAAAACTCATCTGGAATTCAGTTAACAAGAGGAGCCTTGCTGTACTGGAAAGGCTGACCAGGAGCTATTAAGTGAGGTGACCAGGAGATTGTAAGTGAAGTGACCAGGAGATTGTAAGTGAGGTGACCAGGATTTTGTTAGCGAGGCTGCCCAGGAGTTTGTAAGTGAAGTGATCAGGGGATTATAGGTGGGGTGACCAGGGGATTGTAAGTGAGGTGACCAGGGGATAGTAAGTGAGGTGACCAGGAAGCTGTGAGGTAGTTGGGATGAGAGAGGTTTAAAACGAGATGGAGAGATAGCTGTGCGAGAGCAAATAAGGGAGGGTGGTGGTCTGACGTGGAGGATGTGTCGTTTCGAAGTAGCGATATACAGTACTCGTACACGCCATGAGGTCTTTTTCTTGAAGCCATTCCTAAGGATGTGGTGTTTGACAAAAGACGTGGATGTAGGTTATGGAGTTCTTACTGGATCTGGGGAGTTGCTCCCACAGAGTATCCTCCGTTTTTGAAACTTAGAAGTGGCTACCATATCCCCCCCTCCACCCACTAATGAAATTATTGTTGGCTTCTAACCATCAGCCTTTGACTTTCAATCTAAATCCTTCACCAAAACCTATAGTTCTGTCCTTGAAGGACCTGTGTTGTATTATTAAGCTGATAGGGAAACTGAAGTGAAGTTGTTAAATGTTGCAGCTTATGTCACCCAAGCTATCTCAGGAAGTCAGGTCAGGCTAGTGACGGCCTGGACAGGTAGGCCTGTTGGTAGTTCAGCTAGACTATGGAAACGCTAAACAAGGTGGGGACTTAACCAAAATAGTGTCGTTAAGCTTATGATTAGGCTTGGGTATATTACCGGGAATTTTATTGAATTTTCAACACCAAACTTCACTGTATCTCAAAGTCTGTCGAAACGGTACTAAAAAATTGGATTTTGATATTGTGAACTACAGAAATTTCCTCTGAATTTGGAACATGCTGTACCAGAACTATAAAATGTGTGTGTTTAGCCTTTGACACAATATCGTGTATGGATCCTATAGCGTATAACGATCTGTTCTCACCTTTCACCTCTAATCATTTAGGGCCTAATCATCCATATTTCTTAACTATGGCATTTCTAAATATAAAGGTTAGGTTTAGTAGTTTGTAGTATTATCTTCACCAATACATTTTCCAGAGCGAAGCATGTCTACCGGTACTGATTTTATCACAAGAAAACTAAACTAAGAGAACATCTGCTGATGTTCGTTTTTTATGGCAAACTTATTCAAAACATGAAAATTAGTAATATTTTAAGAGAACATTTTACGTCACCAATAACACAGTGCTTTACAAGACTGAGGTGTGTCAATCGTATCTGGTTACAACATTCATGAGAGTTCACACACCATCACTCAAAAGGCAACCCGAGATTCTAGTTGAACGTGCCCTGCTCGTTTTTCCATCATGTTTTATTGTGGCCTCATGTTTTATTGGGCGTCATGTTTTATTGCGGGGTTCATGTAAATATTTTGCGTGCCGTAAATTTTTCCTGTGCTGCATTGTTTGTGTGTTTATGAATCGTTCCATGAGGACAGTATTTATATGTAGTATATTAATTGAGAACTGTTTGTAAAAAAAAAATGCAGAATAAGTTTAGTTCCTTCACTACGCTGGTATTATTCTACACTATACGCACACTACAAAGTGATAATTTTATTGAAGCAAGGGAGGCCATCTCGTGGTAAAGCAGTAATAGTGATAAAGGTTGTATCAAACTGTACAAATTCGATACGTTTTCCCGATACTGAATAAAACTGTGTAAATCCCCAAGAATACTATATAGATGCCTTCATCGCAGGGAAGAGATTACATATTTTGGTGAACATCATGTATTTAAAATAATTTTAATCCTTTGATTTTCATGCACCTTAAATCATTGCTAAAATGGGTGGTTTTAGCCAGGATATAAGGCTAAGTTGAACAGACACTAGCAACAAGCACGTACTCGTAAGATTACGCATATGAGAATGAGCAACCCCCCCCCCCCAAAACACACACATTTATATATAAAAGAGCCGCGTTCTTTGTTGGTTTGTCTTCAGTCACGCTCAAACCAAGGACCAGAGACCCCCAGACCCCTATATATTCTGAATCAGGGTGACCAAAGGATGGTTTTAGGGGGGTCAAAATTCAGATCTAGGTCATTTGAGGTCACCGGTTCGCCTTGTTGTTCCGGACAACGCCGGGTACCCCTGCACCCCAATTTTTGTCATGGAAACTCGCATGGCTTTCAGTTCGGACATAGGCTATGCAAGATTGACCTCCGAGGTCATTTCAGATCACTGGTCGGAGGTCGTTTGAGGTCACCGGTAATATACGCTCGAACGACCTGACCCAGCAGCCCAGTTTCTGGCATGGAGACTCACATGACCTCCAGTTCGGACATAGGCTATGTGAGGTTGACCTCAGAGGTCATTTGAGGTCACCGATCAGAGGTCATTTGAGGTCACGGGTAGTAGTAAACAAGTGCGCACAAATACTGCGAGTTAGTCTGCAAAAGCTGAAATAGAAAGTTCGTGGACCTCTTATAAAGAGGTACATGGTCTTTCTGGAGCACAAAGAAAGATTGAACTAGATCAAATAGGATTAGAATGTTCGCATTTTTGGCCCGGACAACCCCGGGTACCCCTGCTAGTAATTAATATTATATATATATATATATATATATATATATATATATATATATATATATATATATATATATATATATAAATATATATAAAGAGAGAGAGAGAGAGAGAGAGAGAGAGACAGACAGACAGACAGACAGACAGACAGAGTCTGCCTCCAATTATCGTGTCATCGGTGTAAGTAAACGATAAACTCCAGTGAACGAAAATAAAGGTAGATATCGTACGGGCCTGACTCAGTTTGGCCGTCGCCTGGCTGTGTGCTGGGTAAACTGGTATTAATTGATCACTGGAGCCGGATTCGTGCCCTTTGAGTCCTGGGAGACACGGAGGAGGGGAGGGGGGAGGTCCTTCGTTATTTTACCAAATAAACCTTTAATAACAACGATTGAATGAGACTGATAGGTTCCATAATCTGTAAAAGTTAAAACATTAAAACATAACCAGAAGAACTACTGTAATGATCTTTTATCTATAGAAAATATGCCACACCAAAGTTAAGTTTTCTAGTAATAAGTAAATAAAATGGTAAATGCCGTATCATACGGACGGTATTTTTGGGTAAGGTCAGCACTTAGGGCATGTAAAACTTGTTTTGCGAGATGAATTTCTGACAGTATAGGTATGTAGAAAAACATAAGCCAAAACGCAAAGTGCGTATTTTCTCCATGTAGTAACTGAACTACTTTAAGGTTCGTTTTTAATTAGTTAGGGATTTAATTGCTTCATACATACGACTATCGAGAATTGTATGTATGAAAATAATGTTTAATAGTATTTTTATGAAGTATAATGTAAGATTACTGTTTAGTTGCAAATTATCCTACCAGTTTCAGGCTAAATATACCCAGAACTATCTTCTTTTATTTATGTACCTTCAACATTTTTTTTAAACAAAGCTTACGAGAAAAGATAAATGCACACACTTTGACTTAAGAATTTAGGCTACCTTAGACAAATATAAATGTCTAGCGATTTAACAGAATTAGCAATTGAACGGGTCAGGTGGAGGGGAACTGCATCTGAAGAAATCGTTACACTCCACAAGTCCGCACCAACAGGGTTACTTAGTTTTCCCTACTTTTGCCACTACCCTGGGCAGACTGCATTCTGGCTCAGGAAGTTTTACTCCCTAATCCGTTTTTGCTCTTGGCTTAAGTTTGGTGATCCTCTTTTTCCACTAAAACTCTTCACGCAGAAGGTAATACCATCGTGCTTCTGCCCCCATGAATTCTTTCACCTAATACCTGTTTATTCTTGTACAACGCTCCAAGGAGTGTGTGAAATATACTGTATTGTGAAGTGTAAGAATACTGTGTGTGTGTGTGTGTGTGTGTGTGTGTGTGTGTGTGTGTGTGTGTGTGTGTTTGTGTGTTTGTGTTTGTGCGTGTGCGTGTGCGTATATGTTTTCAGAGAAAACTGTGATTATATATCGTGACGTGTCAATGAAATATCAGAAGTATGCATTAAAGATGTGTGCAGTGAGTACAAATTGTTGTTTGTGTTGGTGATGCCTAACCCCGATCTGTCTGACCAAGCAGACCTGTCAAACACAGGTAAACAACTGCTCTTGTGTGTGCCGTCCTCCAGATGCTGTACAGTATATAAAGCGTGAAAGGAACCTGCACCCACCTAGACAGCCTCGCCGCGGTTGGTCCAGGGTCCTTGCCCACGGTGAGATGTATGGAAGTATGAGGAGGTTTGACATCGGGGTGAACACCACAACTGCATTGCTCCACCCAGGGTTCACAGTGCCACCTCATGTAGGATCCTAGTCGGCCACCTCTCTCTCTCTCTCTCTCTCTCTCTCTCATATCCGTGTCCCTTTTCCTCTCCTCTCCTCTCCTCTCTTTGTTCATTTTGTCTTCTTTTGCTCCTGTTTCGTCTCTTCTCTTCCATCCTATTCTTTTCGTTTTTCTCTTTTCTTATCTTTTCTTTGTTTCTCTTTCCTTCCCTTTTTTTTTCTTTTCTCATCTCTTTTCTTCTATTCTTTGTCTTTATCTCCTCATGTATGTATTCTTCCCTCTTCTCATCCACTCATTCTCTCTTGTAATAAAGTCTCTCAGTCAAACTTTAAATATCTAAGAACCCATTTTATATCTCATTTCTCGCACTACTTTAATTATATTCTTCATGGCTGTGCTAAATCAGGTGTTTAGAAAAGTAACACTTTTATTTTCTTGTTTTGCTGCTGTGAGGTTATTTCACGCTATATGTTAAAGTTGTCGTGTATTATTATTATTATTTTTTCCATCAAGGGAGAGAGATATGGGGTGACAGATGGGCGGGTACACGCAAACATAGAAACACAAGCACTCAAACACATACGCTCTCTCTCTCTCTTTCTCTCTCTCTCTCTCTCTCTCTCTCTCTCTCTCTCTCTCTCTCTCTCTCCCCTCCTTCTTCTTCTTCTTCTTCTTCTTCTAATTATTATTCTTTTGTTTGTTTTTCTCCTCTGTCTATTTGTTTTCACTTTCTCCTCTTTAGCCCCTGTGTGGGTTGATGGATGGGCAGGTTAGCTGTGTTTAACTGATGCATTGATCAGAGGTTATGATTAATTACTGTTTAGAACTGTTGAATGAAATGTAGCCTAAAATGATAGAGTAGATGGACAGCTCGATTGTTTCTTATTCTCAAAGTTTGTGACCTCTTAATTGAGTAAGAAAAATTGAGAGAGAGAGAGAGAGAGAGAGAGAGAGAGAGAGAGAGAGAGAGAGAGAAAGTGTGTGTGTGTGTGTGTGTGTGTGTGTGTGTGAGAGAGAGAGAGGTCCTCGCTATTCCAGCAAACGGTGCCAGTGCTAAGGCATCTCATGCCCTATGGTTTTGCTAATATTGGGGTGTCGCCCCCACCCCGGCCTCCAATTTTAATGTACTTTAGCGGTGGAAGATATGCAGACCTTTTGTTGAGACTATTATTGGTTTCGCGGTGTTACATAGCCTATGATTTCATCATCCTTTGTGTAATTTTAACGCTCAGTATGCTGCATGTTTGATCACGAGCGTGTTCTGCCTCAGTTCCCCCCTTCTACCGTTATAGTAGAGTAAGACGTTCTCTCTGTTGCTTAGAGCGGGATTATCAGCTCTTTGTCCCCATGGCTTCATTTGCGCGTCCTGCTTACAAGTTGTATCAGGCTCTGCTGGCCCCTATATAATGAGCTCAGTCTCTGCATCATTGCCACTTAGATCTGCTCCTCATTTTGTTCACATCTCTGTCCTCCCCTGTACAGATATTATTATTGTGAGTGCTCAAGAAATCTCCAAACATCTAGCAGCTGTGTGTAATTTGAGTATAACTGTGGTATTTTTCTTGTACTGTATAGCATAAGTTTAATTTGTAGGCCTAGTGAAGTTTGTAATTTATGTAGGGTTCTTTATGTCAGTCATTTTTGATAATAGTTTGTATCTGTAATTATTTAGCTGGCATTCACTGAGTATTATCTGGTATCTCATTTTATCAGGGCTGACTTAGATAAATTTACTCTTGCTAATTTCGTGTTAATAGAGGCTATTGCAGTTAACCATATATTTAACCTGTTTATTTGCCATTACATTATCCTTATGAGTCCTGAATGTTTTGTTGTTAGTTTGAGCATTAAACTTTAACTTGTAATTTTACCTACCTCTTTTGTTTTGAACCTGGAATTTTACGGGACAGTAGTGACTCTTCGTATTCTCACTTAAAGTGTACGTTATCTTTCTCTGTTCCGTAACATAAATTTGGCGACCCTGCCAGGATATTCAGGATATTATCATAAGGATATTGTTTGATATTTTGTGACTGTGATATATTCATGATGGCTACTATTTCTACACTTGATGAAGCCAAAGATTTTTTGTCAAATGTGCAAACAGTGTGTGATATAGAAAACAGAACAAAGAATGAACTTAAGATTGTTGCTCAACAATTGGGATTTGTTGTTCGCTCTCATCAGTCTAAAGATCAAATTGTTGCCATGATTAATAAAAGCTTGTTTAATGTAACTCCTCCAAATGAGCAAACGCAGATTGAATTAGCTAAGTTACAGCTAGCCCTGCAGGAGGCTCGTGTGAAGGAAGCTGAATTTCAAGCACGTGCTAAGGAGGCTGATGTTAAGGAGGCAAATGCTCGTATTGAAGAGGCACAGGTACAGGCTCAGGCACAAATTGAACTTGCCAGGATTCAGGCAGACCATGAGTATCGCATGAAACAAGGTGGAACTGGATCATCTTGCTCTGATGATTTTGATGTGGCTAAAAATGTTAAACTTGTCCCTCCTTTTAATGAATCTGATTTAACAAAGTATTTTCAGTTGTTTGAGAGGGTAGCTACAGGTTTTAATTGGCCTAAGGAGTATTGGCCAGTACTCCTTCAAACTGTTCTCACCGGTAAAGCTCAAGTAACTTATGCATCTTTGCCTCAGGATCAATCTGATAATTATGATGTAGTTAAGAGCTTGATTCTTAAGGCCTATGAGCTTGTTCCTGAAGCTTATAGAGTAAAATTTAGGACAACTTACAAGCAAGATAAGCAATCCCATGTTGAGTATGCAAAAATCAAAGAAGATTTGTTGGAGCAGTGGTTAAATTCTAAGAATGTGGATTCTGATTTTGGTAAATTTAAGCAGATGATTTTGCTGGAAGATTTCAAAAGGTGTATTTATAAAGATGTAAGCCTATATCTTGATGAGAGAAGAATAGATAATTTGTCTGATGCTGCAGTTTTAGCTGATGAGTATGTTCTCACTCACAAGAGATATTCTAGAGAAAAAGGGATAGCTGAGAGTAAGTATGTTGCCTCTACTCAGAGTACAGGTAACAGGAAAGAGAATAAGGATGATGTTTCTCAGGAAGTAAATACCAGGTTCACCTCTAGATTTCAGAAAAGTAAATGTACTTATTGTAGTAAGCTTGGTCATACTACGGAGAGATGTTTCAGGAGACAGCGTGATGTGAACAAAAAGGAGTCTTTAAATATTCAGTCAATTGGTCTAGTGTCCACTCTTGAGAGTTCCCAGAATTCTTTAACTGAGTTAACTGAACCTGCTTTGAGGGGTAACTTAAATTCTCATGATGGAGCTCCTCTTTTGAGCAGTAACGTGGGTGACACTCTCAAGAGTTCATGTGCTAATTTCCTGTCTGATGGTTTTGTCAGTCCTCTGGACAGTAATGACAGGAAATCAGTTAAAATATATCGTGATACAGGTGCTTGCCAATCCCTTATGCTGACCAGTGTTCTAGGCTCTAATTTTAATTCCTCTGATGAAACTGTAATCTTACAAGGTGTAGGGAATAATTACTTCTCTGTTCCTCTGTGCAGAGTGAATTTAGAGTCTGGTTTTGTTAATGGTTCTGTTATGGTTGGGTTGGTTGAGACACTCCCAATGTCAGGTGTAACTTTCTTACTTGGAAATGATATTGGTGGAAGTCAAGTGTGTCCAGCTCCTCAGTTGTCTAGTGAGCCAGTGGCTGCGTCCCAGGATTGTGATGTCCCTGATGTGTTCCCTGCATGTGCTGTCACTAGGGCTAAGTCTAGAGTTACTGGTGATTTAGAGGATAATGATGATGATGATGTTATCCTAGCTGACACTTTTCTTGCTAATTTGGACCACTCACCAGATGAGGCAGTACCCCGTAGTGTTGATAATTTGTCTCGTCAAGAGTTGGTTGAGTTGCAGGTTGCTGACCCTGAGTTGAAAGGTCTAGCTAACTCTGCTTACAGTGAAGAAGAGTCAGCCGGTGCTTCTACTTGTTATTATGTAAAGTCAGGAGTACTTATGAGGAAGTGGAGACCCCCAACAGCATCAGCCGACTGTGAATGGGAGGTTGTACATCAAGTTGTCATCCCTCGTGTTTGTAGGCAGGATATCATTAGAGTGGCTCATGATTCCAGTTTGGCAGGACACCTTGGAGTGAGGAAGACTGTGGCACGCATTTTGAAACACTTCTACTGGCCAGGTATCTTCAGGGATGTTTCCTGGTATTGTAAGTCTTGTCACACCTGTCAAGTTGTGGGGAAGTGTAATCAGACCGAAAAGGTTGCACCTCTAGTTCCCATTCCTCCTTTTGAGGCGCCTTTCACCCGTGTGTTGGTGGATATTGTGGGCCCTCTTCCTAAGACTTCTTCAGGATTTTCTTATGTGTTGACCATGATTGATATGGCTACTCGTTATCCTGAAGCCATTCCACTTAGAAACATCTCAGCAAAGAACGTGGTTAAGGAAATGCTAGGGTTCTTCACAAAGTTTGGTCTGCCCAAGGAGGTACAGTCAGACCGAGGAAGTAATTTCATGTCAAATGTTTTCAAGCAGTCTCTGAAAGAGTTGGGCATCACCCAGATCACGTCTTCAGCTTACCATCCCCAGACCCAAGGAGCGTTGGAGAGATATCATCAAACACTCAAATCGATGCTCAAGAAATACTGTTTGGAACATCAGAAAGACTGGGATAAAGGTCTTCCATTCGTTGTGTTTGCTGCAAGAGAATCTCCAAATGAATCACTGGGCTTCTCACCTTTTGAACTACTGTTTGGCCATGAAGTAAGAGGACCCCTTAAGCTACTCAAGGAATGCTGGCTGTCGGAGGAAGATGACGTCAACCTGCTGGAGTATGTGATGAATTTCAAAGAACGGCTGTCCACTGCTTTACAGCTGGCGAGAGAGAATTTAGGAGCTGCTCAGGAGAAGATGAAGACTTGGTATGATAAGAAGTCCAGGTTACGCCACTTTCAGCCAGGAGATCAGGTTTTGATTCTGCTACCAGTTCATGGGCAACCTCTTCAAGCCAAGTTTAGTGGTCCTTATTTCGTGGAGAAGAAACTCAGTGATGTCAACTATGTCATCGCCACACCAGATCGTAGAAAGAGCAAGCAACTATGTCACATCAACATGCTAAAGTTATATCACAGGCGGGACGAAAATAATCCAGTCTACACTGTAGCTGTTCCACCCGAGTCTACAAGTGAAGTTCTCCCATGCAGCATGAGCCTGAGTGATAGTTTGGGGAAGAATCCTGATATCATGAATGATCTCCAGACTAAGCTTTCTCATCTACCTCCTAAGGAAAGGCAGGAGTTTTCGGCATTACTGCAGGAGTACCCGCAAGTGTTCCGTGCTACTCCGGGAAGAACCACTGTGTTGATGCATGATGTCGATGTTGGAGACGCAAAGCCAATTAAATTGCCTCCTTGCCGTGTGAACCCAGTGAAAGTTCCTCTCATCCAGAAGGAGCTTGGCTACCTGTTGGACCACAAGATGATTGAGCCCTGTCAGAGCGAGTGGAGTTCTCCTGTCACTCTGGTCCCTAAGCCAGGTGGGTCACAGCGGCTTTGCATTGACTACAGACGTGTTAACCAGATAACTAAAACAGACACTTACCCTCTCCCTCGTGTGGAAGATTGCATAGACAAGATCGGAAAGGCTAGGTACATAAGTAAGTTTGATTTGTTAAAGGGATACTGACAAGTACCTATGACTGAATGTGCTGGGGAGGTCTCATTTTTTGTAACATTGGGAAAGACATTTGCATGTTCTGTAATGCCATGTACAGATTGTTTTAGAGTAATAAGAAATTTCCTTTGTAAATTTCTTTTTCTTTGTGGGGAGGTGTTACATAGCCTATGATTTCATCATCCTTTGTGTAATTTTAACGCTCAGTATGCTGCATGTTTGATCACGAGCGTGTTCTGCCTCAGTTCCCCCCTTCTACCGTTATAGTAGAGTAAGACGTTCTCTCTGTTGCTTAGAGCGGGATTATCAGCTCTTTGTCCCCATGGCTTCATTTGCGCGTCCTGCTTACAAGTTGTATCAGGCTCTGCTGGCCCCTATATAATGAGCTCAGTCTCTGCATCATTGCCACTTAGATCTGCTCCTCATTTTGTTCACATCTCTGTCCTCCCCTGTACAGATATTATTATTGTGAGTGCTCAAGAAATCTCCAAACATCTAGCAGCTGTGTGTAATTTGAGTATAACTGTGGTATTTTTCTTGTACTGTATAGCATAAGTTTAATTTGTAGGCCTAGTGAAGTTTGTAATTTATGTAGGGTTCTTTATGTCAGTCATTTTTGATAATAGTTTGTATCTGTAATTATTTAGCTGGCATTCACTGAGTATTATCTGGTATCTCATTTTATCAGGGCTGACTTAGATAAATTTACTCTTGCTAATTTCGTGTTAATAGAGGCTATTGCAGTTAACCATATATTTAACCTGTTTATTTGCCATTACATTATCCTTATGAGTCCTGAATGTTTTGTTGTTAGTTTGAGCATTAAACTTTAACTTGTAATTTTACCTACCTCTTTTGTTTTGAACCTGGAACTTTACGGGACAGTAGTGACTCTTCGTATTCTCACTTAAAGTGTACGTTATCTTTCTCTGTTCCGTAACAGCGGTTAAAGACTGTATGATCTACAGGAATTTATTTGATTTTTTTTTTATTTGGCGAATGTTGGTTGCCCCTAACTGCTGACTGCTAGTTCGTGTAATGGTGGGAACAGTGCTGCTAGCAAATTACATAACAGTTGTGTCGTACGTAACAAGGCGAACTCTCCAATAATTATGCCACAGATCATCCTGCCTACAGTCCGTTAAAATTACTTCGTATAGCTGAACCAAAGTAATGAACCTCTAAGTTGCAAGTAGCCAGTGACAGTGTACGAGATGGCAGTGAATGGGTGGGGAGTAGGTACGCAATGTGGTAGATGTGTACTGTACCGCTGTGTGAATGTGGTGGATGTGTACTGTACCGCTGTGTGAATGTGGTAGATGTGTACCTTACTACTGTGAACGTGGTAGATGTGTACTGTACCTCTGTGTATGTGGTAGTTGTATTCTGTACGGCTTTTTGAATGTGGTAGATGTGTACTGTACCGCTGTGTATGTGGTAGATGTGTACTGTATCGCTGTGTGAATGTGGTAGATGTGTACTGTACCACTGTGTGAATGTGGTAGATGTGTACTGTACCGCTGTGTGAATGTGGTAGATGTGTACTGTACCGCTGTGTGAATGTGGTAGATGTGTACTGTACCGCTGTGTGAATGTGGTAGATGTGTACTGTACCACTGTGTGAATGTGGTAGATGTGTACTGTACCGCTGTGTGAATGTGGTAGATGTGTACTGTACCACTGTGTGAATGTGTACTGTACCGCTGTGTAAATATGCGGGAAGAAGATAGAGAATATAGTAGATGTATGATATAACAGTGGCAGATTTTTGTTGTAACTGGTAGACGCTGGTAGACGCTGTGTGAATGAGTGGGAAGAAGGTATACATCGTGGTAGATGTGTTCTTTAGCACTGTATCTACTTTGCTCTTTTTTATTCGTCTATACTCTTTTCACTCTAACTTGGCCCAGATTTGCCATCGCTTTATCTTCAGTTGTAAGCTGTAACAATAGACTAAATCAGGAATATGATGCTTGACACGAAGTGCTATGGCAAGGATGTACAGCCATATCAGTCTGTTTTTGCCACTGAACCGCGTGAAATAAATTGAAAATATTATAATACTAACCTGTAACAAGGTCAGCAACCACTGTCAAATATGAAAAGATCGACATTAAAACATCTGAAAGAAGCCCCTACTCATATCATTACGCGTCTTTGTCAAAATAGCCTACAGTAAGAGTAATTTGCAACTCCACCAAACCCCTAGTAGGTTAGGTTGTGTGTGGTAAAATGAAATAGAACGATACTGCAATTGGAATACCTGGTACTTTACAACCCCATTTAATATATGTCCTGCAGCTTAAGTTAGGTCTGATTTGTATAGCTAACAAGATAATTGTGTGTTACACGAAATACAATCTCAAAGGCACTGTTTCAACCAACGCATTATTTCACGGAACAAAGTCGCCACCACACCACTTCAGTCGTTTCCTCAGACATCAGGACGTAAATGTACGGTTTAGGTGAAGCAGCACATACACCTTACCAATTTCCTTCTTATTGTTACAGTTTGTTTTCCTATTGTCACAGTTTGTTTGCCATATTTTTCTGATTATTTTTATGGTTGGCAACGATTCATTTGTGATTTTGTTTCCCCGTTGTTTTTATCCATGTTTGTTTTCCGACGGGTGTTGTTTCTTGGGTGTAATGGCGGACACTTAGCAACAATTTTGCAAATGTACCGAAATTCAATTGGGTTTCTATTTCTTCGTGTTTGGTTAACATACTGATGGTTAGGGTAGGTTAGACTGGGTTAAGTACAGATAAGTTAGGTTAATGTTAGTAAGGATAAGATATATTGCTTTGTTAGGGTAGGATGTTGGGTTAGTTTAGATTACGCTAGGCTTCGGTATGAATACATATGTTTAGGCTAGTACTGCCTGTCATTACGCTTGAGAAACTATTTTTATCTATCTATCTGTAACCAGATGCCTTATTCCCGTAAGGGGTGGCCATAAACAAACTGTCTCCATGTCGCCCTGTCCCCCGCCATTTCGCTGCATACTTCTCCACTCCGTCCCTCCATCTCATCTTCGGTCTCCTGCTTCCTCTCCCCCCTCCACCTCACTCCCATGCACTCTTCCTTGTTAGTCTTCCGCCCTCCATCCCCTCCACATGGCCAAACAGCATTTCGCTACACGTAGAGTCTTACTTTCTTCCTTATTTTCAGTTTGTGCAGTGTCTCATACAATTGCCTATTGATCCCTTTCTCCTCTCCTTTAGCCTGCCTACTCTTCTTCTAGTCAGTCTACAGCTACTTATCCTGGCAGTATTTTTTTCTCTACAATCAGCAGCCAATATAATTCCCTCTCATCGTAACAACTTTACTGTCTCGTAACAACTTTACTGTCTCTGTCACCCTTTCTTACTTTCTCAGCCTTCTTCAACACAACAGATTCTTACATCCCTTCACCTTATACATTCAGACATTTTCTAAACTCCCCACTTTTTTTTTTTTTCCCACGCCATTCTCTTCACATCTGTCTTCTCAGCCCACAACTCTTCCTTTCTCTTGGTTTCTTTCTTTCTCTCGTTTTTCTCTTTCCTCACTGTATGTCTGTTTCTCATCAACAGCTTATTGCATTTCATCACTCCATGACATTGTTCCTTTCATCCCTTTACCTCATTTTCTAACCCACACATCACCTCACACGCTACTTAAGCAACTTCTTTGAACACCTTTGTAACATCTTCAACTTCTGCTGCAAGGTAAACCAGCCCAGTCGATTCTCTATATTTACCTCCGTGCTCCATATTTTCCCTCCTGCTGCGGCTTTTCTAGTTTTTGCAACACCTGCGTCCTTATGTATTCTTCTAGCTCTGTTCATTCGTCGTCCCGGCTCCTTTATGCTGCCTAGACATATTACGTTATGGTCTCTTAATCCCCCATAAACTCCTGTATCAATCACGGACGCCTCATTCGTTCATCTACATATACGGTACATAGTCAGTCAGTGCCTTATATTCATTCAGTTCCCCTTCCCTCAGCCTTTCCACTCTACTTGTTTACCTATCTGATTTTGTGTCTGGAGAAGGTATCCAAAATTATTCCTCCTCTACCGGCAATAATGTCAGATAGTCCGTACTGTTTCATGATTGGCATTCTCCATGATGCAATTAACCCCTTCTGTTGGTGACATAGCTATATTGCTGGTTTATTGTTGCTACCTCAAAATGATTTATTTAGCTTCTTAGTGACGTCATCTAAGGAAAGGGTAATTGAAGACTATAATCTCCAGTTCGAAAATTCAGTCGTAAAATGAATAAAATTGTTTATAAATATCAATACTGTTGTGCAAAATGTGCCATTGGATTTATGATGTTAATATGTTCAGATTCACGCTGTCACAATCAGACGTGTCCATGCATGCTCAACATTCTGAACACATTCAATTTCATGAAAGTCTTAAGATGGGACCAAGGTAATTCCATCCTTGTTAATCTTAAGGGAATGACCTACAAAGAGAGCTGCCGAACGAAAATGGGGCCCCAGAGTGCGATACACCCTGAGACACTGGACGATAAACAAGAATACGTGTCCCAGATGAGTGGTTGGGCTTCGTTCAATGTGGGTATCATAGTTGACAGATGTACCTTTGGTGATATAATGGAGGTTTTGCGCAAGGAATCAGAAATAAGTTGTTGTCGTGCGAGGCGTTGTGTTGTATTATTTAGGAAAGAGAGAGAGAGAGAGAGGGGAGGGATGGGAGAGAGGGAGAGGGAGGGAGAGAGAGGGAGGACGGGGGGGGAGAGAGAGAGAGAGAGAGAGAGAGAGGGAGAGGGAGAGGGAGGGAGAGAGAGAGAGAGAGAGAGAGCGAGAGAGAGAGAGAGAGAGAGAGAGAGAGAGAGAGAGAGAGAGAGAGAGAGAGAGAGGGGGGGGGACGGAGAGGGAGGAAGATAGGAGAGAGGGAGAGGGAGAGGGAGGGGGAGGGAGGGAGAGGGAGGGGGAGTGAGAGGGATTGGGAGGGGATGGGAGAGGGAGAGGTATGAATGAATTGATGGATGGATGTTACTGCGCTCGTGCATGCATACGTGTGTTCTGTTCCCGCCAGCAGCCTGTTCCTACGTGTATGATGATGAAAGTTAAGGTGTATGAATTTTCAGTGTGTGGGAGTTAGGCTACAAGAGCACTTCTTACTCTTGCCTGTAAGTGTGTTTGCGTTTCTACTGACACCCTTTTGGCAGAGGTGGTGGTGGGTGTAGGTGGGTGGCAGAGAGGTGGTGGTGGGTGTAGGTGGGTAGCAGAGGTTGTGATGGGTGTAAGTGGGTGGGAGAGAGGATGTGGTGGGGGTGTAAATTGGTAGCAGAGAGGTTGTGGTGGTTGTATGTGGATGGCAGAGAGGTTGTGGTGGGTGTAGTTGGGTCGCAATGAAATGGTGGTGGGAATGAAGGATTTGAGGAAGTTGGTATTGGATTTAGGTGGGTGGGTGAGAGATGTTGGGGGTCGGTGGGTGCGTGTGGAGGCGGGGGTGTAAGTGAGAGAATGAGAGCAGGTGGTGGGTCTGAGTGAGTGAATGAAAGTAGGTGGTTAGTGTAGGTGGGTGGACAATATGAGCTGGGAATGTAAGAGGCTGGATGAGAGGATATGGGGATGGGTAAGAGGCAGAAATGGAGGTAGGTGGGTGAATGAGAGGAAACTAAGGTGCAGATGGGCGAACGAGAGGTGGCAGCTGTGAAGGTGGTGCGTAAGGGAGAGATGGTGAAGGTGCAAGTGGATGAGAGAGGAGGAAGGGGGGGGGGTATAGCCGGAAGGGCAAGAGGAGATGAAAGTAAGAAATGGTGTTGATGGTGTGGTAAAGGTGACGGCGGGGATGAGTCGATGACGGAAGGTTGTGAGTGTAGGTGGTCTTGAATTCGGTGGGGTGAGAGTAGATGAATAAGAGGGTGTAGGTGGATGGAAAAGAGGGTGTGCAGTAGGTAGATATGCAAGTGGAGTTGGGAATGGAGTGGTGAGGGAGAAGAGGAGAAGCGCAGCCACGAATCAATTGAATAACAAGAAATTTTTAATTCCCTTTACGAGTGAAGTGAGAGCAGTGTGCCAGCGGTAACTGAATCAAACAATGCAAACTCTTGGCGAAAGAGAACACTGGCAAAATATCGAAGAGTGAATGAATGACAGGAAATTGAAAGATAACAAGGAACATGGTCGACACTAGGAAGAGGAAGAGGGAGAGAGGGAGGAGGAGGAGGAGGAGGAGGAGGAGGAGGAGGAGGAGGAGGACGACGACGACGACGACGACGACGACGACGACGACAATGGAAAACCAACAACAAGCCTGTTGGTCCTATCGTGGCTATTTTGTGTATGGGGTATGACTAATAAAACTACTGTACTGTATTACCAAAAGACAGGGACAGTAAAGCAGGAAGGCCCCGTCACCCACCAAACCCTCCAGCCGAAACCGCTAGGAAATTGTGAGATGGACCACCATACGGCACAGAAAAGCTGTCTTAGAAATTTCATATGAAAAAGGAAAAAGAAATCATATTCTACACTATCTATATGAAAAGGAAAGGCAAATTGTCAACAGTATTTATTGATGTTGTTCTGGTATTTGTATTATCCAGGCTCTGAAAAAATAAAGTTATATACACTACAGAAATGTATTATTCAGGACTGAACATACTTATTTGGGGTTAGAAGGTAAATACTTATGCAAGCTGCCTTTTAAAGGTTAGTACTGTATCACAGCTTACTAAATCGGAGGGCAATTTGTTCCATATATAGGAGGAGGAGGATCGAACAGTTACAAACAAGAAGTGAAGGGAGATGGAAGAGTAATAAGGAACGTGGGTAAAAGGAGAAGATAGAAGAGAAAAAAGAAGGAAGGCAG
The DNA here is from genome assembly GCF_032717465.1 of Coenobita brevimanus. Classification (NCBI taxonomy): domain Eukaryota; kingdom Metazoa; phylum Arthropoda; class Malacostraca; order Decapoda; family Coenobitidae; genus Coenobita; species Coenobita brevimanus. The sequence goes on along the minus strand of NC_136991.1, from coordinate 32,507,627 downwards.
AAGAAACGAGGACATGCATAAAGGATTGAATGAAGGAAAACAGAAAAGCAGCAAGTAATACTCATGTAAGAAGGAGGAGGAGCAGAAAGAGGATGGAGGAGCAGAAAGTGAGGAAGGAGGAGCCTAGGCAAGCTTTTTCGCCTTTGTCTGTCAACTTGTACCTTTCCTTCTTGCTGGAAGTTTGCTCTCATTTAGCCATTCCCAAAGAAGGGTGACCACTCCCAACCCTCCAACTATCGTCCAATTGCTTTAACGTCCTGTATTTCAAAAGTTTTCAAGTCAATTCTCAATACAAAAATTTTAAGGCATCTTTCCTATCACAACCTCCTTTCCGATCGTCAGTACGGGATCCGTCAGGGACGCTCCACTGGCGATCTTCTCACCTACCTTTCAGACTCCTGGTCATCCTCCTTTCGGGACTTTGGCGAAAGCTTTGCCATTGCACTTGACATCTCAAAGGCTTTCGATCGAGTCTGGCATAAATCTTTAATTTCCAAACTGCCCTCCTACGGTTTCTATACTTCTGTTTGTGCCTTCATCGCTAGCTTCCTTTCTGGTCGTTCTATAGCCGCTGTTGTAGACGGCCATCGTACTTCTCCTAGATCTATCAACAGTGGTGTTCCTCAGGGCTCTGTCCTATCACCAACTCTCTTCCTTTTATTCATCAATGATCTTCTTAGCTGTACATCTAACCCTATCCACTCATACGCTGATGACTCCACCCATCACCTTTCCATTCGGTTCCCGCAACGCCCATCTCAACAGTTACTTCAACAAACAAGGGATGAGGCTATGGCACACCTAATGTCTGACTTGGCTCGTATCTCTGACTGGGGTAAAAATAATATGGTTGTTTTTAATGCATCTAAGACTCAGTTCTTACCCGTATCAACTCGACAAAATCTTCCACAGGTATACCCACTAATGCTTAATAATATTCAGCTTAATCCTGGATCATCCTTGAACATGCTTGGGGTTTCATTTACTCGGGACTTATCTTGGAAAGATCATATTACATCTCTTGTAAAATCTTCTTCCAAGCGATTGGATGTGCTAATCCGACTCCGCTCTTTCTTTACCCCTGCACAATTGTTGACTCTATACAGGGGTTTTATCCGCCCCTGTGTGGAGTACAACTCTCATGTGTGGGGAGGCTCCCCACATACAGCTCTTCTCAATAGGATGGAGTCAAAGGCTTTTCGTCTCATTAACTCTCCTCCTCTTACTGACTCCCTTCAACCTCTGTCTCTTCGTCGCACTGTTGCATCTTTATCTCTTTTCTATCGCTACTTTAATGGTCACTGCTCCTCTGAACTGTCTGCTTGCATTCCTACACCTCTACGACAGGCGCGTAGCACCCGTCTGGCGGCAAACTCTCATCCTTTTTCTGTCCAACTCTCTAAAGCAAGAGTTAACCGTTACTCCCAGTCTTTCATTTATGCAACAGGTCAACTCTGGAACTGTCTCCCTCTGTCTGTATTTCCTGCTGCCTATGATCTCCAGTCTTTCAAACGCAGTGTGTCCAGGCATCTCAAAATGATCGGATCTTGAATTTGGCTCTCTATTGTATTTTGTTTTTCTCTTGGAGGGAACTGTTACTGCGGGCTCATGGCCTTTGGTTCCTTCTTCCTTGCATAAAAAAAAAAGAAAGAAAGAGAGGAAGAAGCAGCAGAAAGGAAGGAAGGGGGAGCAGAAAGAGAGGATGGAGGAGCAGAGAGGAAGGAGGAGCAGAAAGGAAGGATGGGGGAGCAGAAAGAGAGGAAGGAGGAGCAGAAAGAGAGGAAGGAGGAGCAGAAAGGAAGGAAGGGGGAGCAGAAAGAGAGGAAGGAGGAGCAGAAAGAGAGGAAGGAGGAGCAGAAAGAGAGGAAGGAGGAGCAGAAAGAGAGGAAGGAGGAGCAGAAAGAGAGGAAGGAGGAGCAGAAAGAGAGGAAGGAGGAGCAGGGAAGAATATCGATGAGTGTTAAGAAAGGAAAGTGAAAGGTAAAAAACTGAATGTGTGACCGGGAGAGGAAGACGACAGAGAAAGAGAAAGGAGAAAACTGGAAAAAAGAAGTGGAGGAGAAAGAGCAAGAAAAAGGATGAGAGGGGGGAGGAATAGGAAGAAATGTTAAAAAGGAAATGACTAGAATAACAACAGAAACTGTGTAAGAGAAGGGGACACACACACACACACACACACACACACACACACACACACACACACACACACACACACACACACACACACACACACACACACACACACACACACACACACACACACACACACACACACACACACACACACACACACACACACACACACACACACACACACACACACACACACACACACACACACACACACACACACACACACACACACACACACACACACACACACACACACACACACACACACACACACACACACACACACACACACACACACACACACACACACACACACACACACACACACACACACACACACACACACACACACACACACACACACACACACACACACACACACACACACACACACACACACACACACACACACACACACACACACACACACACACACACACACACACACACACACACACACACACACACACACACACACACACACACACACACACACACACACACACACACACACAGTGAAAAACAGTGTAATTCTGTTTCAGACACTCAGGTCGATTGTCTAGTGTCCAACAGCTTCGGTTATGCTGCTGTGTACATTTTGTAATCATGTTACTGTATGTAGGGCTTATGCTGTGTGATTCTAACATTGCATTAGTCTTATCGTATCATGTTAACCCCTTGAGCCAAAGGATATAATGTCTTATATTCAAGCTACCTCCAGACAATTTTATTTAGATTACAAGACTCTTTTTGGCCGTAGGAGTTAGATATAGACATATTTAATATCATCACTGCTAGAGCTCCTTCCTAATTGGATGGACTTGAGTTAAATTTAAAGATAGATTCTTTGTCAGTACAGGAGTTTTAATTCGGGAGACTGAGTGGGAAAAGTATTACTGTGCCATGGCCAGTGTTGGATCAGTTGGTAGGTGATGACTGTGGTGGCATCGACTGAGAGACTTTAAGCGGTGGGTGGGTAGTTGTTTGATAGTCTTTAGAAATTAGACAAAGTACGGTTAGGGTGACAGGATGGGTCGATGGATATAGGAGGTCGAATGGGTAGATAGAGATATATTGTAGATAGAAAATGCTAGACACATAAGCGGATGATAGACATAAGTTGACTGATTCATGAGTACACATATGATAATAGAGAGACTGACATGACTCACTGAGGAGTTGAATGTCGATTGCCAGGTGATGTCCTTGTTGGTACAAGGGGGGAGGTTTAGAGTGCTGGCTTTTGAGTCGGTATCGGAACCATTAGGAATTTAAACGAATATGGGTAGAGAAACAGACTGATAGATAAGTAGATTAATAGACAGTAGACAAAATCGGCAGACAGGCAGACCAGAAGAGACAGGTTGTTAACTGTTCGATAGGTGATACTCGTATATAGATATACGGTAAGTAGACAGACAGGACATATATAGCAATGCAGTTGGATTGGCTGACTGACTGAATAAAAGGTAAGTAGACATATATATAACAAAATTATAACTGCATTTTCCATAATATGTCGTATAACTTGCACATCTTTGTTCTCCCTCAGGTTAGGATTACTGGCCGCTAAGGATGCAAGGGCCAGCGATCAAGAGCAAGACTGTCTCGGCCGTTCCGGAAAGTAGGGTAAGTATCGTGTTATGTATGTTGCTGTGTTTCAGGGGTGGGATTCTCTAACATAGTTACGATCAAATCCCCCTCATACCTCGTATAGTGATCTGCATAATGAACAACAAAAATAGTAAGTTACTGCAAGCTCCCTTCACTCATCCTCCTGCAAAAACAGAAAATAACTCTCCAAAGTGATATTGTTGATGCAAATAGAAGAAGAGGCACAAGAAGATTGTAGTCTACAGTCTCCATGACCTTCCAGCAAATTGAAGTATGAGTTACGAAAGCCAGTTGATTGTTTTGAATGTGGCACCAGATTATTATCAGTTTAACATCCCGAATATCGATCACTGACACCACATTATTTTATAATAACTGAAAGTAGTCATTGGCACTAATTGTCGCTGTGTCCAAACATCTAAGAGGCCAGAGTAGGCGCACGAAAACATCACACTAGTTCTAAACAGGAAAGATGCTTTGCGGAATGCAACAATATCAGGAGATTATCAAAACTGTCTTTTTTTTTTTTTTAACAATTTAAATTATTGAAATATTCTGATCTGCAAACACTATTTGATCCCTATTTTTTTTTTTTTTTTGAACCATAGGGGCTGGAGATGATAACAATTAATCCCCTCCAGCAAAAAAAAAAAAAAAAAATGAAATCTTGACTTAATTAGTTTAAAACCTAACTCAGTTATTTAAAAATCTTATATGTATATTGAAATTACTGACGTCGAATATACTATATCACCGACACCATCCTAACTCCCCCACTCCCGATATTTGGACGCAAAACCTGTCGAGTCAGTGGCATTCAGAGAGTGCGTACCTCAGTCAAGGCAGCAGCAGCATTAATTATTACCTTCGCCTTTAACCTTTTCGCCCATGTTTAAACACTTGTGTCTTTGGTGTTCATCAGCAGTTTATGTTTTTCAGATTTTTTGAAGTTTTTCCGTAATGTTCCTGACAATCACAGTCAGACAGGAAAAGAGACAGACGAACCGAGCAAAAATATAACTTAGCTACTTGAAGGTAACAGTCGTAAATTAATCGGAAGTAAATTAATCAGTCGTTTTTAGAATCATCCTTCGTTACATCAAAACACCAAACCTTAAATAGCTAGATAGATAGAAAGAGTGACAGATAGACAGATAGATAAATAAATAGACTGTGACTGCACCAGCGAGCTAACACTTCCATCTATACCAATTCATGCCTTACCTGAGATATGTATAAGTTTTTTTCTAATCACGACCGTACACCAACTAACCCACCTCCCTTACGAATACTCCCTTCGTTTGTTTGAAACGCTCAAAGTGCAAAGCAATTAGTTACAGTTACGATACCAGACAATGCTGCAGCCACCACCAAGATTTCCTCTCTCTCTCTCTCTCTCTCTCTCTCTCTCTCTCTCTCTCTCTCTCTCTCTCTCAGAAAAACAACTCACCCTTCTACTTGAGTTTACGTAAAGACTCGTTCATTGTCACTGGAAGGACTTCCATTATCAACACTGAATACTGGTCTAAAATACGAATACTGAACGTCCAGTGATAATCACAATGTGAAACAGTATAAGTGAACGTGAAAGAGAGAGAGAGAGAGAGAGAGAGAGAGAGAGAGAGAGAGAGAGAGAGAGAGAGAGAGAGAGAGAGAGAGAGAGAGAATTTTAAGAGACGTAAATGAGAAAAGTATGGGGAATGAGGAGAGAGTCAGAATATGGCAAAAAACACAAACGAAGGCTAGATAAAGAGGAGTGAATATATCCTGCAGACAGAAAGAGAAAGAGAGTGAAATTGCTGAGGGGAGCAAGCAAGCGAGGGAGCGAGAGGAAGAGATGAGACTAGACAGCTGGTAATGAAAGAAACGAGAATAGATGAGGACGGAAGGGCACTGATGGAAGGAGGATATTGGACGAGCTGACGGGCAGGGCGGAATAAAAGAGGGGTTGGCTAAATGTCACACTAATGGAAACAAAAACTGCGTTTGCCGTCGAATCTAGTCGAGCTGCTGGCACGTGCAATGTCGGGTAAGGTTTTGGTGGTGGGGTTGATGAGGATGGGGATGGAGGTGGTGGAGGAGTCGGCCGTGTTATCTCGCTCATCGTTTCCTTTACTTGTCCGGGGGATATTAGACTACCGAGGTGAGGTTCCGGGAAGGAGGTTGTAGTTATAGTGGTGCCATCATAATTTCATCTTTAAAAATTAATTGACATTACTGTTATTATTATTACTCTTATTATTGTTGTTTTTGTTGTTCTTGTTCTTGTTGTTCATGTGTTGTAGGTGTCATTATTATAATCATAGTAGTCTTCGTCAGTATAGTTATTATTCATCATCTACTCAGTGTATTGGTACTTTGTTTACGGTAAACCTACACTGAGTGGCAAGGCAAATGATTTCGTGTAAACCAGGAAATCACTTAATACGCTGGGTGGCAACCTTATAACCAGGCAACACGTGTTCCGTATGTATCAGCTAGTGGGCTGACGGAGAGTTAGTGCTCCCACCCGGAAAACAACTAACAAAAAATACAGACAAGAAGCCTCTAACCAGGAATGACCAACAGATGGCCAAGGACCGACAAATGACATGGTACGGGTTGCAACATGGAATGTAAGAGGTGCGAATGATGAGGCGAAAGAGAGGGAGAGAGATTGACCCAGGTGCATGAGGGTGCAAAAGTGGACATAGACTATGTGGATTATCTGTGTATCAATCTATTTCCAGACGCACCAATCTCACAAGGGATGGTCACAAACAAATAGCCTCCATGTCACCCTGTCCCGCACCATTTCGATGCACTATTACCAGCTCACACACCCGTCTCTCATAATTATACCTCTCCATTCCATCCCTCCATCTCATCCTCGGCCTTCCCCTCTCCCCCTCCCTCTACATCACTCACATACACTCTCCTCGTTAGTGTCTCGCTTTCCTTTCTCTGCACATGGCCAAAACACCAAGGTAAATTTCTCAATACGCTTTCTGTTATATCCACATCCTCACCACAACGCTGTTTCACAGCCTCATTAGTCAGTCTCTCTCTCCACGTAACTCCACATGCTCCTCTCAAATAACTCAATTCTACAGCTCTCACTCCTGACTTCCGTACTTCCAACAAGGTCCAGGCTTCACTTCCATACGTTAGAGTTGATATCGCAATACTAGCATGCAGCGACTTTTTTACTTCCATACTCACTTCCCTATTTCTTATCATTGCTTTCAAAGAACCAGCAACTTTTCTTCCTTGTTGCACCTTTTCAAGCACTTCATATGTGGCTTAACTGAGACTTAATGGAGAGGTTAGAGTGTGAGAGAGCTGGAGTGTGGATGGGATATATGTGCAAAAGTAGGTGAGAATGAGAGGGCAAAAGAGGGTGTATGTCTTGTTGTGTGCAAGAGGGGGAAGGAGAATGCAGTGTAAGAGAACATGGATCAGTTGATTCAAGGATTGTGTAGGTAAGATTGAAAGTGGGATTACAAACGTGGACGATTGTGTGTGTATATTAGCCAAAGGAAGATCGTGCAAGCAGGGTGAAAGAAGAGTTCTGCGCAAATGTGGAAGCATGCATGGAAAAGTTTGAAAGGAATGAGACGTGTTTTTGACTGAAGATATGAAAAGCAGGGAATGTGAAAGCGAATGGAGTAGTTGCAGAGCGGGGTGTGCCTTCAAAAGTGGATGAGAATGGCAGTGTTCTTGTGGACATATCAGTGGAGAGGGGGTTCGTGATAGCCAATACCCTCTTCAGGCACAAAATGATCCACAGGTATAAGTGGCGAGTGATGATAAAGGTGGGTGGTGAACTGAATGAACGGAAGGCAATGATTAATTATGAGTGTATGGATGACAGAATGAGAAGATATGTAAAGGATGCAAGAGCATACAGAGGTTGGGGGAGTGGACTTTCTGACCATCACTTGGTGGTAGTAAAAGTCAAGGTTCAAGTGCAATGGAAGAATAGAAGGAAGGAAGGACAGGAGGAAGTAGTCCATACAAGGAGAATAGAAAGGTTGCAGTAGGATTGCAAAAAGGCAGAATATAAGAGAGAAGTGGAAGAGCGATTGGTTAAATATGATTTGGAAGAAAGGTTTCTGGTTCTTGGAAAGCAGTGATAAGAAATAAGGAAGTTAGCATGGAAGTAAAAATAGTAGCTGCATGGTAGTATTGTGATACCAACTCTAACGTATAGAAGTGAAGCTTGGACGTTGTTGGAAGAACACAAAACAAGAGTGAGAGCGGTGGAAATAAATTATTTGAGAGGAGCATGTGGAGTTACACTGAGAGACAGACTGACAAATGAGAAAGTGAAGGAGCGTTGTGGTGTGGATGTGGATGTGATGAAATGCGTTAGGAGAAATACACTGAGGTGGTTTGGCCATGTGGAGAGAATGGAAAGCGAGAGACTAACAAGGAGAGTGTATGTGAATGAGGTGGAGGGGGGAGAGGGAGGGGTAGGCCGAGGTTTAGTTGTAGGGATCGAGTGGAGACGTATTTGAGAGAGGAGGGTGTGAGCTAGGGGGAGGGCAGTGAAATGGCGGGGGACAGGGTAACTTGGAGGCGACTTGTTCGTGGCCACCCCTTACGGGATTAAGGCTCTGGTAATAGATCGATCGATAGATTGTTGTTATTATTATTATTATTATTATTATTATTATTATTATTATTATCATCAACGTCATCATCATCATCATCACCATCAAGAGCAACAGCAGCAGCAGCAAAGGCAACAGTATTGCTCCTTGACTGGTAGAATGAAGTGTCTATGAGTTCCGATGCAAGAAAATGGGGACAGTTTTTCGCTTTATTCAAAAAGCTGTGAGGATGAGCAATGAAGCAATAATTTCAGAGCAATTATGTCGCTGAACTAATAGGAATAGGTATGTATTAGAGGAGATATTGCATATTATATTTGAAGAATTTTATATGGAACTTAACTTAATGATGATATTGGAATTTACGAGTGTTTTAGGAAATGTAATATAACATAGGAATTTGGGAACATTTCAGGTGGAGATATGTAGTGAGTTAGGAATTTGGGAGTTTTTTTTTCAGACTCTACGATTTGATGTCTCGCTGTTTCCTTACGCTTGTGAAAGTGAAAAATAGTACCGGTAGATTTTACTCAATAACAGTGTAAAGAAATATCTGGAAACAGAAAATATTTCTCGTTTGAGAACTAGCATTAGAAAGATAAATTCATATAAGCACATGGAATTAATATTACCGTACCATTCTCCTTACACGTAGTCTAAATAATGCACAATAATAACTATGCAGTTAATTACAGGACATACAATATAACAGCTAAGGCATGTAGAACTGATTGTTAATCTATCCATCTGTCTATCTATCTATATACCTAGGCTGCTTCCCCCAAGGAAAGGGAGGTAGCCGAGACAGGACGACACACTCCCCATTTTCTCATCTATTCAAACACATTCATTCGCATCGTAGCCCCAAAGGGGAGAAGGGACAGATCCTCACCGCACGACACCGCACAAGGGTCAACTGCACAGTGCAATCAGTGACATCCGCAGCAGGGCCCGACAGCAGAGCTGGTTTACCTCTGCCACATCATAATAGACCCATCCCCTTACCCGCACCTGACCTGACCAGCTGATCAGACCAAATGCGGGAGAATATCCCCTCAGGGCTGTGTCATCATTTATTCATTCACAATTTCTCTCCATTTATTTCTGTCACGCACAGCCACTCTTCCTTGCTCAACAGACATCCCTCTCGCATCCAGCGCTCTTTCACATCGTCCATCCATCCTATTCGTGGTGTTCCTCTCAGCCTTACACCCCTCACATCAGATCTAGTTATCTTTTTCACCAATCGCTGATTATCCATTCTCTCCATATGCCCAAACCATCGCAACACCCTCTGCTCAACTCTACCAGCCATCTCCCAAACAACTCCAGTTCTCCTTCGCACTGCATCATTTCGCACTCGATCCAAATGCTTCACTCCACACATACTCTTCAGACACCTCATCTCCATTACATTCAAACTTTTCCTCTCTGCTACACCCATATTCCATGTTTCAGCCCCATATAACGCAGTCAGTACCACAACACCCTGATACAGCCTTCTAAAGATTCTAAGCGAACGACATCTAAACACTTTTTTCATTCCTCCCAGCACCTTTCCTATTTCATTCATTCTAAACCTCACTTCTACATCTATTCTTCCATCCACAGCAACATGTGACCCTAAATATTTAAAACACTCTACTTCCTCAAGCAACTTGCCATTCAAAACTATATTCATCCCTCTACCATCTACCAACCTCGTACACTTCATCACTTTACTCTTATTCTCATTTACTTTCAATTTCCTCCTTTCACACACCCTTCCAAACTCCTCTACCAACTGTCTCAATCTCTCCTCTGACTCAGCCACGAGTGCAATATCATCTGCAAACAGCAGCTGCTCCAGATTTCACTCTCTACCATCAACACTCACCAGACTCAGACCTCCACCTAAAACTCTTGCTTTCACCTCCCATACAACACCATCCATATAAATATTAAACAACCAAGGCGACATCACACATCCCTGTCGCAGCCCCACTCTCACGGGAAACCAATCACTCACATCATTTCCCACTCTTACACACGCTCTACTATTGACATAAAACTTTTCACCCATTTTAGTAACCTACCATCAAGTCCATACAATCTTAAAACAGTCCACAAAGCCTCCCTATCAATTCTGTCATACGCTTTCTCTAAATCCATGAATGCCCAAAACACATCCTTGCCTTTCGCTAAATACTTTTCACACACTTGTCTCACAGCGAACACCTGATCCACGCATCCCCTCCCTCTCCTAAAGCCACACTGCTCATCACCAATCACTCCCTCTGTACCCTTTCTAACTCTCATAATTAACACTCTGCCATAAACCTTACCTACAACACTCAACAGACTTATACCCCTAAAGCTAGTTCATTCATACTTATCACCTTTGCCTTTATACAACGGGACCACACAAGCACTTGCCCAGTCAATTGGCACCTTACCTTTCACAAAGCACACATTCAACAATCTTACTAACCAGTCAACAATAGTCACTTCACCACCTTTCAGGCATTCCACAGCACACCCATCCATACCTGCAGCTTTCCCTGTTTTCATCTCCTTTACTGCCTCCTGCACTTCCTCCTTCGTGATCAAAGAGTCATTCAACTCTCCCAACACATTTATTCCTTGCACCCTTCCATCTGCCACAATCTCAGCCACCCTTTCCTCCTCTACATTTAACAATCTTTCAAAATACTTTGCCCATCTCTTCCTTACTGCATCCATCTCAGTTAACATCCATCCATCCTCTGCTTTTACTCGCCCTTCCTTCCCAGACTCTCCCTTTCGCACCCTTTTCACCTCCTTCCAGAACATTTTCTTTTTTCTGTTGAAAATTCTCGGTCAGCCGCTTACCCCACCTCTCATCTGCTGCCACTTTAGCATCACGCACAGCCCTTCTCGCCCTATTCCTCTTTTCCTTATACCTCTCATATGACACCTCATCCTTCCTCTGCAGCCACACTTCATATGCACGTCTCTTCTCAGCCACAGCCATACTTACTTCCACTCACCACCATTCACTTCCTTTTCTTGCACCACCACCCACACGTCTCATACCACATACCTCTTCTGCATGCCACACCACAGCACTCTTAAACAACTGCCATTCCTCCTCCACACTGCCATTTTCCTGATCTTTCACTGCGTACCACTCATCTTTCAATTTCTCCTGATACTTTATCTTTTTCTCTCTTTTATCCAACTCACTCACTTTCAAAACCTCCCTGCCACACCTAACCCTCCTAGCTCTCACCCATCTCTTACCTACTCTTAACTTTCCCTTTACCAGGTAGTGGTCAGACATACCTCCATCCTCCCCTCTCAGAACTCTCACTTCCAACAATCTTCCTATCACATTCCTAGACACAACCACATAGTCCATCAAAGCTCTATCAACAACCCTTCCACCCTCCTGTCTCACCGTGTATACTTATAAATATCTTTATTCTCAAACAGCGTATTTCCAATCACCATCTCTCGCTCAACACACATCCCTGTCATTCGTTCCCCATTCTCATTTCTTCCAGGCACACCATGCATACCAACTACATCTTCAACTGCTACATTTCCCACTCTAGCATTCAGACCTCCCATCATTACCACATTCACATTCGCTCCAAAACTCTGCAGACACTCATCAACATCATTCCAGAAAGACTTCCTCTCTTCTTCATCCCTTTCACTACCAGGCCCATTTGCGCTCACAAACACCCACAACTCACGTTCAGATTTCGCTTTCAACCCACATCAGTCACGATGACACCACCTTCCATTCAATCACACACTGCTATACTTCCGAACTCACTAACAAGGCCACACCTCTTGCCCTTCCTCTATCAACACCTGACAATCTTCCATTCGCACTTTCAAACAGACTCACCCTTCCCTTTCATCTTCGTTTCACTCAAAGCTGACACATTCAACTTTCTTCTCACAAACATTCTCCCAATCTCCTCCCTTTTAGCCTCAATCGCACTACATCCGCGCACATTCATAGGCCCAATCTTCAGGGAACGGGGATAACTCAATCCCCCATCCCTTTTTCTGGCCTGTCTCTTTTTAGGAACTAAAAAAAAGAGGAGGGGGTCTCTAGTCCCCTCACCCCGCCCCTTTTAGTCGCCTTCTACGACACGCAGGGAATACGGTGGCAGTATTCTTCCTAACACAGCCTGGCCGCAGAGTAGTAGTACCACCCCATAGTGCGGCCAGATTGCTCCCCCTCCCCCCCGCCAGATTAGTTGTCCAGTTAAATCGAGTATATGACTATCAGATCATAGCAGTGTAATACGGGTTAGGTTTCGCGTACGGAACTTATTATTAATTACTTTCAGATAACTCATACCGATGGTCCAAATCATAAATTGTAACTCTAGAACAGTGGTTCTTAACCTTTTTGGAGTCACGGACCCCTTGGAGAATCTGGTGAAAGCTATGAACCCTTTCCCTACAAAAATGCACATAAGCACATAAACGCAGCATTTTGCATTCAATGAATATACTTTCTTTTACTGAAAACTACCACACGCACTGTATGACATACACAAAGCACAAAACGCTCTTTACAAGAATTATGTTTCTCACTCTTTTTCATGCAAAAACTAATGGCCACTCAATGAAAAAATGAAATACATCCAGCTTGTGCACATTAAACAAAACAAAACTTTAATTCAGCTCAAAAGTTCATTTCAATGAGAGGGTTGTTGTTTGGTTTGAATAAGGGACGAAATTGTGGAGTGGTCTTTAACAAGGCAACACTTATGTCATCGCTGACATCCAGTTGATTTCGACTTTTCGTTTTGGTAGAAACAAGCGCTGAAAACCCTGACTCACAAAGGTATGTAGTGGCAAACGTAATCAGAGCACCAATAGCTCGCTTTGCCAGACAAGGGTAGGCTTGTGTCAACGAACAACAGAATTCTTCAAGACTTTCGAGTTTTTTTTTTTTTTTTTTCAGCTAATAATGCCAAACGGCATCATGCAATATCGCTAAATTGTTCTCAATTATTCTGACCGTCATGGACCCCCTAAAGCCCATCTATGGACCTCCAAGGGGTCCATGGACCCCAGGTTAAGAGCCCCTGTTCTAGAACTTTCTCCTTCGGATATTGCTTTGGCTTTTCATGTCGACAGTATCAACTATTAACGTGAGAATAAAGAGCAGGTGAAAACTAATGCCATACAGTGTTACCCAAATGAAATAATAATACAGTAGTCTGAAAAAAGATTTACTGCTTCAGTTTAATTATGAAACACACGGATCCCGTTTTCGAGTCTTCCACACACACCCTGTCTCTGTATACACAAACAGATTCTGTAGATTGATAGATAGACATATGTAGATATTCACACACACATATACATATTATCTCTCTCTCTCTCTCTCTCTCTCTCTCTCTCTCTCTCTCTCTCTCTCTCTCTATATATATATATATATATAATATATATATATATATATATATATATATATATATATATATATATATATATATATATATATATATATCTATATATATATATATATATATATATATTGTTACGGAACAGAGAAAGATAATGTACACTTTAAGTGAGAATACGAAGAGTCACTACTGTCCCGTAAAGTTCCAGGTTCAAAACAAAAGAGTTAGGTAAAATTACAAGTTAAAGTTTAATGCTTAAATTAACAACAAAACATTCAGGACTCATAAGGATAATGTAATGGCAAATAAACAGGTTAAATATATGGTTAACTGCAATAGCCTCTATTAACACGAAATTAGCAAGAGTAAATTTATCTAAGTCAGCCCTGATAAAATGAGATACCAGATAATACTCAGTGAATGCCAGATAAATTATTACAGATACAAACTATTATCAAAAATGACTGACATAAAGAACCCCACACGAATTACAAAAACTTCACTAGGCCTACAAATTAAACTTATGCTATACAGTACAAGAAAAAATACAACAGTTATACTCAAATTACACACAGCTGCTAGATGTTTGGAGATTTCTTGAGCACTCACAATAATAATATCTGTACAGGGGAGGACAGAGATGTGAACAAAATGAGGAGCAGATCTAAGTGGCAATGATGCAGAGACTGAGCTCATTATATAGGGGCCAGGAGAGCTTGATACAACTTGTAATGAGGACGCGCAAATGAAGCCATGGGGACAAAGAGATGACAATCCCGCAAAGTATAACAGAGATGTCGACTTACTCTACTATAACGGTAGAAGGGGGGGACTGAGGCAGAACACGCTCGTGATCAAACATGCAGCAACTGTGCGTTAAAATTACACAAAGGGTGATGAAATCATAGGCTATGTAACACCTCCCCACAAAGAAAAAGAAATTTACAAAGGAAATTTCTTATTACTCTAAACAATCTGTCTAAAGTCTAGATAAGCAATCTGCAATAACATTTTCTTTCCCCTTGACATGTTGTATGTCTAATGAATACTCCTGAAGAAGTAGACTCCATCTTGCCAATCTCTGATTTTTATCTTTAAACTTACTAAGGAATTTCAGTGGGTTATGATCGGTATAAATGACTATGGGGTCAAAACCAGAACACAAATAAAATGAAAAATGCTGTAAACCCAAAATCAAGGCCAAAAGCTCTTTCTCAATAGTTGAGTAGTTCTTTTGAGGTGGAGTGAACTTCTTACTGTAATAAGATACAGGATGTTCAATACCCTGATCATCCTCTTGCAGCAAAACAGCCCCAGCTCCTGTATCACTTGCATCAACAGCCATCTTAAAAGGCTTAGCAAAATTTGGAGTAGCGAGCACTGGCTGACTTAATAGAATAGCTTTAAGTTTGTTGAAAGAGGATTCACAGTTATCGGTCCAGACAAATTCAACTCCCTTTTTCAGTAGGTCTGTAAGTGGTGATACAAGAATAGAAAAGTTAAGAAGAAATCTCCTGTAATAACCTACCATTCCCAAAAATCTTTGTAGCTCTTTCCTACTTTTAGGTCTGGGAAGATCACTTATAACCTGAACCTTAGCTCCTGGTGGTGCAACATGTCCATCACCAATTACATACCCAAGGTACTGAACTTTAGCTTGACCAAACTCACACTTTGATAAATTAGCTACAAGATTAGCATGAACTAAACGGTCAAGAAATTTACTGACATGGCATAGGTGATCTTTCCAGTTGTCACTGAAGATTAATACATCATCAATATAAACAACACACCCTGCCAAACCCTCTGTTACAACATTCATGAGCTTCTGAAATGTGGCTGGTGCATTCTTCATACCATACGGCATTACAGAACATGCAAAAGCCCTTCCCAGTGTTACAAAACATGAGATCTCCCCAGCACGTTCAGTCACAGGCACCCGCCAGCATCCCTTCAACAAACCAAACTCACTCATGCACCCAGCCCCTCCGATCTTGTCTATGCAATCTTCCACACGAGGGAGAGGGTAAGTGTCTGCTTTGGCCATCTGACCAACACGTCTGTAGTCGACGCAAAGCCTCTGTGACCCACCTGGCTCAGGGACCAGAGTGACAGGAGAACTCCACTCGCTCTGACAGGGCTCAATCATCTTGTGGTCCAACAGGTAGCCAAGCTCCCTCTGGATGAGAGGAACTTTCACTGGGTTCACACGGCAAGGAGGCAATTTAATTGGCCTTGCGTCTCCAACATCGACATCATGCATCAACACAGTGGCTCCTCCCGGAGTAGCACGGAACACTTGCGGGCACTCCTGCAGCAATGCCGAAAACTCCTGCCTTTCCCCGGGTGGCAGATGAGAAAGCTTAGTCTGGAGATCATTCATGATATCAGGATTCTTCCCCAAACTATCACTCAGGCTCATACTGCATGGGAGAGCTTCACTTGCAGACTCGGGTGGAACAGCTACAGTGCAGACTGGATTATTTTCATCCCGCTTGTGATATAACTTTAGCATGTTGATGTGACATAGTTGCTTGCTCTTTCTACGATCTGGTGTGGCGATGACATAGCTGACATCACTGAGTTTCTTCTCCACGAAATAAGGGCCACTAAACTTGGCTTGAAGAGGTTGCCCATGAACTGGTAGCAGAATCAAAACCTGATCTCCTGGCTGAAAGTGGCGTAACCTGGACTTCTTATCATACCAAGTCTTCATCTTCTCCTGAGCAGCTCCTAAATTCTCTCTCGCCAGCTGTAAAGCAGTGGACAGCCGTTCTTTGAAATTCATCACATACTCCAGCAGGTTGACGTCATCTTCCTCCGACAGCCAGCATTCCTTGAGTAGCTTAAGGGGTCCTCTTACTTCATGGCCAAACAGTAGTTCAAAAGGTGAGAAGCCCAGTGATTCATTTGGAGATTCTCTTGCAGCAAACACAACGAATGGAAGACCTTTATCCCAGTCTTTCTGATGTTCCAAACAGTATTTCTTGAGCATCGATTTGAGTGTTTGATGATATCTCTCCAACGCTCCTTGGGTCTGGGGATGGTAAGCTGAAGACGTGATCTGGGAGATGCCCAACTCTTTCAGAGACTGCTTGAAAACATTTGACATGAAATTACTTCCTCGGTCTGACTGTACCTCCTTGGGCAGACCAAACTTTGTGAAGAACCCTAGCATTTCCTTAACCACGTTCTTTGCTGAGATGTTTCTAAGTGGAATGGCTTCAGGATAACGAGTAGCCATATCAATCATGGTCAACACATAAGAAAATCCTGAAGAAGTCTTAGGAAGAGGGCCCACAATATCCACCAACACACGGGTGAAAGGCGCCTCAAAAGGAGGAATGGGAACTAGAGGTGCAACCTTTTCGGTCTGATTACACTTCCCCACAACTTGACAGGTGTGACAAGACTTACAATACCAGGAAACATCCCTGAAGATACCTGGCCAGTAGAAGTGTTTCAAAATGCGTGCCACAGTCTTCCTCACTCCAAGGTGTCCTGCCAAACTGGAATCATGAGCCACTCTAATGATATCCTGCCTACAAACACGAGGGATGACAACTTGATGTACAACCTCCCATTCACAGTCGGCTGATGCTGTTGGGGGTCTCCACTTCCTCATAAGTACTCCTGACTTTACATAATAACAAGTAGAAGCACCAGCTGACTCTTCCTCACTGCAAGCAGAGTTAGCTAGACCTTTCAACTCAGGGTCAGCAACCTGCAACTCAACCAACTCTTGACGAGACAAATTATCAACACTACGGGGTACTGCCTCATCTGGTGAGTGGTCCAAATTAGCAAGAAAAGTGTCAGCTAGGATAACATCATCATCATCCTCTAAATCACCAGTAACTTTAGACTTAGCCCTAGTGACAGCACATGCAGGGAACACATCAGGGACATCACAATCCTGGGACACAGCCGCTGGCTCGCTAGACAACTGAGGAGCTGGACACATTTGACTTCCACCAATATCATTTCCAAGTAAGAAAGTTACACCTGACATTGGGAGTGTCTCAACCAACCCAACCATAACGGAACCATTAACAAAACCAGACTCTAAATTCACTCTGCACAGAGGGACAGAGAAGTAATTATTCCCTACACCTTGTAAGATTACAGTTTCATCAGAGGAATTAAAATTAGAGCCTAGAACACTGGTCAGCATAAGGGATTGGCAAGCACCTGTATCACGATATATTTGAACTGATTTCCTGTCATTACTGTCCAGAGGACTGACAAAACCATCAGACAGGAAATTAGCACATGAATTCTTGAGAGTGTCACCCACGTTACTGCTCAAAAGAGGAGCTCCATCATGAGAATTTAAGTTACCCCTCAAAGCAGGTTCAGTTAACTCAGTTAAAGAATTCTGGGAACTCTCAAGAGTGGACACTAGACCAATTGACTGAATATTTAAAGACTCCTTTTTGTTCACATCACGCTGTCTCCTGAAACATCTCTCCGTAGTATGACCAAGCTTACTACAATAAGTACATTTACTTTTCTGAAATCTAGAGGTGAAGCTGGTATTTACTTCCTGAGAAACATCATCCTTATTCTCTTTCCTGTTACCTGTACTCTGAGTAGAGGCAACGTACTTACTCTCAGCTTTCCCTTTTTCTCTAGAATATCTCTTGTGAGTGAGAACATACTCATCAGCTAAAACTGCAGCATCAGACAAATTATCTATTCTTTTCTCATCAAGATATAGGCTTACATCTTTATAAATACACCTTTTGAAGTCCTCCAGCAAAATCATCTGCTTAAATTTGTCAAAATCAGAATCCACATTCTTAGAATTTAACCACTGCTCCAACAAATCTTCTTTGATTTTTGCATACTCAACATGGGATTGCTTATCTTGCTTGTAAGTTGTCCTAAATTTTACTCTATAGGCTTCAGGAACAAGCTCA
>NC_136991.1:32478967-32483967 GCF_032717465.1 Coenobita brevimanus | reverse complement strand
CTTTCATACCCATTTGCACTCTTATTTAACCCTTTCAGCACGAGGATGCGTTGTACAGTTTTTATCTTGTTATTTCAGACAATTTTTTTTTTTTTTTTTTTTTTTTTTTTTTTTTTTACTGGAAGGATTACATCAAGCCTTCATCCACCCGTTCTCCATTTTAGCGCTCCCATAAGCTAAACAAAATCGTCAGGTAGCATCGAGAATGAAATATAACTGACGTAACTGTGAATGATGTAATAACTATAGCCGGTATTTTTTAATCTGACCGAACAACGCCATTCACACAAATGCCAAGTCGTGGTTACTTGAAAATCGATTAACGTTATGAGGTACGAATGAGCCTTCATTATAACTACCCCAAATTACCCTAAAGCCCAACTACACTTGGCTATTAGCCGAGCTGAAAAAAGGGTTGTGGATCATTCTCAGCTGAGAACAAATGCACTGTAAGTTGGCCAATACACCATGCAAACGAAAACAAAATCTCTTCTTGAAATTATGCCTTTTGAAAACTAATACATACAAATGAGACTTCATTACGAACGCAGCTCTAAGAAATTACTCTCGTGCCGGTCCGACTCTTAATTTCATTACGTTTCCTCCTTGTTCTTATTCCCAGCATTAGAGTTGGGGCCTAGATGTATATGCCATTGTTGTGGTCTAAGGGAAGATTTGGTCTTAGCAAATGTTGAATGTCTGAATTACTTGTAATGTTCCACGTTTACTCGATAGGCATTGATCTATGTCTCTCTGTGGAAGTATTCTAAAGAAGAGACGCTTTTGTAGATGCAGTTAACCTTGTAGATGAAACTCTTTTGAAACAAAAAGTTGTATAACTAACTCAGCACACCACACTTGATCACACACACACACACACACACACACACACACACACACACACACACACACACACGAAGAGAGAGAGAGAGAGAGAGAGAGAGAGAGAGAGAGAGAGACTTATTTTCCTAATTAAGCAAATAAAAAACGTGTTCATTAATATCACTTGGTGTCTGCTCTTGACACAGTGAACTTTAATGGATGATCAGTTTTTATCCAAGACTTCTGATCATTTTTCAGGTTTAGTTGATAATGATTACCATGAATTATACACGGAATTACCAAGGCAGTGGCGACTCGGTGGTGCCATACTGGTACAGTCAGTAGTGGAATTTTGCTTCAATTTTCTATGTACAGTATAATGTGAGCCCATCAGTCCTTGTATGTACGTGAAATTTACTCTGTACCAGACAATAAATTATAATCGTGTATTAACCTTAAAGCACATCCGTCAGTTCTTTGCTATACAGTGTAACCAGATCACAGCTTATCGTACAATCAAAGAGGCAACTATCATCCCAGTTTGGTCTGACTAAAATTTGCAACTGACGAAATACAATGAACAAACTATCTTTACTATACCCTTTCGTCAGGTAAATTTTTTTAAGCCCCACCCCCTTCCTGAAGCCTTGGCCCCGCCCTACTGACCCACTATACAGGTGTTGGGTAAGGAGGGGCGGGGCTTAAGAGACAAGTTGCTTGACACCGGGTGTAGTGTGTTTTTCAGATGATTTTTTTTCTTTTTCTGCTACGTATTCTTCAAATTTTGGGAAGATATTTGTCTTTTTTTGTACGAGGAATCTTGAAGCGAATTTCCACTGTCATCTGTAGTTTACAGTACTGCTGTACTCATTTCCTGAGGAGATGAAAACTATGTAGGTTTACTCAGGTGTCCCTATTTTCCTGGGTTCGTAGCTTGTTATTTAGTTTATTGATACTTCTAAGTGGTTTAATTCGGTTAAAGAGATCAGTGAGGTGAAAGGGTTAAACCAGACTGTATCTAACCCCTCCAGTTCGAGAAATCTCGCTAAAGCTCAATAAAAATCGTGCAGCTTACAAGATAAAGTACAAAATTCATCATTGTAGTAAAGGAGTTAATGCAAAAGAATAATGAAAGTAAAGACAAGAAGATATCATGAGCGGAAATATAACACCAACAGTCCAGTGATTTATATATATATATATTTGTCTTGTTACTGGCAGACGACTTATTTCAACTTAGGATAGACCTCTAGTTTTGAAAGGGCTATGAGGTCTATATATAGCTCCTTCATTATCAAAAGTGTCCAGCTATGAAGAAAATCATCTGGTGGTATCAGTAATAGAACACAGAATATATTGCGGGACAGAAATGGTTAAGCACCATATAAGGATGGCTGTGTATGTACTGTAATGGCCGGTTTTCACAAGCCTGATATCTGCAGGCAACTCTGCTATGCATCTTGAAGCTGTGTTTTACGGGTCTTCAAAGGCGGTTACTCCGTAGAGCCAAAGAACACCAGCTTTTTCCTTAAAAGTGACTGGCCCCCACCCAGTGCTTCCTGTATGCATGTTTCTTTCTCCGGGAACACATAGTCACCTAGTCATACTGGCAACATCAGAATGAGTTCATCGAGAAAATTATTCGGCAACATCGCGCCATTCCTCTGGAGTGATGAAATAACTCGGCTAATCAAACCAAGATATCATCAGAAAAGCCGTGCTCTGGCACTGAACCAACCTATACCTAACCAACTTAGGCCTGAGCTAACGTTAACCTACCGTAATATATTATTTTGTTTGGCGGAGGGATGACGAAGGTGCGACTTTGCCAAGTCTTTTTTTTGAGGCAGTCGATCCGACGTTGCCAGTATGACTGGATGACCAGTTATACCTGGTAAAGGAAAAAAAAAATCGCTGCCCACACGGGTGTGGATGTGGAAGGAATTTTTAATGCAGGGTGAAAGAATGCATGTGGAAACTGTGTTTGTGTGGCTGTATTTATGTGAGAGCTAACCTGTAGGCTTAATATGCCATCAAGAAAATCTAAACATTGTGCGAATACGTGAGAGCAAACAAAATGACATATACAGCTGCACCCTCTTCTCTCTCCGTCTTCGGGTAGGAGTGGTTCCAAACCAAGGGCATTGGTAAGCTCACGCTCTTCCCACCCGATCACCCGTGACTCCACTTTTCGTTTTCCTTGAGTAAATCAAGTAGCCCATACCTATAGGTTTATATATATATCCACCTGATCACCGTCGACGCCATAATTTCATCATCGCCATCACAATCGGTCTCGTCCACGTCGTTGTCTTATCATATTCCCAGTTTTTTCACGGTATAGGTATCTGGAGGTAAAGGAAAGAACGAAAGTGGAAGAGATTTTTACCTTACAAAGGAAATTATTCATATCTCCAGTCCCTCATCATCTTGGTTTCGAAATGTTCACCTCATCCTGCAGGTAATACGATTTACACCTGGGCTTCATTATATAATAAATTTGTTGCAATAACTGTCGAGTAAAACTATTTCTGTCGACAGTACCGTTAAATCGCAGTATACTCGTACAGTGAGCCATCATAATGCCTTTCCGTGTACAGTATATTTCATTTGTTTACTTGTGAATATTTCATCAACGTCCATACTTAGCCTTTCCATGCATTGCTTTGTCATATAAAGCCATTTCTTTAATACCCTCTAACTTCAAATCCACTTTCAAATTTCTTTTCACCACCATAGTAATAACTGTCCTCTCAGGCTGAGATGTGGACATCATCCATCCCTCATGAGTTATCAGAAGAGGCTAGATGACTCTGTCACTGACGCCTGTCCAGGATGAAACACAGCACCTCATACTTAAGCACATTATGGAAGACTGCATTGCACAGTCATCTGAGCCAACAACACAACATACACTGCTTGATAGTGGGAAATCCCGGTCTCGACGGTGGCCTTTCATAGGGACTCGGGGCTGTTCGGCCAGACTGCTTAGGCAACAACTACCACTACTACTGCTACCACCAAGTACCTTCTCATGTACCCTTTGATCAGTCGATTTACTTGCGTCACATCTTTCATGAATGACCGCATTTTCTTATCTTTTCTAGTCCACATCCTCGTATATAAATCCTTTTAATATTTCTTTTCGTGTCATAGCTGCTTCCCTTATTGTAGAATTTCATGCCATACCAGTATCACAGATCCACAATTCTGTCCTCCTGTATGATTTTCTTTATGCATTTTCCAATGGTTTTTACTCTGCTTTTCTTCATCTTCATTTTGTTTCTTCCTTTCCTCACAGTCATCCTCGTTTTTCCTTTTTCGTTTCTTCCTGGTTTCCCCTACGTCTTTATCGTCTTTAATTTTCCTTCCCTTTACCTTATGTATGTGAGTAGCTTAATATCTTCTTTATGCTGTCTTTTGGAAGCCTCTGTACTCTTCCTGCTTCACATGAAATATTATTATTATTATATTTTTAAAAATTTCAATCACTGCACATAGGTTCTGTGGCAAGCAGAAGTCCTGTCCCTTCTCTTTCTTCTCTCACCCTAACTTTCAAGATCAGTAGAGTGAATTCACAGCAACCAACACTGGTGACTGTATTTGGCCATAGATCTGTGTCATTTGTGTTGTTGAGATTTCATCAAAACAATTTTCATATTTAACGGAGAGAGAAGCAGGGAAGGCGACAGGACTTGAGTTTCATCAACATACTGTATTTTTTAATCGCCTCTCGATTTAGCAAAAACTTTTCTAACAGCTTCTGAATATGCATAACCCACTGAATCTGAAAACATTTTTAAATTATTCTTGTCACTCCCAGACAGTTTTATTCAACGTACAAAGTCTCTTATGAAGGGGTTAATGAATGCTGATCTAACCCCTCCATCTCTGAAAAGTATCTTCTTAGCTGAAGAGTATTGTCTTTGTCTGGGAGTTGTATTTACGGAAGATCATATCCTGTGTCTGAAGGACTTAAAATCGGTGACATTGTGCCGTTGTATTATGAAGCGAGTAAAAAGAAAAAGTGAAGAAAATAATAAAAAAAAAAAACAAATAAAAGCTTATCTAGGCAGCAAATGGGAGATTATGACCAGGCCAATTATAGACGAAAATAATGCACATACATTGTATCTGTATCGCCCGTTTTGGATAATATTTTAAATAAAACGTTACCA
>NC_136991.1:32458967-32473967 GCF_032717465.1 Coenobita brevimanus | reverse complement strand
TAATGAATCTGATTTAACTAAGTATTTTCAGTTGTTTGAGAGGGTAGCTACAGGTTTTAATTGGCCTAAGGAGTATTGGCCAGTACTCCTTCAAACTGTTCTCACCGGTAAAGCTCAAGTAACTTATGCATCTTTGCCTCAGGATCAATCTGATAATTATGATGTAGTTAAGAGCTTGATTCTTAAGGCCTATGAGCTTGTTCCTGAAGCCTATAGAGTAAAATTTAGGACAACTTATAAGCAAGATAAGCAATCCCATGTTGAGTATGCAAAAATCAAAGAAGATCTGTTAGAGCAGTGGTTAAATTCTAAGAATGTGGATTCTGATTTTGACAAATTTAAGCAGATGATTTTGCTGGAGGACTTCAAAAGGTGTATTAGTAAAGATGTAAGCCTATATCTTGATGAGAAAAGAATAGATAATTTGTCTGATGCTGCAGTTTTAGCTGATGAATATGTTCTCACTCACAAGAGATATTCTAAAGAAAAAGGGAAAGCTGAGAGTAAGTGCGTTGCCTCTACTCAGAGTACAGGTAACAGGAAAGAGAATAAGGATGATGTTTCTCAGGAAGTAAATACCAGCTTCACCTCTAGATTTCAGAAAAGTAAATGTACTTATTGTAGTAAGCTTGGTCATACTACGGAGAGATGTTTCAGGAGACAGCGTGATGTGAACAAAAGGGAGTCTTTAAATATTCAGTCAATTGGTCTAGTGTCCACTCTTGAGAGTTCCCAGAATTCTTTAACTGAGTTAACTGAACCTGCTTTGAGGGGTAACTTAAATTCTCATGATGGAGCTCCTCTTTTGAGCAGTAACGTGGGTGACACTCTCAAGAGTTCATGTGCTAATTTCCTGTCTGATGGTTTTGTCAGTCCTCTGGACAGTAATGACAGGAAATCAGTTAAAATATATCGTGATACAGGTGCTTGCCAATCCCTTATGCTGACCAGTGTTCTAGGCTCTAATTTTAATTCCTCTGATGAAACTGTAATCTTACAAGGTGTAGGGAATAATTACTTCTCTGTCCCTCTGTGCAGAGTGAATTTAGAGTCTGGTTTTGTTAATGGTTCTGTTATGGTTGGGTTGGTTGAGACACTCCCAATGTCAGGTGTAACTTTCTTACTGGGAAATGATATTGGTGGAAGTCAAGTGTGTCCAGCTCCTCAGTTGTCTAGTGAGCCAGTGGCTGCGACCCGGGATTGCTATGTCCCTGATGCGTTCCCTGCATGTGCTGTCACTAGGGCTAAGTCTAAAGTTACTGGTGATTTAGAGGATAATGATGATGATGATGTTATCCTAGCTGACACTTTTCTTGCTAATTTGGACCACTCACCAGATGAGGCAGTACCCCGTAGTGTTGATAATTTGTCTCGTCAAGAGTTGGTTGAGTTGCAGGTTGCTGACCCTGAGTTGAAAGGTCTAGCTAACTCTGCTTACAGTGAAGAAGAGTCAGCCGGTGCTTCTACTTGTTATTATGTAAAGTCAGGAGTACTTATGAGGAAGTGGAGACCCCCAACAGCATCAGCCGACTGTGAATGGGAGGTTGTACATCAAGTTGTCATCCCTCGTGTTTGTAGGCAGGATATCATTAGAGTGGCTCATGATTCCAGTTTGGCAGGACACCTTGGAGTGAGGAAGACTGTGGCACGCATTTTGAAACACTTCTACTGGCCAGGTATCTTCAGGGATGTTTCCTGGTATTGTAAGTCTTGTCACACCTGTCAAGTTGTGGGGAAGTGTAATCAGACCGAAAAGGTTGCACCTCTAGTTCCCATTCCTCCTTTTGAGGCGCCTTTCACCCGTGTGTTGGTGGATATTGTGGGCCCTCTTCCTAAGACTTCTTCAGGATTTTCTTATGTGTTGACCATGATTGATATGGCTACTCGTTATCCTGAAGCCATTCCACTTAGAAACATCTCAGCAAAGAACGTAGTTAAGGAAATGCTAGGGTTCTTCACAAAGTTTGGTCTGCCCAAGGAGGTACAGTCAGACCGGGGAAGTAATTTCATGTCAAACGTTTTCAAGCAGTCTCTGAAAGAGTTGGGCATCACCCAGATCGCGTCTTCAGCTTACCATCCCCAGACCCAAGGAGCGTTGGAGAGATATCATCAAACACTCAAATCGATGCTCAAGAAATACTGTTTGGAACATCAGAAAGACTGGGATAAAGGTCTTCCATTCATTGTGTTTGCCGCAAGAGAATCTCCAAATGAATCACTGGGCTTCTCACCTTTTGAACTACTGTTTGGCCATGAAGTAAGAGGACCCCTTAAGTTACTCAAGGAATGCTGGCTGTCGGAGGAAGATGACGTCAACCTGCTGGAGTATGTGATGAATTTCAAAGAACGGCTGTCCACTGCTTTACAGCTGGCGAGAGAGAATTTAGGAGCTGCTCAGGAGAAGATGAAGACTTGGTATGATAAGAAGTCCAGGTTACGCCACTTTCAGCCAGGAGATCAGGTTTTGATTTTGCTACCAGTTCATGGGCAACCTCTTCAAGCCAAGTTTAGTGGTCCTTATTTCGTGGAGAAGAAACTCAGTGATGTCAACTATGTCATCGCCACACCAGATCGTAGAAAGAGCAAGCAACTATGTCACATCAACATGCTAAAGTTATATCACAGGCGGGACGAAAATAATCCAGTCTGCACTGTAGCTGTTCCACCCGAGTCTGCAAGTGAAGCTCTCCCATGCAGTATGAGCCTGAGTGATAGTTTGGGGAAGAATCCTGATATCATGAATGATCTCCAGACTAAGCTTTCTCATCTACCTCCCAAGGAAAGGCAGGAGTTTTCGGCATTACTGCAGGAGTACCCGCAAGTGTTCCGTGCCACTCCAGGAAGAACCACTGTGTTGATGCATGATGTCGATGTTGGAGACGCAAAGCCAATTAAATTGCCTCCTTACCGTGTGAACCCAGTGAAAGTTCCTCTCATCGAGAAGGAGCTTGGCTACCTGTTGGACCACATGATGATTGAGCCCTGTCAGAGCGAATGGAGTTCTCCTGTCACTCTAGTCCCTAAGCCAGGTGGGTCACAGAGGCTTTGCATCGACTACAGACGTGTTAATCAGATAACTAAAACAGACACTTACCCTCTCCCTCGTGTGGAAGATTGCATAGACAAGGTCGGAAAGGCTAGGTACATAAGTAAGTTTGATTTGTTAAAGGGATACTGGCAAGTACCTATGACTGAACGTGCTTGGGAGATCTCATGTTTTGTAACATTACGAAAGACATTTGCATGTTCTGTAATGCCATGTACAGATTGTTTTAGAGTAATAAGAAATTTCCTTTGTAAATTTCTTTTTTCTTTGTGGGGAGGTGTTACATAGCCTATGATTTCATCATCCTTTGTGTAATTTTAACGCACAGTTGCTGCATGTTTGATCACGAGCGTGTTCTGCCTCAGTCCCCCCCTTCTACCGTTATAGTAGAGTAAGTCGTTCTCTCTGTTATACTTTGCGGGATTTTCAGCTCTCTGTCCCCATGGCTTCATTTGCGCGTCCCTCTTACAAGTTGTATCAAGCTCTGCCAGCCCCTATATAATGAGCTCAGTCTCTGCATCATGGCCACTTAGATCTGCTCCTCATTTTGTTCACATCTCTGTCCTCCCCTGTACAGATATTATTATTGTGAGTGCTCAAGAAATCTCCAACCATCTAGCAGCTGTGTGTAATTTGAGTATAACTGTTATTGCATTTTTTCTTGTACTGTGTAGCATAAGGTTAATTCTCAGGCCTAGTGAGGTTTTTGATTAATGTTGGGTTTTAAGTCAGTCATTTTTGATAATAGTTTGTATCTGTAAGAATTTATCTGGCATTCACTGAGTATTATCTGGTATCTCATTTTATCAGGGCTGACTTAGATAAATTTATTCTTGCTAATTTCGTGTTAATAGAGGCTATTGCAGTTAACCATATATTTAACCTGTTTATTTGCCATTACATTATCCTTATGAGTCCTGAATGTTTTGTTGTTAGTTTGAGCATTAAACTTTAACTTGTAATTTTACCTAACTCTTTTGTTTTGAACCTGGAACTTTACGGGACAGTAGTGATTTTTAGCATTCTCACTTAAAGTGTACATTATCTTTCTCTGTTCCGTAACAATATATATATATCCATCCATCCATCCATCATCCAATCCTACATTGCCCCATGAGGAGCGTAGGAGACCGGGGCTAGACAGTTGGTCCCGATATTTAAGCTGAGAGTGACCAGCCTCACTCATCCCTGAGTGGCATTACATGAGCAATCAACCCCAACCATCCCTTGGATATAAACCTTCACCGGCTCAGTCCGACTGGAGCGCAAAAATTACCCACTAAACCACCAGGCGCCAAAATTTGGTTATATGGTTACTGATATATATATATATATATATATATATATATATATATATATATATATATATATATGGATGGCTAGATAGATAGATAGATAGATAATATATAATTATACAGTATAACCTATACACACACACACACACACACACACACAGCGCTTGCACAGCTCTCACGCATCACTCATAAAGTATACATGCACACACTACACGCCCTGAAGCCATACTACACCTGATGACACCCCCACCACACCCAGTAGTTTCTAAATAAAGTCGAAAGGAAACTGTAAAAAAAGAAGCAAATGCTATCATTGTGGGAGAAATGATATTGTTGTCTTAGAATTTAACTCTGGTCGAATCCGCCTGGCTTCGTTGCTTATGAAGGCTTTTCGTCTGCCTAATTTTCAAGGTAGAACTCGCTTATCACTTTGACAGTTACTTCTGTGGGGGGGGGGTGGCAATGTAGCAATGCCTTGCTAAGATTTATTGCGTATCTTGTGTGGTAGTCGGGTGATTTGCGTTTTTATCTACGATACTTCCGGTCCAATTGCGAATTCTAGTGTGGGCAGGTGGAGCCACTCGATTCATTTCTTCATTCTGTGGATTGGTAAGAAAAACGAGTACACAAGGTAACACTCAAGGTAGATGACTGTGGTACCGTGGATGATGCGGTGGCGTTGTATCCATGGATAGCGCGTGGATTACCTGTCACAGGCTTAAACGCCTTAGTTACGGAGATGAACATCTTGCGTAAACGTTTAATGGCGTCTGCCCCATCTTTTCCTTTTGCCTTTTTCCCTGTCCATAACTAATTTCCCTCACTGTGACAGACGTGAACACTACTTTGAAAATTAATAAAATAATGAATTTATGAAGTTCTTTCACCCCCTTTTCCTCCCAACACTACATCATTCAGGCCGGGGAAGGACGGTGTTTATGGACTGTGTTTATGGGCCAGTTGTTTATGTAGCAGGCAGGAGGCGGCCTCTCTGAATTCACTAGCCGTACCACACCACAGATGTTGGGGACGCACAGTTGGAGGGTGGAGACACGGGCGGAGGAGTGGGTGCAGGGGTGGAGAGACGAATGGAGGGGAGGAGGGATGGAGAAACGAGGTGGAGGGATGAAGACACGGGACAGGGCATAGGAGAGTGGAGGGGTGAAGGCACGGGGTAGGGGAACAGGAGAGTGGAGGAGAGACATGGCTGAAAGGCACTGATGAATGATGCAGACTCGGGTTGAGTCGCGGATACATTGGGGGGATACAGTAATGGGTAGGTAGGTAGGACAGACAGACAGAAAGACAGACTAGATAAAGTTGTATGGGAAGTGATTGTGTGTGACTTGATCCGATACACATATATTGAAGTCTGTGTAATACATTAGTGTGATATGTTAATGCTTTTAGCATGATTTCGCCTTTCTAGCCTCTGTAGGAGAATAAATCTGCGCTCATGTTAATCAGGCTACCATCAGACGATTTTTTTTTTAGTAAAGGGGTGGGTAAAGGCTTTATTTAACCCCTTCAGTTCGAGAAGTCTACCTTAAGCTAAGTAAATTTGTAGCCAGACAGGAAGAATACACCAAACAGAAACGTCACTGGAATCAAAGCGTATATTATTCTGACCACATGTAGACCATTTGTTAAACCCATGATGCTCTTCAATATTATTATTATTTTCATAGCCAGACTAATTTTTTAACTCCGAAAATAGTTCATCGAACTGAGGTGGTAAATATCGCCCGTATTTCATCACCAGTAGTTGCAATAATTTACAGCTGGGACACCAAAACCTCGGATTATGTTTGCGTTTTTAATTTACCTTTTTGTAAACAGCTGTAGCGCTCTCACGGTGATTTACAGCTGCCAACGTGTGTCTGGAACGAGCCATTATGGAAGGAAAGCTGTGGTTTTTGCCGCTGGGACGGTGGTTGAGGGTGGTGTTGATGGTGGTGGTGGTGGTGGTGGTGGTAGTAGAAGTGAGGATGGTAGATGTGGGATTAGTTGGGGCTGGGGTTGCTGAGCATGTACAGTCGGGGAAGAACTCACCCCATAGTTCACGTCTTGCATGTCATATCTTTAGCTGATTAATGTTCCTAAGTACAGAAAGGTGTAGTGTTATGCCTGTCTGTAGATGACTGTGTCTGATACGATGCATAAGGAAAGGAAGTGGGGAACATGCCTCGAGTGTGAAGCATAGGAGCACACGGAGTGAAATAGTTGGTGATTTTTTTCCCCGACTGTACCTTTCGCCCGAGAGATCTACAAGCTGGGAGTGGTCGTGATTTTTGGCTGGGCCTGAATAATAAAAAATAATACCTCATACAGATATATATATATATATATATATATATATATATATATATATATATATATATATATATATATATATATATATATATATATATATATATATATATATATATATATATATATATAAATGGGAAGTTGTTGAATGCCGTGAAGAGTATGTATGAAGGTGCTAAGGCTGTAGTGCGTGTGGATAGTGAACTGAGTGAATTTTTCTATCTGAATGTTGGTTTGAAACAGGGATGTGCCATGCCTCCATGGTTGTTTAATCTGTAAATGGATGGGGTTATAAAAGAGATACAAGGTAGAGCAGTGGATGTTGGAGTGACCCTAATGAGAGAAGACAGCGTTCGGACACTTCCTGTATTGTTTGCAGACGATACTGCATTGTTAAGTGAAGACGAGGGGGAACTGCAAGTCTTGGTGATTGAGTTTGAGTGGGCATGTGAGAAACGGAATATGAAGATGAATGTAGGGAAGAGTAAAGTTATGGTCTTCCAGAGAAGTGAAGTCGCTGATAGTACTGTGAGACTGGACTATAAGGAACTGGAAAATGTGAGTGCATTTAAGTGTTTGGGTTGTGTGATGAGTAAGGATGGAAGTTTGGAGGATGAAGTGCTTGAAAGGGCACAACAAGGAAGAAAATTTGCTGGTTCTTTGAAAGCAGTGATAAGAAACAGGGAAGTGAGCATGGAAGTAAAAAAAAGAAAGTCGCTGCATGACAGTATTGTAATACCAACTCTAGGGTATGGAAGTAAAGCTTGGACCATGTTGGAAGGACACAAATCAAGAGTGAGAGCAGTGTAGATGTGTTCTTTGAGAGGAGCATGTGGAGTTACATTATGAGACAGACTGACAAACGAGGAAGGTTGCTGGTTCTTTGAAAGCATTGATAAGAAACAGGGAAGTGAGCATAGAAGTAAAAAAAAAAGTCGCTGCATGATAGTATAGTGATACCAACTCTAACGTATGGAAGTGAAGTTTGGACCTTGTTGGAAGGACACAAGTCAAGAGTGAGAGCAGTGGAGATGTGTTCTTTGAGAGGAGCATGTGGAGTCATTGAGAGACAGAGTGACAAATGAGGAAGTGAAGGAGGGTTGTGGTGTGGATATGGATGTGATAGAAATTGCAAGGAGAAATACACTGAGGTGG
Organism: Coenobita brevimanus; assembly: GCF_032717465.1. Lineage (NCBI taxonomy): Eukaryota > Metazoa > Arthropoda > Malacostraca > Decapoda > Coenobitidae > Coenobita > Coenobita brevimanus. Next base: position 32,466,161 of record NC_136991.1, on the reverse strand, counting down.
TTTGGCCATGTGAAGAAGATGGAGAGCGAGACACTAACGAGAAGAGTGTATGTGAGTGAGGTGGAGGGGGTACAGGGAGGTGGAGGACGAGGATGAGATGGAGGGATGTGGAGTGATATATGAGAGAGGGGGACGTGTGAGCTGGGGGAAGGGATGTGAATTGGCGTAGAACAGGGCGACATGGAGGCGATTTGTTTTGGCCACCCCTTACGGGATTGAGGCGTCTGGCGATGGATAGATAAATATAATTATGTGTGTGTGTATGAGAGAGAGAGAGAGAGAGAGAGAGAGAGAGAGAGAGAGACTTTCAGTAATGTATTTCCTACTTCCAACTAGTATGTCCCCCTATTTTCATCATCATCGTCGTCATTGAGACCTCTTTTCCCATCATCATCAATCATGATTCATCATCATCATCATCATCATCCAGACCTCTTTTCCCATCATCATCATCATCATCATCATCATCATCATCATCATCATCATCCAGACCTCTTTTCCCATCATCATCATCATCATCATCCAGACCTCTTTTTCCATCATCATCATCATCATCATCCAGACCTCTTTTCCCATCATCATCATCATCATCATCCAGACCTCTTTTCCCATCATCATCATCATCATCATCATCAGTCATCAATCATCATTCATCATCATCATCATTCATCATCATCATCATCATCATCATCATCATCATCATCATCATCCAGACCTCTTTACCCATCATCATCATCATCATCATCCAGACCTCTTTACCCATCATCATCATCATCATCATCATCATCATCATCCAGATCTTTTCCCACCCAAGTTTGGGTTAGGTAGAGTTCAGAGAGTCAGACATAAAAAAAATAAAAAAAAAACTGAGAATGAAATAACCAAAATTTGCCCAGTTGAATGAGTCATACTTTCATTCATTCACTACTGAAGCCTCCAGAATCCTGGCTCCACCTGATACGCCAAAAAACATTCCACACTTACCTTCATACTTACCTATCTGACAGTCTGTCTGATGACTGTCAAGTTAAAAATGGCTGCCAAACCCTGGTCATACACCCCTCCGCAAAAAAACTCATCTAGCCAGTTCGATCGCTTGCCAGTTCCCTAGCCTCGTTAACTTCTATACCCCTCTTCTTACACTCTCATTTACCATGTCTAACCATTCTTATAGACCTACCACGCCTCCTCCCACCTTCGAATTCGCTCAGATATACCCTTATCACTATTCTATTCGCACCCATTCTCTCCACATACCCATACCATCTAAGCACACACTCAGCTTTGGTGTCCAGACACATCCTACTCCGCATATTTCACAAACCACATTACATCTTGTCCTATCCACGCTGTGCACTCTACACACTTTCCACAACAGTCCCATCTGCACTGCTTGCCCTTTTTCATTTTCATGCCACATCATAGTCCAACACCTGTATCTTAGTGCAGGCACTAAAACTCCTTCATGTAAGCCTCTCGCAGCTGTCACACTTAAACCTCTGCGTAACGAGGCCGTCATACCATCAGCCACTTTCTTTCCATTTACCATTCTACTTTCCATTTCTTTTGCACAATTACTTTCTTTTCGATTTTACTTTTTAAAAATGTTTCGCTACGTACTTTCAGTATTTTTCTCCGCATTTTGCATAATTCATGTGTATTTTTTCTTTGTATAGCATTTTGCTTTCTCTGTGCATTTCTCCTTGACACTTTTATGCTGTGACTCTAAGCTAAATAAAATCGTCTGGCGTTAACTGGAGTAGAGAATTAGAGTTACTCATAATATGAGAGGGCTTTTGGTAACAGTGTTAACTCTCATGGCAGGATCAAATTGTACTTTGATATATCGCCAGACGATTTTTATTAATAGTGAATATTAGGGGACTGAGAGTGTTACAAATGGTACTACTGACGTGACTCTCGTAACTGTTCCAGTACAACTAATGTTTGGCGATTTTATTCAGCTAAGAGTGAGTCATTGGAATCGGATAGTGCTAGTACTCGGGAGTGACTGTCAACTGAACAAAATCGTCTGGCTTTAGCTATGATTAGATACTTATCCCAACAATGAGATGGCTAATTTTCTTTTCTGTTAGCATTTTTTTTTTTATTAAGTATTGTTCATTTTCTCACTCTAAATATCAGTTATTTCTCATTTTCCTTTTCGTTGTATCACTTTCTTCGTTTCAGTTTCAACATTATCTTTCTGGCATACTTCCTTATATGAATTTAGAATATTTCCTGCATATTAGTGGTCTGTTCTTTAACATTTTCCTTATAACATTATCCCTCTCAAATAGCATTGCCATTCTGTTAAGCGTATTTCATCCTCATTTTAGTACTTGAGAATAATAGAATATTTCCACACTCGAATTTATATTCACGCCATTTGACATTTTTCTCAAGTATTTTCATTATCTTTAACATTATTTAAACATTACAGTAGTACGTTCTCGGGATCCTATTTCACTTCATCCTTAGTTGATAAGATAGATCGGGGTGGTGGTGGTGGTGATGGTGGTGGTATGATGATGGTGACTGCTATTTTTCCTCCTAACATTTTTCCCTCCATCTGCTAATATTTCTCCATGTACTGTGTCGTCTTAGTCGTAATTTTTTTCTGTTATGTGTAAGAGGTGGAGACGCCCAGCATTCACACCCCTGATATAGTGCTGCCTTTTAGAATGTTCCACTGTACAATGAGTGAGAAGCGAAATGGGTTCCTGTAATCCAGAAACCAGTTACTTCGCTGGGTAGTGAAAGTTTAACCAAATGACGCCTGCTACTTTACTGGGTTAAGATACTACAAACGGACTGAATTATGTAAGGGTTTATAGTGTATCCGACGGTTCGCTGTAGTTAATTGTTCAGATAATGTCAAACAGGGATGAGTGAGTCTTGTCACACCAACCATTAATGTCAAAATGCACGGCAGACTAGCCGTTCCCCGGTCTCTTACGCTCCTGATGGATCTTAAAGGGATTACATGATGTACCGTATGGATACATGGATGGATGAATATGTTTTTTCTTAATATATTCCGTTTCTGTCTTCAACCGTTTATTTTTATTCTGCATAGAATTTTTTTTTCCATAATTTACTGTCTTCAGATTTTGTATTCTCCCTCCACATTTAGGCTAATTCGCACTTCTGTTTTCTCCACTGTCTACAATCCCTTTTTGTAACATATTTTCGGTTCCTCCCTGTTTTCATCCACTTGCCCGTTTTCTCGTCGCTCTCTATTGTTTCTTGAGCTTTTCATTTTCCATTTTTTCTTTTCCACGGGGTGTATTATGCGTCTTCTTTTATGCATCTTTCGTCATGTATTCTTTCTCTTGCTCTTTTTTCGGATTTTTTTTTTCTCCTTAACTCAATTTTTCCTCTTTCCATTCATAGCCTTTGCTCTTTACTCTTCATATTTTCTTTCCCACTCTTTATTTTCACCTCCCATATAAAGTCATGCGGATTTTCTGTTATTTCCTTTTCGGCATTCACATTGGTGTAGTTGCCTGAAAGTGATTGGAATTGAAATAACGAATGATTTACAGAGAAATGTGAAAGGAGTAAAGCAAAAAAATGATTGTGTAACCTTGAATACGGTGACGGATTTTTCAGTTTCTTTTTCCGTTCTTCCAACAAATTTTATTCAAATCTGTAGAGGTTTTTCGAAGAGAGATTAGATGTAGCAGTCATTTACCTCTTCACTTATTCTTTTCAGTTAGTTGAATGAGGTTGCTTGGAGGTACAAGAATTAATCAGCAAAACACGGCACCTGAGTGAAAAAGACAACGCTTGGAACAGTTGAGGGTGCCCTGCCCTATGGTGAGTAAATCGTGTGGTGTTATAGAATTAAAAACAACTGGACGTTAGCCACTGATGGAGGACAAAATCACATAGTTTCTCACATCTTATCGTTCTTTCCTGGTCGTTAGTCATATTTCTTGTGTAGCCTTTTGACTGCCATCTCCTACCCTGATATATTTGTATTATATTCGTCCACTTTAATTTGGAGGAGATTTTCGCCCTCGTGTAGCCTATTTTAGCTCGTATCTCTGACTGGGGTAAAAGTAATCTTGTTGTTTTTAATGCATCAAAAACTCACTTTTTACACCTATCAACCCGACACAATCTTCCACAGGAGTACCCACTAAGGTTTAATAATATCCAGCTCAATCCTGCATCATCCTTGAACATGCTTGGGGTTTCATTCATTCGGGACTTATCTTGGAAAAATCATATTGCATCTCTTGTAAAATCTGCTTCCAAGAGATTGGGTGTGCTAAGCCGACTCCGAACCTTCTTTACCCATGCACAGTTGTTGGCTTTATACACGAGCTTTATTCGCCCCTGTTTAGAATACAACTCTCATGTATGGGGAGGCTCCCCACATACAGCTCTTCTCAACAGGGTGGAGCCAAAGGCTATTCGTTTCATCAACTTTCCTCCTCTTACTAACTCCTTTCAACCTCTGTCTCTTCGTCGCACTGTTGCATATTTATTTTTTTTCTATAGCTACTTCAATGGTCACTGCTCCTGTGAACTGTCTGCTTGCATCCCTCCACCTCTACGACGGATGTGTAGCACCCGTCTAGCAATAAACTCTCATCCCTTTTCTGTCCAGCTCTATGATGCAAGAGTTAACCGTTACTCCCAATCTTTCATTTTTGCAACAGGTCAACTCCGGAACTGTCTCCCTCTGTCTGTATTTCCTACTTCCTATGATCTCTAGTCTTTCAAACGCATTGTATCCAGGCATCTCGAAATGAACGGATCTTGAATTTAGTTCTCTTTTGTATAGTTTTTGTTTTTTCTTGTAAGGAACGGTTTGCGGGCTCGTGGCCTTTGGTTCCTTCTTTCTTGCATAAAGGAAACACCCCTTGGATATAAACCTTCACCGGCTAAATCCGACTGGAGCGCCGTAATTATCCACTACACCACTAGGCTCCAAATTTGATTATATGATAACCACCCAGGGTAGTAAATGGTTTCCTGATGTACAGAAAACCATTTGGATTGTCACTCAGTGTAGAGTCACCCACAGGCAGAAGGAAGAGGAAGGAATGAAGGAAAGAAAGACAGAAGAGGATGGAAGGAAAGAAGGATGGAGGAGAAGAAAGGGCAGACACCCGACAGCAGCACTACATCGAGTGAGTGGATGGTGAGTGCCCCCACCTACCACTAACATTACTAAAATTGGCTGGACTAATAAAACTTAGCCTGAACTAATTGCTAAAAATAGTTGGACTAGTAAAATTTAGCCTGGACTATTTAATCTGGGGGGTTACTAGTCCGGTTGGACTAGTTGACACTGATTTTTAAATTCCAGTCTGAGTATTGCACATCATTAGGAGCACAGAGATTGAAAAAGAAAAATAATTATGAAGATTACCTAGGATAATCATTCTTTGAAAGTGAGTGGTGGTTATTTGGAGGTAAAGCAGAATAATGAAGACCATGACTACTTTCACTACGAAGCCGTTCACAGATGAAACTGTTTTTGGTGGTAGAAGTATTATTAGGTAAAAACGCGTGATTCTGAATGCTGTTACCGACCCCACCACTACAAGACATCCGTGTATGAGAGAGAGAGAGAGAGAGAGAGAGAGAGAGAGAGAGAGAGAGAGAGAGAGAGAGAGAGAGAGTCTTTCTGTCTGTGTGTGTCTATGTATTTGTGTGTGTGGGGGGGGGGGTGACAAAACGTAGAAAAGTGAAAGCATTTTGCACTTGAGGGATATAAAGGGAATATAAATGAATTTGAAAAATGTGAGTATATATGTATGAGAGAGAATTTAGAGACACAGTGAGATAAAGAAACAGTATTAATTAAGAAAGGGAGAGTGTCGAATATGGTTCATAAACTGTATTGCTGATGTTGGCAACGTTGTGGTGCTTTTGTGTTATAAGCATGGCAGGACCGGTTCCAGCTTCTTGAAAAAGAGAAGAATGATTCCTGGCACAGTTACTCCTTAATGCACATAAGGAAAAAAAAAAATCATTTATTTTGCTGGTTTTATTCAATGGAGACAATAATACAAGCAAGTACTAGTGCAATACGATATTCACTGCATATATGTTGGTAAATAACATTGCTCTTTTATTTTAAATAATCACTGATCTACCGAAAACAGGGAGGGTGTACGACTCCCTTGCCTCCCCTAAGTCTGTGCCTGAATGGTAATGGCTGGGTATTAGCCGGGGTATTAGCCGTAGTTACTGTGGACACAGACAGTGTGGGTGGAACGGGAGAGAAAGATTGACAGTGTAAGAGAGATGGAAGAGGGGAGGAGGGGACAAGGAAAAGTGTGTGTGTGTGTGTGTGTGTGTGTGTGTGTGTGTGTGTGTGTGTGTGTGTGTGTGTGTGTGTGTGTGTGTGTGTGTGTGTGTGTGTGTGTGTGTGTGTGTGTGTGTGTGTGTGTGTGTGTGTGTGTGTGTGTGTGTGTGTGTGTGTGTGTGTGTGTGTGTGTGTGTGTGTGTGTGTGTGTGTGTGTGTGTGTGTGTGTGTGTGTGTGTGTGTGTGTGTGTGTGTGTGTGTGTGTGTGTGTGTGTGTGTGTGTGTGTGTGTGTGTGTGTGTGTGTGTGTGTGTGTGTGTGTGTGTGTGTGTGTGTGTGTGTGTGTGTGTGTGTGTGTGTGTGTGTGTGTGTGTGTGTGTGTGTGTGTGTGTGTGTGTGTGTGTGTGTGTGTGTGTGTGTGTGTGTGTGTGTGTGTGTGTGTGTGTGTGTGTGTGTGTGTGTGTGTGTGTGTGTGTGTGTGTGTGTGTGTGTATGTGTGTGTGTGTGTGTGTGTGTGTGTGTGTGTGTGTGTGTGTGTGTGTGTGTGTGTGTGTGTGTGTGTGTGTGTGTGTGTGTGTGTGTGTGTGTGTGTGTGTGTGTGTGTGTGTGTGAGAGAGAGAGAGAAAGGAGGCTAAGAGGAAGTGAGTGACGGGTGGTGCGAGTAACTGTGGGGGAAAGCAGACGTAAAGACAGAAAATTAGGTATATGAAGGCATGTAAAAGCTGAAGGGTGCGGGTCTGTATAAACACCATGTGCGGAACACGGGCCCAGTTTATTTACTTTTTTCGTTAAAGGTGACTTTTTCATGAACAGTCACACAAGATAAAGTCAGCGCCTTAAACTGGCCTTTAATGAGGTGACAAACATATATAAGAAATGACAACCTAAGAAATCAGCCCGACTTCCCGGTAGTCAGTACAGTAT